>NW_020949613.1:14365775-14366911 GCF_900497805.2 Vombatus ursinus | reverse complement strand
ACACACACACACACACACACACACACACACACACACACACACACACATGCGGCGTGCTCACAATATTGGTTTGAAGGAAATGAATGGTGAAAGCAAAAGAAAGAAAGTTAATTTTATATAGGCTTTCAAAGCTCTGTTTTAAAAAATGCTAATTTCTCATGTAGTCTGATTTAAAAAAAAAAATCTGATGAAGTTTTGGGCCTATGACCTCACTGGTATGAGAAACTCTGTGAGGAAATTTCTTTAATCAGTAAAAAAGCACAGCTCTTCCACAGCTTGGAGAGGCACTCAGGGCAGTGAAAGGTTGCAACAATTTGTCCAGGATCACACAGGCTTTAGGTGTCAGAGAAAGGACCTAAACCCAGTTCTTCCCAAGATTCTTGTGGCTTAATAGTCAACATTAAATATATTTTTAAAGTGAAATTATTTAATAAAGTTTGACCTTCCTGGTGTTCTATACATAATTACTAGAAAATCCCAAGAGTAATGACTTCCAAGATATTCTGAGTTAAAAGCAGATTAAATATAAATTTCTGGCAGGGGCAGGGCATGTCTCCCCCAAAGTACTTCTTTTGCTATATCCAATAACTATTTCCTTTCACATGTTCTCTACTATATGTTTCTCTTCACTTTGAAATTCTCTGTCTCTGCCACAGCTTAGTCCAGTTGTACTTTAAAAAAAAAAACACCTCTATGTTATCAACCATGTAAACTGGGAAAATGCCATCAATCCATCTAAATATTTCCCTCCAGTGTCTCACATTTCATTGAAAGAATAACTTCCTTCAGGGAAACAACAGCTCAGCATCATTGCAGCTAACTCAGCTGTCATTGTGATCGTCAAAGTCTTTAATCCTATTTTGGAAAGCCCCTATTCATATTTCTGTATTCCATATGGTACCACACTAAGGAAGATCTGCTATAGTGTCTTAGTGCCAGTCCTCAAAAAAAAAATTTGTTTTCACCAATTGTATACTTATGTCTTCAGTGAACTGGTATAGACTTTACAAGCCATTTCATTGTTCTATTACTTATATACTACCTTAAAACATAATAAATTTCTCTATAAGGAAACCAGGAGATAGCATGTATCTATCTATCTATCTATCTATCTATCTATCTATCTATCTATCTAT
>NW_020949613.1:14319738-14364738 GCF_900497805.2 Vombatus ursinus | reverse complement strand
GAATTATGGTGACATTTTCACTAAGCTCCTATATAGCATAATCCCATCAATTTGCAATCCAAAGTCCTCTAGGAGTCATTTCCTGGTATCTTGACTTGTTAGGACTTCTCTGTTGGGCTGGCAGCAACATCCAGGAAGATTGGGAAAGTAGCTGTTCCACACAGTAAACATAATATATGGTTTCCATATTTTGGATGAACAGGACCTTCAACCCTTGCATACAACTGGAAAGAGGAAGTGATTGTGCCTCAGGGAATTTTAAAGACATGACCAGTTCTAACTATGAAGTAAATGGAAAGAAGCTGTTGTAACACTTGTCTTAAGAGAATTTTGAAGTCTTCTCCCAGAAAAAGGTCCCTGCCATCTCTCACATGGATGCCTTCATCTTGGGAGATCTGGGCATAAGCAAAACCCAATTTGCATATACAGACACACACACACACACACACACACAGACTATTCTCAAACTTCTAGTGTCATTTTTCACTTTATTGAAATATATATGTATATATAATCTCTGTTCTCACTTTATGTAAATTTGCATTACACAAATCCAACTCTACATAAATAATTCTGAAAGAAATCTGAATGAAGATTCTGAATGAGAATCTGATATAGCTTTTTAATGTAAAAATTGAAGAAGTAGAAATGGAAACTTCAGAAACCAAGGTCAAACCAGAAAGATTCATAATGATACAATTGGAAGAAACACTTCATTATTTGAGTGATTTTTTTTTTGTATTGAAAAGACAGAACAAAATACATCAAGATTTTTAAAAGTTCAAAGAGTAGTTGAGAATAATATCACTTGCTATCATCAGATATGTGAAGGAAAACAAAGAGTAACTGTCCAAACATCTCTCAATAGATTCATTAAAAAAATTGCACAGTCAACCATCAGTTATAAAGACTAGGTGTAGTTGGTGGGGAAGATGCAACATACTTTACACTTAAATTAACTTTACTGTACAATACTGCGCAGATTTTATTAAATTTACTTTTCATTTCATAATTATGTTTACTACCATAGTACAATATTTAATATGCCTGCATTTCAGTACATTTAATGACTTTCATAAAGGTGTTATTTGTGTATGCCTTTGTTTTACAGTATAAATGAAGTGTGTGGGTAGGGGCAAATTCATATTATGTTAAAATTGCTTTATGTAGATATATGTACAAAGGTCCACTTGTGTATAGCAAGAAGTGCCTCTGTATGTGCATACACACATGTGTGTATACATGTATACATGTATGTGTAAATGCACCTCTGTGTATTGTACTAATATGTACTTATGTATGTATGCCCCCTCTCACATATATATATATATACACAAACAAAACCCCATTTTACCTACACAGACCTGCACACATGCACACATAATGATTATCTCAATAATTCTAGTGTCATTTTTCACATTACTAGAATATCTATACATAAAAACACATAATTTGTTTTCTATCAGTTCTATCACTAGGATGCATTGTTTTTCTTACTAAAACTTACTTTAAGACATTTCTATAGATTGAAATTTGCAATAGGCAAAATTCTAAGGTGAAAGACACTTTGGAGATAGTGATAGAGAGCGGGCCATAGAGCTAAGAAGATCTGGGTTCAGATTCTGCTTCTAACACTTATTGGATATGTGACCTTAGGAGACTAACATAGCATCTCTGTTCCCCAGACAACTCTTAAAGAGTATAAATAGCAGAGAAATTTCCAACCTGAATGTTTAGAGGTGTTTTCTAGTCAGGGAGTCCTTTATAATTGTGAAATTGCAACTCAATTTCCTTTTCTTATCTTAAAATCCTAGATAAAGATGCTAGTGTGGTGAAGTAAATAAGTGAAATATATTTCAGTTTCAAAGGTAACTACAAATGGTTTGATTTAGAAGTACCAGTTTTAAAAATGATTCTGGTGTAAGCAGACATTTTTAAAAAGTCATATTCTTCATCACAAGAATGTTTATATGTTATCTTATGTTCAAAGTGGTTACAGAATTAAAATACTGATCAAAAGGTAGAATAGAACTATGCAACTAATAGAATTAGTAAGGGTTAGGCAGCCCTTTTTCTGAACTGATTTTTTTAAAGCTGACATAGAGATAGGAAAGCTGAATTCAAATCCTGGCTCTTCAACTTACTAATAAAATATGATAAATTATCAAGTCATATTTCCTCTTCTTTAAGAATTGAAGAATGTAACTTTATTTTGGTATATGGTGTGAGATTTTGGTCTATACCTAGTTTCTGTGATATTCATTTCCAGTATTCCCAGCAGTTTTTGTCAAATAGTGAGTTCTTATCCTAGAAGCTAGAATCTTTGGGTTTATCAAATAGTAGAATACTGTAGTAATTGAATACTGTGTCTTGCATACCTAACCTATTTCACTGACCCACCAATCTATTTTTTAGCCAGTACCAAGTAGTTTTGATGATTGCTACTTTATAATATAATTTAACATCTGAAACAGCTAGGACACCTTCCCCTGCATTTCTTTTCCTTAGTTCCCTTGATATTCTGGACCTTTTTGTTATTCAAAATGAATCCTGTTATTATTTTTCTAGTTCTATAAAATAACTTTTGGTAGTTTGGTATGTCACTGAATAAGTAAATTAGCTCAGGTAGAATTGTCATTTTTATTATATGAGCTCAACCTATCCATGAGTAACTGATATTTTTCCAATTATTTAGATCTGGCTTTATTTGTGGGAAAAGTGTTTTGTAATTGTGTTCACATAGTTCCTGTGTTTGTTTTGGCAAATAGATTACTAAGTATTTTATAATATCTACAGTAATTTTAATTGGAATTTCTATTTCTATCTTTCGCTGTGGGCTTTGTTGGTAATATATAGAAATATCGATAATTTATGTGGGTTTATTTTATAGTCTGCAACTTTCATGATTTAGATATAAAGGCTGATACTAAAGCAAACTGGGAGAACAAGGAATAGTTTTCTTGTCAGATTTAGAGGGAACAAAAGAATTCATGACCAAACAGAAAATAGAAAATATTACAAAATGCAAAATGGATAATTTTGATTACATTAAATTGAAAAGTTTTTACACAAACAAAGCCAATGCAACCAAGATTAGAAAGAAAGTAAAAAATTGGGAAAGAATTTTTACAATGAGTGTCTCTGATAAGGACCTCATTTCTAAACTATATAGAGAATTCAGTCAAATTTATAAGAAGTCATTCCTCAATTGATAAATGGCCAAAGGATATGAGTAGGCAGTTTTCAGATGAAGAAATTAAAGCTATCTATAGTCACATGAAAAAATGCTCTAAATTACTATTGATTAGAGAAATGCAAATCAAAACAACTCTGAGGTACCACATCATACCTATCAGATTGATGAACATGACAAAACAGGAAAATGATAAATGTTGGAGAAGATGTGTGAAAATTGGAACATTAATTCATTGTTGGTGGAGTTGTGAAATGATCCAACCATTTTGGAGAGCAATTTGGAACTATGCCTAAAGGACAATAAAAAATTTGCATACCCTTTGACCTAGCAATAGCACTTCTAGGGCTATATCCCAAAGAGATCATACAAAAAGTAAAAGAACCCACATGCACAAAAATACTTATAGCAGCTCTTTTTTTGGTGGCAAAGAATTGAAAATTGAGAGGATGCTCATCTATTGGGGAATGACTGAACAAGTTGTGGTATATGAATGTAATAGAATGCTATTGTGCTATAAGAAATGATGAGCAGCTGGACTTCAGAAAACCTGGAAAGACTTATATGGACAGATGCTGAGAGAAGTGAGAAGAACCAGGAGAACACTGTAGACAGTAACAGCCATGCTGTACAACGACTAACATTGTTAGACTTAGCCCTTCTTAGCAATTCAGAATCTGGACATCTCCAAAGGTCTCATGATGGAAAATTTTATCCACATCCAAAGAAAGAACTATGGAGTTTGAATGCAGATCAAAGCATAATATTTGCTATTTTTTCTCTTGTTTTATTTTGTTTTCTCTTTCTCGTGGTTCCTCCTATTGGTTCTAATTCTTCCTTACAACATAACAAATGTGAAAATATGTTTAATAGGAATGTGTATGTATAGCTTATATGAGATTGCACACTGTGCTGGGGAGGGAGGTGGGAAGGAAGGGGGAGAAAAATTTAAACTCAAAAGCTTATGGAAGTCATTGTTGATAATCAAAATAAATTAATAAAAACAAACAAACAAAAAAGAATTAAAGAGTTTAGATAGATATTTGTCATGGTATTTTTAAATTGCCTATATTGGCATAATGAAGTATCAAGTTCAGAATTTAAAGGATATAATTTTGGATCTTGCTTCAGATATTACTGAATTTGTGATCTTGAGGAAATCTCTTCAAATATGTTTTATCACATGTTATATAGAGATAATATTAGCATATGTCACAAAGGTTTTTTTCCAGTCTTAAATTAAGCAATGATAATAAAGTAAATGCTTTATGAAATCTTAAGAGCAATATATTTTATTCTTGCCATCACATTTATACATACTTTCTCTCATTTTTTTTTGTTTCAGGAAAACAGATCAAATGGAATTCTAACCAAAAGAAGAGGGTTGATATCAACTAGTTCCTGTGTCTGAAGAGATGCTGACTTTGTAATATCCATAGAGGAACATGACAGCCACAGTATCCTTACATTATATTCTCCAGTATGATATAAACTTCTTGGAGGCAAAGATTGTTTGATTATTGTCTTTGTATCCATTGCACAAAGTAGGTGAATAATAAATGCTTGTACATTTAATTGGATTGAACTCAGATTCAGTCACTTAAAGCACACTTTGACTCAAACCAATTTTTAAGTGGAAAATCCACCTCCATTCTTCCCTACTTGAAGAGGTTTTCTTCCTTTTGCTGTTTTTGTATTGGCTTTGAATGAGACCACTACATTCTAGATTATTTCTGCTCTTTCCTACTCATATTTGTTATCCTCTGTTATATCTGCTTCTCTAGTCATTTATCTGCTATCTTACACACTTCTATATTCACTTCAGTTTCTGGGTTTTCATCCTCACTCCTGCTGCCACTAAGTGGTACACAACTGGATTTCCTTGATGTAAAAAAGAAATGGTGGTACTTGCAGAGCTTCATTGACCCTGAAATGATACAGCTCTCATCAGTAAAAACCCTGTAGCTCTTCTATATCACTTCTGCCCTCCATCAATCCCTGAACAACTAGTCCTGCTCAGTCAGAGTTAAATTTGTATATCAAGGAACATGCCTTGAGCATGAAAGATGAAAGCTTTGGAGAATTCCAAAGCACTGATCTATGAACTGAGGGGGAAATTATAAAAAAAAAATTTTAAGTCAAAATAATTTAAGTAAAAGCCATGAGAAACTGTAAAGATTCTTTGATGTTGAGAAGCAGGAGAGTTCAGTTCAAATTGCTAGAGGGGCTTTTGAAACTAAACAGGTGTGAAGATCCTGAACTATCCCAGAAAGGCTATGAGTACAAATTGAAGATTAAGAATGAGTTTAAAAGAAGTTGAAATGAAATTGTGAATAGCTTGAACAATGATTGATAATAATCAAATGTACATGAGAAAACTACAGATAAATGACTAGATGTTTTCTCCCAATTTACTATCTAAATGTAGTCATTTAAATGATGAGTTCTATAAGAATATATGACTAATTGTTTTAAAAAAAGATTTCTTAATTCAGCTGAAAAGAAAAAAAAGTAGCTTAAAATACATACTTGGTTGTTCAGGTCACATCCCACATAAGTAATGTACTATATTTCACATCTTGTCCTATCTGATAAAAAATGAAATTAATAGTCTTTCTGAGCTTACCAACTGAATCTATTAAAGGGAAATAAGGTCGAAAATATGCACAGATTAATTGTAATACTTATCATTATTTTTCACAAATTTATGCTAATTCCTATATAGTTTCTAACATTTTTGATGAGAAAATTAAATTTGTTCTAAAAAGAGACATTTATATTAATGAACAATAAATGGTATATCATCTAGATTTTACTATTATTTCTAATTTGTCCACCCCACAATAATGTAATTTATTATTTTTAAATATTATTTTACTTGGCCAAAATCCTCCTTATCTCCCTCCCTACCCAACATTTCCCTCCCACAAATGATAACATATGAAAAATAAATCTAATTGCAATCATGTATAATCAATCAAGTCAAATGTTCCCATTGATCATGTTTGTGTGTGTGTGTGTGTGTGTGTGTGTGTGTGTGTGTGACTTTCATTCTGAGTTCTTTACTTCTCTAAGAATGTTCTTAGGAAAGCATTCTATTTCATAATGGCTAATGGCAAAGTTGAAAAGTTCATTACCAGAGATTAGACATAGGCCAACATCTAATATCACAATCCACAATAAATCCGAAGTGGATACATTAAAGAAATATTAAGGTTTATGCCATTAAAAATATAATAGAAATCAATCACATACCTTTCACAGCTATGGACATTATATTTATCCTTAACTAACCAAGAGATAATCAGTTACAAAAGATAAAATGGATAACTTTAATTGCATTAAACTGAATATCTTTTAAAAAAAAAAACAAAGTTAATACAGCTAGGTTTAAAAGGAAAACGGAAAAATGGGGGAAAATATCTTTGCATCAGTTTCTCAGATAAGGGCTTGATATACATTTACAGTGGTAAATACACTTGGTATATATTTACAGTGCCTGAATACATGCATAGAAACATACCTCATAAATGCTTACATATATGTTTGCACGTGTATGCATGCACATGGATGCTTATGCATAAACATGCAAGCATATGCATTGCATGCATATATGTGTGTGTTGTGCATACACATATTGCATTAACATATATGCATATATTTGTTTTTAAATGTATGTATTTATGTATACTACATAATTTCCCAAAAGATAAATGATCACCAAAGGATATGAATGAGTATTAAAAAAAAATCTCTTAATAATCAGTTAAATGAATGCTTCAAATCACCAATTTAAAGAGAAATCCAAATCAAAACAGTTCTATTGTTTCACTTAATACCTAGAAAATTGGCAAAGAGAGCAGAAGATAAGAATAATTAATGTAACATTTGTAGGAAGATAAGGATTCAAGTATAATACTGGCAGAACTGTGAATCAGCAGAACCATTTTGAAAACAAACTTTGAAATATATGAATAAATGACAACTATCCATAGTTTTTGACCCATTGATTCTACTTCTAAGCAAATACCTACAGGAAGTCATTTAAAAGAAGAAAGCCCCCATACACTCCAATATATAGTAGTACTTTTTTGCATCAGCAAAGAACAGGAGTCAAAACAAATACTATTTGGGGAATAAGTAAATAAGGTGTGACACAAATGTAACAATACTGCTATGCTGTTAGAAATGACAAATAAAATAAATATAGAGAAGTTTGGAAGAAATTAGATGAAGTTATATTATAGACTCAAATAAGTTATAAGGCGCAAATGAGAAAAAATACACATACATAATTATTACAATATGAAGAGAATGACTGCATAACAATCAAATATGAAAGTTGAAAGATTATAATGAAGAAGCATGTCCTAAAGAAGAGGTATGAAAAGAATTCCTTATCTGTTCACTTGCAAAGGTGACAGGTCATGGGTGTGTCACATAGAATATATTTTAAACTTATTTTTGATGCTTTGATCAGTTTTAATAATGTTTTCTTCTTTTTCTTTTCTTTGTATTTTCTTTAAAGATGTTTTTTCTTATATGGGATGATTGTCCTTGAAGGAAAAGTGAGGGATTCTAAGAGAAATTTTAGTGACATAGAAGCAAAATATATCATTTTAAAAATGAGCATAGGAAAAGCCAGGCATTTATCTAAAATGAATGAGAATTTTTCTCTAATGTCTACACACCATATAAAACAGAAGAAATTTGTTTGAAGTTAATTATATTATATAGAATGGTATTATAGAGTGTATAGAGAGCCAAAATTCAGGATCAGGAAATCTGGGCTCATGTTCCAAGACTAACAAATTCTGGAAATTTGAACCTGGTCTGTTATTTAACCTCTAAGTATACTCAGACAATTCTCTGATTTTATAAAATGTACAGAAGGTATAGAACTGTGCTGGTAGAGCTGAGAGTTCTGTAAGTGAATTAAGTCACAAACCTAGTTCTTATTGTTCATCTGCTGTTACTACATAAACAACACATACAAGGAAACACAATCACATACACCACCCACCACAACTTATTTAAGGTCCTGGTAAAAAAAAAATCACTTTATATTTGGCAAATCTTGATATATTAGGTTCCAGGTTTCAGACTCAATCCCTGATCTACTATTAAAATAAAATTGAATTTAATAAGATAGACTTTTGAAAGATATTTTTACCCTGGGAAGTGCCTATTTTTATTACAAAACTGGACAATAAAATTTTGTTTAGAAATTGGATGTTTTTAAAATATGAGCATTCAAGAGTATTAAAAACAAAATGGAGTTATCTTTATACTTTGTATACTTGTGAGCCTTAGAAATTCACTATAGGTTTTCATTGGCCAACTTTTAAATGTATCTTTCCTTGTTCTCATTTTTCTTTTTCTAAACTAAAGTAATTTTCATGAAAAGAAGATTATTATTTTTTTATGAGTTCAACAATTCCTGCTGCTTATATACTATCTGAAGTTACTATCATCTTTTAATATCAATGCATTTGGTTGCCATGGAGATATGATGATTTCACTCATTATTTGGGTCTAGAAATAAATACCAGCAGCAGATGGACACTTGAGAATGAAGCATTTATTTTAAAGACAATTGCTATCAGTAAAAAAGAACAATAGGGTATATCTTCTTCCCCCCCAAAAAATGGCAGTTGAATTATGATTATGTTTCCATCATTTTATAGAGTCACTTTCAAAAGTAGAATAGTGTTATAAATATAGAAAGTTCAGCTTCTTGTTGTACTGATAGTCTTTAATGTTATGATATTGATTATTTCTTTTGTATTGACAATAATTTACTGATAGGATTCTTGTGAAGATAAACTATTAGTATAGAAGCAAATCTATTAGACAGTCTTATAGCACTCTACAAGTGACAAATGGTATCATGCTCATCTTTGTTATATGCCTATTTTGGTTCAGAAAGTATACCATAACGAAGCCAGCAAGGATTATATTTTTTTAATATTTTAAACCACAAAACCCTAAAAATATATGTTATATTAGGTTGCATCAAGGAAAAAAAATACAAAATAAGAGGGTTGAATTATCTTATTTTCAGTTCTAGTCAGGCCACATCTGTAATACTATGTTCAGTTCTGGGCATCATATTTTAGTAAAATTGGAGACAAGCTGGAGCATGTCTGGCACAATGTGCAATCCAAATGAAAGGAGTGTAGAAGAGAACATTTCATATGCACACTAGTCAAAGAAATCTGGGAGGTTTAGATTGGAGAAGGGAACACTTATGGGGAAGGAGAAAAATGATGTATGTGTTAAAGTATCTGAAGCACTATCAAGAAGATGAGGAATTAGATTTGTCCTTTTTATACCCAGAAGGCAGAATTGGGAGCACAGGTTGGAAATTTCAGAGAAGCCTATTTAAGTTTGTTGTATGGTGTTAGACTCATGGAACACTTCAGTTTCTGAAGAAATGAAAATCACCCAGAAGTAATGAAGAAATAGCTGGTGGCTGGTGTGAATAGACTGTAACAGAGAAGAATTTTGAAGGATAAGTGGATCAAATCATATATGTTAAAAAAAAATGAACTGATCACAATGCAAGAGTGAGTGATAAACATTAAATAACCTACATGTTCTAATATTCTAACAATGTCAAGAGAGTAATGAAGAATTACAAATACATTAAGTAATCTGCCTTTGTCTAATGGCATATTTGTAAAAGCATTTGAACACGAATGATAGGGGAGATTTGTTGGGATCTCTGTTATTGGAGATGACAATAATGAGATCCCAGAGTCATTTGAGAAGATGAATGAAGAAATTTCCCCTAACAATCTAATCTACTCAGAGAAGTTGGGGCTGTTTCATTAGAGGTTTTAAAGCAGAGGTTGGACAAGCACTTTCTCGGTATATTGTAGAAGGGATTCATCTTCAGATATAAGGTTTACTAGCTGACCTCTGAGAACCATTCTTAGCATATGTGATTCTGTGGTTCACTAGAACAAAACACCTCATTTTAGTCTCATGTGTACAATTAATCTACGTCAATGGGGAAGATCCTATAGTTATAGAATACCTATATTATAGAGTAAAAACATATTTTGTGATATTAGTTTGGACAATATGAAGTGATATGGACTATATGACAAATTTCACACATAGTTTAATAATGAGGCTCCAAAAGTAGTCATTATTGGATTGATGACCTCCTATGAGGGTTCCTAACATTCTTAGAATATTACTAACGTGCTTTAGATTTTTTTTCCTTAACTTGGTTCCCTTTATTTTTTTTACCTTATTGGTATGGAATTATCAATGGCATACTTATTACATCCGTATATAAAACAAAGTTGAGACTAATAGCTAACATGTTAAATTACTCTACAAAGATGTCAACAAGTAGAAATATTTGTGTCTAAAAATGAATTAATTTTCTTTATATTTCCTCTCTATACACTTATGTGTGTACATGTTATCTCATTACAATGTAAGCTTCTTGAAATAATGTCATCATCATCATCATAATAATAAACTAAAATAAATGTAGTACTTACTATATGCCAGACACTGTGGTAAGCACTTTAGAATTATTATCTCATTTGAGGCTCACAATGACCCTGGAAGGTAAGTCTGTTATTATCCTCATTTTACAGATGAGGAAATTGAGGCAAACAGAGGTTAAATTACTTGCCCAAAGTCACACAGCTAGTATGTATCTGAGGTCAGTTAAACACATGTCTTCATGACTTCATGTACACTATCCATTATGTCACTTAGTTTCCCCATTCTTTGGAATGGTAGGTCCAGCAGCTGACACAGTGCCTAGAACATAGTAGGTGATTAAAAATGTTTATTGATTGATTGAATATTCTCCATCCTCATCAATGTTTCCTGAATTCCTTGGCTTCCTTCAAGTTTCAGGTAAAAGCCCACTTTCTACAAGTAGCTTTTGTCAATTTCTCTTAAATTGGTACCTTCTCTCTGTTGGTTAGCTAATATTTATCCTGTATGTAGCTTATTTAAGCATAGTTGTTTTAATGTGGACTCTCTTATTAGAGCATGAGGGTTGTTTCAGTGTGTGTGTGTGTGTGTGTGTCTGTGTGTGTGTGTGTGTGTGTGTGTGCCTTTGTATCCCCAGAGCTTAGCACAGTTCCTCACACACAGGTTTTCAGTCATATCTAATTTTCTTTTATGCCATTGGTGGTTTTCTTGGTAAAAATACTAAAGCAGTTTGCCATTCCCTTCTCCAACTCATTTTACAGATGGAGAAACTGAGACAAACAGGTTTAAGTGATTTTCCCAGAATCACACAGCTAATATATGAGGCTAGAATTGAACTCAGGAAGAACTGTGTCAGGAATATTCCAGGTTCAGCACTTAATAAATGATTATTGAGAAAATCAATTGTATGAGCACATGTAGGGACAGTATGGGATTCATATGAAAAAATCTTGTGGGGTCTTTGTGTAGTGCAAGATCAAAAGGAATTAAAAGAGTATCATATAGCTACTGAAGTTAGATCATGCTTAGCTTGCATTACCGATAGCCATGGTGTCTTTTGCTCTATTTATACTATATCTAAGACATTGTATTGAGTTCTGGCATCACATTTTTTTTTACCTTCAGCTTGGAGGGGGTGAAAAAGAACAAAAACATTGACTAGCTAGAGTGATCAAGATAAGAGTAAACAAGATGGTGAGCAGGACTTCCATATGAAAGCCATTTGAAGGATCTGTGGATATATATTCTTCTAAAGATAAGACTTGCAAAGGACTTAACAGTTGACTACAATTATCTGAATGCCTGTCATATATAAGAGGGATATGGCTTATTCTGTTTGGCCCTAAGGTGAAGAATTAGTAATAATAGGTATAAGTTCAAGATCTACTGATTTCAATTCAAAATAGGGAAGGTCTAGATGAAATGAATCTCCCTAATAAATAAAGCTTTCAAAATGTGAAATGGGATAGTTCAAAAGGTAGTCAATTTCTTTACACTGAAGGGCTTTGAATAAAGACTAGATTTTTTGAAAAAATATTACTAATATTCATCTAAAAATTGAGTTCTAAATTCTCTCTCACACCCCTTCACCACCCTTTGTGAAGGCAAGAATTATGATATTGATTGTACAAGTAAAATCAAGGAAAACATGTTTCCTCATTAGTCATGTTAAAAAAAGTTAGAAAAAACAAAATGGAAAAGTTGTGCTTCAGTCTACATTCAGAATCCATGTGATCTTTCTCTGGAAATGAATAGCATTTTTCATCATGAGTCTTTCAGAATTGTCTTGGACCATTGAACTGATAGAATAGTTAAGTAATTCACATTTGATCATCAAATGTTATTGTTAATACTATGTACAATATTATCCTGGCTCCACTCACTTCACTTTGCATCAGTTCCTATAAGCCTTCCTAGGTTTTTCTGAAACCATCCTGTTCATTATTTCTTATAACAAATATTATTCCATTCACTCCATCACAATCACGTACCACAACTTGTTCATCCACTACCTATTGAAGGCATACCGTTAACATTCAATTCTTTGCTCCACCACAAACAGAGCCGCTATAAATACTTTTGTATCTATGGGTCTCTTTCCTTTTTTATATTTTCTTAATAGCATACGTTATTTTAGATTCCTTTTCTTTTATAATTTGGAAAGCAGCAAGTTGTTTTTTTTCAGCACTTTCTTGATTAAGAAGCATCCATATTTCTGCCCTAATATATAAGGAAAGTATCAGGGCCAATACAATAATTTGGCCATACTTGTACTCATTCTGTGTACCTAGATATCCTAAATATTGCTCAATATTCTTTTTATTTGTTCATGTGTCTTATTTCTCCTATTATTTTGTAAACCCCTTAAGACCAGGAAACATGCCTACCTCATAAATTTACTGGAAATATCAAATAATGTGTATTATTAATATGTAAAGTCCTGTGCAAATATGTGAGGTATAATTATTATAATTTTTTATATCTAAGGCACCCAAATATGTCTTGAAATTAATGCACCAAAATGTATCAAGTGCCTACTATGGGCAATGCTACATTCTCTGTTAGATGTAGACATTGATTTATGGTATAAGAAAAAATAAACACATATAATAAAAAGAATTGGAAAATATCTCCTGATATACGCAGTTAAAATAAGAGTTCATAGCAAATAGATTAGCAAAAACTGGGAATTAATTCAAAGTAAGAAATAAATAATTAGGAATATATGAAACATTCTTAAATCTAGTGAACTATGAAAAAATATTGGTACTATTTGATCACATGTTTTGCTAATTAAAGTAGTATTACAAGGTTACAGAGACAGAAGAGACAGTATTTAAGAAGAACAGCAGAGTGTCTTTGCATTCATTTTTTTTCTTTTATAGCTGAAGAGATTACTGGGAGACAGGGACAGAAACATAGAGACAGAGACAGACATGGACAGAGACAGTGACATGCAGACAGACTGACTGACTGAGAAAGAATAGCAAAGCAAATTCTGATACTCAGAATTTATGATCCCTCTGTTTCTTAATCTGGGAACTTTATGTTTTTGTTTTTGTTTTAATATAAACAAAAGACATATTTTTGGCATAGGGTTACTACTTATACTTTGAGCCCATACTTTCTAAAAGGTTTATTTTGCATAAAATAAACACTGCTAATTAATTCACAATATCTTTCAATTAAAATTTTATTTGTCCTTTTAAATAGTTTGATTTTTATCAGAGTAAACATGTTTACTTAAAATGATAAAAATTGATTTTCTTTGAAAATCTTTCATAGTTTAGCTTCTTCACTAATTCATTTTACATTTCCATGAGTTAGAAATTAGTGAGATATAATTTTATATAGTCAGTCAACAAACATTTATCGAGCATTTACCATGTGACAGGCACCGCGCTAAGCACTGAAGATATAAGAAAGGCAAAAACAGAGTCCTACTCTCTCTAAAAATGTATTTAAGAAGATACATATGTTATTGATAGTTATGATGAATCAAATTTCCGCATATCTTTTCAAAGGAAGCTTTTCATTAGCATATTAAACATAGTGTTTTGTTCCCTTCTTCTCTCCCATTTTTTTTCTTCCTTTCCTCACTTGGCTGCCAGAATCAGCACTTTTTCTCTTTGTAAGAGCTGTGGCTCTGTAAATGTGGTTAGCTGCTTGACTAAGAAAATAAATTAAACTTTGAAGATGGTAATTTAAACTTTAGTTTACTTGATAGTAGGAATTAATGGAAGGAAGTGAATCAGAACTCAACAGTTATATTCCCTCTACTTGCTGACTCAAATCCATTTTGTTTCAATGTTCATTGAAGTTAAGATTTTTTTTCTTTTCTGATTTTTTGTAGACATAGCCATTGTGTATGTGTGTGTGCACGCACGTATGTGTGTATGTATGTGCTGTCCATAGATCTTTATCTGAAGATTGATAGTGTACCAGTTCATGTTTACTCTATTAGTAAGGAAACAGGCAAAATGTACAATGGATTATTGCATTTTTATCCTAAAAATCAATTGCCAAATTTCCTACCTTGAACCAGGAAATGAGGAATATGTGAAATATTTTGAGATTACTCAAACACATTTATTATAAGAGCTAAAGTTTATCATGCTGTAAACTGAAATGATCTATACCCCTGTTTTCATTCTCTTTTCTTCCTTCTAAGTCAAAGAAGTTTTTATTCTTTTATATTATTTGGCCCCACAAAAAATCAAATATAAGTATTTCTACTTATATTTTTATTAGACAGATCCATCATAAAAATATAGGATAGTGACCTTACCCTTCAAAGTATACTACCCCCAATCACACACACACAGATATACATGCTCAGTGTTCATTAAGAAGATATTTTATGTTAATATTTAATTATACTGTAGCAAAATCTCCTATTTTTGTTTATTTTGTTTGTGGGGAAGAGAGGAGAACCAGGAAACATTATTAGAAAATATCACTAAAAATATTTATTTAGCTGTGACCTTCCCTCAATTGTTTTTGTTTTCTCATTTAGAGACTAGAATTGTTAAATATCTGAAGAAAAAAATAGGTTTGTCATTTCCTCTTTCTAGGTTATTGCTTACTCATAAATAATGGATTTGGAAAACTGACAAACACAAGTATTTTTTTTAAAGTGGGCTGCTTTGCATTCCATCTCACTAATATCCACTGTGTCTCAGTGTGTCTTGATAGTCACTTCAACTTTAATATTTTAATATTTTGAACTTAATTTTATTAACATATTTTGTTCTTACGTAACAAGAATTTCCTCTACTACCTATTCTTCTAACCCATCTCAGAGACAAATCCCATGTAACAAATATTTTTGTTGTTCTTGTTCAATAAGCAAATTAAAAAGCCAATATAGGCACTTATTGTATGTGGAGTACTATACTAAGTTCTTGGGATAAAAATGGTAAAGCAAGACAATCCTTCCTCTCAAGGAGTTCAGTTCCTAATAGGGTAAAAACTCTTAACCTGGGGCTTGTGAATCTCTTTTATTCTTAATATGCTGATAACAGCATTTCAATAATATTGGTTTCCTTCATATTCTTACTTATTTTATGCATTTAAAATATTCTTAAAATGGATCCAAAGAGACAAATAATAATAATTATTATTATTATAATAATTATAATTACAGCTAGCATTTACATAGTACCTACAGTGTGCCTAGCACTCTGCTATGCACTTTGTATATATAATAAGTCTGGGAGATAAATGTTCTTATTATCTCCATTTTAGAAATAAGGAAACTGAGGCAAACTGAGCTTATGACTTACTAGGTTTACAGAGTTAATATCTGAGACTGTACTTGAAATAATGTCTTTCTGATTCCATGCCTACCTCTGTATCAACTGTGCCATTTAGACTGCCAAAGCACTCCATGACACACAAAAAGGTTAAGAAACACTGTTATAGGTGAGGAAAAAAAACATATACAGGAGATTCCAGCTACAAATAAGATGAAAGAACCAGGATGAGAGCACACAACAGATGGTAATGAATCATGTTTGTTTTTAATGTACATTGACATATATTTAGTTTCTATACATATATACATACACATATACAGGCATATACATGGTTCAACATCAGAAATGGCTATATATGTATGCATATATGTGGGTATATACTACATATGTGTATATGTGTGTATGTACACATGTATATATGTGTATACATGTGTATTCACACAAATATAAAGACACATACACATAAAATCAGTGTCTGATGTTGAACCATATGACAAGGTTGATGCTGGTCAAAACTTTTTATTTTCAGATTTTTAGAAGCTATGGCTGCTGTGCTGTGAGGGTAGGGATTGCATCACCTGCATAGTTGTTATGTTTCACTTCCAGAAGGGTAAATTACCTGCATGATGGTAATCAGGGCTGAGGTGCAAGTAGGACCAGTGGTCCGAGGGTTCCTACCATACCTAGGGCTCTTAGGCTCAGAGTTCTGATTTATTTCCATCTAATTCTGATAGGAGGTGGTAATTAATATGGTTGTGATATTTTAACTCTCCTGGCCTATGCTTCATTCTCTCCCCTTCCTTCTTCAGGTTGCCTTGCTGCCCAGCTAGACTGACTTCCTGCTATTTTGGTTGTAGTTGGTTGAGTATTGGTGGATATGTCTGGCCCCTTTTCCACAGCAGTTGTTTGTTCCTTTGTTTTATGAAGAACTCATCTTCTAAATACTGGGAATTTCATTTTGATATATTGGAAATCATAATAAATTATTCCCTCTAATTCAGTTATCTCAAAGAACAAATCATAGTTCCCAGTACATAGTTACCAAGGTTTTGTTTTCAAATTACATCCAAAGATTTAAAATTCATTTACAATTGGTACTGTTACTGAGTTCTCTTGTCAATCAGGACACATTCTTCACCTTCTTTTTTTTTCCTTCCCTAAATAAAGTAGGAAGTCTTAATGACAAAAGCATAGTATTTTCAATCCAAGGTGTATTATTATCCTAAATCAATCACTTACCTGTTCATTGATCCATTCTTAATTCAACCAACATTGATTATCACTTAGGGTTTTCTGCATATGTGTTAGGCAGTAGGCAGACAGAAAGCTAAGATAATAATCACTTAGAATAGTGGAAGGTCCAGAATATCAAGTGAACTAATGAAAAGAAATACAGGGAAGGTGGCCTCACCATTCCAGAGCTTAAATTGTGTTATAAAGCAGTAATCATCAAAACTACTTGGTAGTAACAAAAAAATAGAGTAGTGGATAGGTGGAATAGGTAAGGTATGCAAGATAGAGGAGTCAATGGTAGCATAGCAGTCTACTGTTTGATAAACCTAAAGACACCAGCTTCTAGGATAAAAACTCACTATTTGACAAAAACTGTTGGGGAAACTGGAGAAGAGTATGGCAGAAACTAGGCATAGACCAAAATCTCACACTGTATACCAAAATAAAGTCAAAATTTGGCTTAATTCTCTACATATTTTAGAAATGAGGTCCTTATCAGAGAGACTGTTTGTAAAAATTCTTTTCCAGTTTTCTACCTTCCTTCTAATCTTAGTTGCAATGGCTTTGTTTGTACAAAAACTTTTCAATTTAATGTAATCAAAATTATGTATTTTGCTTTTCATAATGTTCTCTATCTCCTGTTTGGTCATGAATTCTTCTGTTCTCCATAGATCTAACAGGTAAACAATTCCTTGCTCTCCCAGTTTGCTTATAGTAGCAGCCTTTATATCTAAATCATGAACCCATTTTTACTTTATTTTGGTATATGGTGTGAGATTTTGGTCTATGCCTAGTTTCTGCCATACTCTTTTCCTGTTTCCCTAGCAGCTTTTTTCAAAGAGTGGGTTCTTATCCCAGAAACTGGGGTCTTTGGGTTTATCAAATAATAGATTACTATAGTCATTGACTACTGTGTCTTGCATATTTAACCTATTCCATTGATTCACCACCCTATTCCTTAGCCACTACCAAGCAGTTTTGAAGGTTACTGCTTTATAATGCAATTTAAGATCTGGAATGGCTAGGCCACCTTCCCCTGCAATTCTTTTCATTAGTTCTCTTGATATTCTGGACCTTTTGTTCTTCCAAATGAATCTTATTATTTTTTCTAACTCTACAAAATAGGTTTTTGGTAGTTTCATTAGTATGGCACTGAATAAGCAAATTAGCTTAGGTAGAATTATCGTTTTTATTATAGTAGCTTGTCCTACCCATGAGCAACTGATGTTTTTCCAATTATTTAGATCTAATTTTATTTACATGAAAAATGTTTTGTAATTGTGTTCATAGAGTTTGTGGGTTTGTTTTGGGAGGTAGACTCCTAAATATTTTATAATCCCTATGGTAAGTTTAAATAGAATTTCTCTTTCTATTTATTGCTGTTGGGCTTTGCTGATAATATATAGAAATGCCAATGATTTATGTGGGTTTATTTGATTGCCTGCAACTTTGCTAAAGTTGTTTATTGTTTCATGTAGTTTTTTACTTGATTCTCTGGGATTCTCTAAGTATAACATCATGTCATCTGCAAAGAGTAATAGCTTTGTTTCTTCTTTGCCTATTCTAATGATTTCAATGTCTTTTTCTTCTCTTATTGCTAAAGCTAACATTTCCAGTACTATATTGAACAGCAGTGGTAATAATGGACATCCTTGTTTCACCCCCAATCTTATTGGAATTGCTTCGAGCTTGTCCCCATTACATATTATGCTTGCTGAAGGTTTTAGATAGATGCTATTTATTATTTTAAGGAAGAGTCCATTTATACCTATGCTCTCTAGTGTTTTTAAAAGGAATGGGTGTTGTATTTTGTCAAAAGCTTTTTCTGCATCTGTTGAGATGATCATGTGGTTTCTGTTAGTTTTGGTGTGGATATGATGAATTATGCTGATAATTTTCCTTATATTGAACCAGCCCTGCATTCCTGGTATAAATCCTACCTGGTCATAGTGTATTATTCTTGTGATAAGTTGCTGTAATCTATTTTCTAATATTTTGTTTAAAATTTTTGCATCTATATTCATTACAGAAATTGGTCTATAATTTTCTTTTTCTGTTTTGACTCTTCCCAGTTTAGGTATAAGCACCATATTTGTGTCATAAAAAAAAATTTGGCAAGATTCCTTCTTCACCTATTTTACCAAATCGTCTATATAGTATTGGAATTAATTGTTCTTTAAATGTTTGATAGAATTCGCATGTAAATCCATCTGTCCCTGGAGATTTTTTCCTAGGGAGTTCATCAATGGCTTGTTCAATTTATTTTTCTGAGATGGGGTTATTTAAGTATTTTACTTCCTCTTCTGTTAATCTGGGCAATTTATATTTTTTGTAAATATGTATACATTTCACTAAGATTGTCAAATTTGTTGGCATACATTTGGGCAAAATACTTCCTAATTGTTGTTTTAATTTCCTCTTCCTTGGTGGTAGTTTCACCCTTTTCATTCTTGATGCTAGTAATTTCTTTTTTTAAAATTAGATTAACCAAAGGTTTATCTATCTTATTGTTTTTCCATGAAACCAGCTTAGTTTTATTTATTAGTTCAATAGTTTTCCTAATTTCAATTTGATTAATTTTTCCTTTGGTTTTCAATATTTCCAATTTGGTGTTTAATTGAGGATTTTTAATTTGTTCCTTTTCTAGTTTTTTTTGGTTGTATGCCCAATTCATTGATCTCCTCTTTTTCTATTTTATGTATGTAAGCATTTAGAGATATAAAACTTCACCTAAGAACTGCTTTTGCTGCATATTATAAGTTTTGGTATGTTGTCTCATTATTGTCATTCTCTTGAATGAAATTATTGATTGTTTCTAAGATTTGTTGTTTGACCCAATCATTTTTTAGGATTAGATTATTTATTTTCCAATTATTTTTAGTCTCTCTTTCCATGGCCCTTTATCACATATAATTTTTATTGGATCATGATCTGAAAAGGATGCATTTACTATTTCTGCCTTTTTGCATTGGATTGTGAGGTTTTTATTCCCTAGTACATGGTCAATTTTTGTGTATGTGCCATGTACCACTGAGAAAAAAGTATATTCCTTTCTATCCCAATTCAGTTTTCTCCAGAAGTCTATCAAACCTAACTTTTCTAATGTTTTATTCACCTCCTTAACTTCTTTCTTGTTTATTTTGTGGTTAGATTTATTTAGTTCAGAAAGGGGGAGGTTGAGGTCCCCCACTAGTATAGTTTTGCTGTCTATTTCTTCCTGTAACTCCCTGAACTTCTCTATGAATTTGGATGCTATACCACTTGGTGCAAATATGTTTAGTAACGATACTACTTCATTGTCTATGGTGCCTTTTAGCAGGATGTAGTTTCCTTCCTTATCTCTTTTGATAAGATCTATTTTTGCTTTTGCCTTGTCTGAGATCAGGATTGCTACCCCTGCTTTTTTTTTACTTCAGCTGAAGCATAATATATTTTGCTCCAGCCTTTTACCTTTACCCTGTATGTGTCACTCTTTTTCATATGTGTTTCCCATAAAAAGCATATTGTAGGATTATGTTTTTTAATCCATTCTGCTATACATTTCCATTTTATGGGAGAGTTCATCCCATTCACATTCACAGTTATGATTGCTCTCTGTGTCTTTTTCTCCATCCTTCCCCCACCTCCATTTATGCTTTTCTTTCTCCTTTCTCCTTTCCCCCCCTCACTAGTGTTTTGCTTTTGATCACTGCCTCCTTCAGTCCCACCTCCCTTCTATCCCCCCTCCCTTTTCTTTCCCCTTTTCCCTCCTACTGCTTATAGTACAAGTTAGATTTCTATACCTAACTGATTATGTTATTCCCTTCTTGAGCCAAATCTGATGAGAGTAAGGTTCAAACAATGCTCATCCCCCTCCCTTCTTTACCTCTGCTCTGATAGGTTTTTGTGTCTGTTCCTGTAATGTAATTTGCCCTTGTCTGCCTCCTACTTTCTCAGTACATTTTCTCAGCTCAGGCTAATCCATTTACTTATATCCATTTAACCCACTTGATTAAATTTTTTTTATCATTACATCAAAGCCAACTTATATCCACCCTCTTTATGTATACTCCTTTAACATGGTATAATAACAATACAGTTCTCAAGAGTTACAAGTGTCATCTTCCCTTGTAGGGATGTAAACATTTTGCCCTTATTAACAACATATTGTATCTTTCTGTCCCATTTACCTTTTTTATGCCTCTCTTGAATCTTTTACTTGAAGATCAAATTTTTTGTTGAGCTCTGGTCTTTTTATCAGGAAGGTTTAGAAGTCCCCTACTTTGTTGAATATCCATCTCCTTCCCTGAAAAATCACACTCAATTTTGCTGGGTAGTTAATCCTTGGCTGCATTCCAAGTTCCTTTGCCTTAGGAAATATTATGTTCCATGCCCCAGGGTCTTTCAATGTAGAGGCTGCAAGGTCCTGTGTAATTCTGAGTGTGGTTCCATGATACCTAAATTGTTTCTTTCTGGCTGCTTGCAGTAATTTCTCTTTTATCTGATAATTTTGGAATTTAGCTATTATATTCCTTGGCATTTTCAATTTGGAATCTCTTTCAGGCAGGGAGCGGTGGATTCTTTCTATAGTTATTTTACCTTCAGGTTCTAGGACTTCAGGGCATTTTTCCTTTATGATTTTCTGAAGGATATTGTCCAGGTTCTTTTTTTCATCATGATTTTCAGGTAGGCCTATGATTTTTAAATTGTCTCTCCTGATTCAATTTTCCAGGTCAGTTGTTTTACCCATGAGGTACTTTGCATTTTCATCTATTTTTTCATTTTTTTGTTTCTGTTTGACTGATTCTTGCTCTCTCATAGAGTCATTAGTTTCCATCTGTTCAATTCTAATTTTTAACATATTGTTTTCTTCTTTTAGATTTTGTACTTTCTTGTCCAATTGGTCAATTGTATTTTTAAGGGATTTGTTTTCTTCAGTGTACTTTTTTTTCCAGTTGGCCAATTGTATTTTTTAAGGAATTTGTTTTCTTCAGCATACTTTTTTTTTTTTCCAGTTTGCCAATTGTGTTTTTTAGGGACTTGTTTTCTTCAGTGTACTTTTTTTCGAATTGGCCAATTGTACTTTTTAAGGACTCCTCTACCTCTCTCATTTGACTTTTAAAATCCTTCTTGAATTCTTCTAAGAAGGCTTTTTGGGCTTCAGGCCAGTTCATATTCCCTTTTGGTGTTGCAGATGCGGGTTTGATGACAATGTTGTCTTCTTCAGAATTTCTGTCTTGATCTTCACTCTTCTCATAATATGTATCTATCCTACATTTCTTTTTACTCATGATGTTTCTTTATTCCTTGGCCTTGAAAGAGATTATTCTCTCCTGCTGGGTAGCAGAGGACACTGACCCAAGCTTCTTGTGTTGGGAGCCTAGGTCTTGGTCACTGGCTTTGTATGCTGGGGCCTCTTATGTTGGCAATTGGAGGCTGTAGAGTTCTGGCAGCTTACCAGGTGTTAGGCTGGAGTCAGCAAGACTGGGACTTTTAGGCAATCTAGGTTGCCTGCTTTTCCTTTCCTTTAACTTTGTTCAGCTCCTTTTGGATGGTTGCTGCCAGGTGTTTATCTGCCTGGGGCCTCTTGCAGTGCTTCCTCCCTTAGTTCTGTTGAGGCACTGGGGGACTCTTTGTTGTAGAATGCTGAGGCACCTGGTGGTTTTCTGAGCTGATTTCAACCAGTTCCGCACCCTCACTGAGGCACTCAGAGGTCCAGCTGTTGGTGTTCGCCTTCTCTTGTTTTTACTTTTAAACCTTCAGCATTTAACACACTACTTAGCACTTAAGTAAGTAATTATGAAATGCCTTTGATTAGATTATTTTTTAGAGGTTTACAATTAGATCTCATTTGATCCCCACAACCACCCAGGGAGGTAAGGGCTACTGTTATCCCCATTTTACATCAGAGTAAACTGAGGCCAAAGAGAAATAAAGTGACTTGCTGAGGGCTACGTGGCTAGTAAACTTCTGAGGTAGGGTTTGATCCACCTCAGCTTTGAGATCTCCTCCTGGTTGGCAGTTGGAGTCTGTAGGGTTCTGACAGCTTACCTGGTGTTGGGCTGGAATCAACAAGGCTGGAACTTTTGGGCAACTCTAGGTTGCTTTCTTCAGCTCCTTTCAGACAAATGCTGTAGGCTGCTTATCTGCCTGGGGCCCTTTGTAGTGCTGATTCCCTTATTTTTGCTGAGGCACTGGGAGACCCATTTGCTGTAGAATGCTGAGGCACCAGAATCTCCTACTGGTGTGCTAAAGTGGGTCTTTCCACTAGCTTGCTGGACAACTCCCAGTTCCTTACTGCTCCCCTTCCCTGAGGGTAAGAGAGGCCTTTCCTGTTAATCCCTCTTGCTACCTGAGCTACTGCACTGTTGCACCCCCATCCTTCTTCTAGTTCAACTATTCCAGGGTTTTTTCAGGGGTGATATTTTCTGGGTTTTCAGAGGTTGATAAGGGAGGGTGAAAGCGACTACCTTTTTACTCCACCATCTTGGCTCCCAGAAGTGGAAGTCCCTGGAACCCAAAATTTTAAAAACAAAGGTTAAAATGTTGTTTTCACATGTAACTGGGAAATAAGCTATATAAGCAATAGCGTATAGAAATCTTTCCTGCCCTACAGGAAAATAGAAGGGGAAAGGGATCAGAGAAAGGGGGTGGGGATAGAAGGGAGGGCAGAATAGGAAGATGGGATATTCAGAGTGCATGCTATCTTAGAGTGGGGGAGGGACAAGATACGGAGAAAATTTGGAACTCAAAATCTTATGGAATAGAATGTTGAAAACTAAAAATAAATTAATAAGAAAAAAATAAAAATAAATAAAAAGCAGAAAATAATGAAAAATAATTGTAATGACACAACATTTCACAGATTGAAAAGATTCTCAAATTTTATCAGCTTTCTCTATCTTTGTGACTTTACATTATTTACTTATCCAACTTTGCTCAGTTTTCACATTTCTAAAATGACCAAATCATACTACATAATGTTTTCCTTATGTCAGTCTCCTCTCTTCTTTTTATTTGCTTTTATTTGAAACAACATCTGAGCCTTGGGTAAGCAGAATGTGATTTTTTTTCAATGAAAAGAAAAGAGATTTAAATTCATGGATGAGCTGGTATTTCCAATGTATAGAGTAATGGCAGCATTAGTGTATCTTCTTAGTTCTCTCAACTCTCCTTTTCTATATTTCCTTTCTACCTACTTTTCTTCATGTTAGGCTCTATCAAAACTTTCCTCCTCCTCAGCCAGCTGCAGTCAATTGCCCATTTTCTTGATAGATTGAATAGTGTATTGTGAAGAGCGTTCACACTGAGGTAGATGGGTTTGTATCCTCACTATGCCATATTCTAGCTACATGACCATGGGGAAATCACTTCACCATTTTGAGGTTCAAAATCATCATCTGTAAAATATGTTTAAAATTGTTAGTAATAATCACACCAATAATTAATTACATAATAAATCAATGATATATTATTAACAATAATTGTGATATTTAATAATTAAAGTACAAATCTCATTGGGTTGTTATGAATTAAATGTTTTATAAATTACATAAATGTGAAAAATCTGTGCTTGCATTTCAGGCTTGTGTCTCTCTATGTCCTGGCACCAACCTCTGCTTTGGAAGAAAATATTTCAGCTGCCTGGAATAAACCACATTTTGTTTTAGAATCAACCACTCATTGTAGTACTCCAACTGCAGACAACTTAATCTAGTTAATATGTCTGCACTTTGGACCTTGCATCTAAAAATGGCTTGTAATACATGAGGATGCCTTCATTTGACAGCTTGCCTACCTAGATTCTTGGCCTTTATTACCTACATGAATTCCTTACTACCTACTCTGATTGGTAGTGATTGCATGTCATAAACTGCTGAGAGATTCCCCAAGTCCTGAACCCAATATACTGCCAAAGGCTTCAAAAAAATTCTGGATTGGGCAAATAACAATTGGGTTGGACAGAAATTTTTTCATTGTCTCAATTAAAAAATAAGCCAGTTCAGAGAAGATGCCAACAAAGAACACGGATCCCCATATACATTGATCTTTCTCATCCTGATATCAAAACTTCCTTAAGTCTTATAGTTGGGCTTGAAGAGAAAGACACTCTCAAAAGAAATAACATTTTCCATTGCCTTGTAAGTGTCTGACTCAGGGGTAGGGCACCTGTGACGTTGAGGACACAGGTGGACCTCTAGGTCCTTAAGTGTGGCCTTTTGACTGAATCCAAACTTCATATTTCAAATCCTTGGGTATCTGTGAAGTTTGGATTCAGTCGAAGGGCTGTATTTGGGGACCTAGAGGGCCACATCTGGCCTTGAAGCCATAGGTTCCTCACCCCTGATTCTGACATCATACTTATGCTTTCTCAACCTTACACACAAACTCTGCAGCAGAACCTGACTTTGGTCTTTTGCTCTCAATGATAATTTGAAAAATTATTTAGTATCTTATTTTTCCCCTTTACATGTAAAAAAAAATAACATTAATTTTTAAAACTTTGAGCTCCAAATTCTCTTCCTTCATCCCTCCCTACTCCCCCTTATCGAGAAGGCAAGCAATTTAATATAGGTTATACATGTTTAGACTTGCAAAACATTTCCATGATAGTCATGTCATGAAAGAAAATAGACCAAAAAAAACTCAAGAAAAGTAAAGAAAGTAAAAAAAAAAATGTATGCTTCAATCTGTATTCAGACATCATGAGTTTGTTCTCTGGGGATGGATAACATTTTTCATCATAAGTACTTCAGATACTTCAGAGGTGTCCTAGATATTTGTGTTGCTGAAAATAGCTAAGTCATTCACAGCTGATCATCTTACAATATTACTGTTACTTTGTACACAGTTTGTGTCAGCTCATGTAAGTCCAGATTTTTCTGCTCAATGGTACTTTTAATAACTTTTGCTTTTGCTGTTTTTGTTGAGCTCTTCTAGTCATGTCCAACTTCTTGTGACCTCATTTGGGGTTTTCTTGGCAAAAATACTGGAGTGATTTTACATTTCCTTCTCCAATTGCCATCACATTAGGAAATGCTGAAGAAGGGAAGAAATCTGAGATCTGAAGTATAATTAACTTTGGCAGTGATGAGCTTTACTACTTTTCTGTAGTAAATGTGGGTGACTGTCTCACGAATTAATGAATGTTACTAAGCACAGTGGCAGACACACAACTTGATTACTCCCACCCTATTTTAGATTGGTAACAAGGGGCATATTATGCAAATCAACTTGGAAAAAGATAAATTCATGAGATTTATGTAACACCTCACCTCTTTTGCTAATTTGGACATTCAATCATAAAATACTGCCAGAAATTCCCAAACTGTGAAGGTTTATTTTTTCCACAAAAGTGAATTTCCTCACCATTTCCCACCATTTTCAAGAGAACATGTATTCCTATGTGAATATTCACAACACAGACACTGATGTTCTTGCACATCTGGTGAGACATTTTCTTTTGCTAGATCTGCTTGTAATGACTCCATTGGCCATAGCCCGAATCTCCAAACTCCTTGTTATTTCCAACTTTATGTTCTGTGGTATAATTAAAAGCTTTGAACATTAGTGAAGTAATCAGTCCCTCTAAAATCATGTGTCTAGATTGAGGAGTTACCAAGTGAGCAGATACAGCTGACGTAGTAAAAGTGATAGATGATGTGAACTCTTTCAACTATCTTTTCTACAAAACTTCGAATATATTTTGGCCTTCCAACTTTACTGATTCCCTTTAGAATTTGAAAATATCTAGAAGAAAAGCTGTCTTCACCCTATAGTATCATCAGATTTGTGTTGTTCAATCATTTGTTAAATTCATTTTTTCTGAAATGCTATGTTATTCTTCATTTCCCCGGTATATATGTCAACTGTGTTATGATCATACATTTTATAATAATATCTAACATTGATTATAGCTTTCAGATTAGCAAAGTATTTTATATATGTTATTACATTTTATCTTCACAACAATATGAGGCAAATGTAATTTTTATTCTCATTTTACAGATGTAGAAATTGAGAACAATACAGGATAAGTGATTTGCCCAAGGTGATACAATTAATAAATTTCAAAAGTAGGACTTGAACCTGTATCTTCATGACTCCAAAATGTGCACTCTATCTGTTCCTCTACATCCTAAGCCACACTGACATTATGGTAGTTGTAAAATTATCTGTCTGTTTAACCTTCACTTGCTTTTTCATTCAAGTGGAATAATTCCCTTCCCTAAGTATGAAAATTACTTCTTCCATATATTTTTTTGAAGAATTCTCCCATGCTAAAATTCCTGATATAACCAGGGCACTTATCTATGTCATTCACTACTTTAGTAGGACCTAAAATAAATGGGATAAGGCTTATTTTCCTGACTTATTCAAGCCAATGGCTATTTTAAGCTGTTAAGAGGAAAGTTAATTACATGGAGTCAGTATTCTATATGTTGCTCGTGATGAGTCCCAAACAATTCACCTAAATAAAAATACCTTACCCACTAAGCTGCCATGATGCCTCAAATCCCTTGTATTAGATTAATATTTAAAAGGAAATTGCAGAACTATGCATTTTAACTGATTGATGCATCCAATTTCCTGCAAAATGTAATACATTCACTCACTAACACCTTAATAGCAATAAGTTTATTGAATTAAGATCATCAGCAACCCATCAACTAGAACTGATGCAAAGAAATATTGAGTTTGCAAATTTGGGAGGTTTGGAATCCATTGGCTATAAAGAAGAATGGATTGACCAAAAAGAACAACAAAGGGGACAGCTACGTAGTGCAGTGAATACAGCTCTGGCCTTGGAATCAGCAGGATCTGAGCTCAAAACCAGCCTCAGACACTTAACATTTATTAGCTGTGTATGACCCTGGGCAAGTCACTTAACCCCAATTGCCTCACCAAAAAGAAAAAAATAAAAGAAAGAAAGAAAGACAAAGGAGCCCTAATGGAAAACATTGCCTAGTTTACTGTCTTGATTAGGACTATCCTTTATTATAGGTGAACAGGAATGCGACCACCTAATTCAGACATGTCCATTTTAGTTGACAGATATCCAAAGCTGGAATGTATAAACCCTGGAATCATTTTACATCTGTGATGTCATTGATTTGGACACTCCCTCCAAGAGAACAAATTACAACCATTCATTCCTTTTCATCCTGCTATTTATTCATTGACATCTCATATATCCTGCATAGAAACATAGCAGGTATTCAAGTGTTTTGGGAAATTTCTTCTGGGCCTCATGACAACATATGGAAATTAGTTCAATAAAAGGCTTATTTGGGAGGTAAAGCCAAGATAATGGAGTTTTAGGAACCAGGGAAGCAAGCCTCCATCAACAAAAATCTTCCAGACTTCTGCTTCCAGGAGCCAAGATAGTGGAGTAAAAGGTGAATCTTTCTTACCCTCCCCTATTAACCCCTGAAAGCCCAGAAAATATCACCCCAGGAAACACCCTGGAACAGCTGAACCAGAAGAAAGAGAGGGCACAGCAGTCCAGTAGCCCAGGTAGCTTGAGGAAATAATTGTAAAGGCCCTCTTACCCTAGGGGAAGGGGAGCAGTATAGAACAGGAGGCATGCCAGCAAGCTAGTGGAAAGTCCCACAGGAAGAGATCCTGAAGCCCAGGTGGTGGAGCAGGCAAGCACCAACACCTGGACCCTCAAGTGCCTCATTGAGGGAGGGGGAACAGGTGGAAACCAGCTCAGAAAACCACCAGGTGCCTTGGCATTCTATAGCAAGTGGCTCTCCCAGTGCCTCAGCAAAACTAAGGAAAGTAGCACTCCAAAAGGCCCCAGGTGAATAAATACCCTGCAACATCCATCTAAAAGAAGCTGAAGAAATCAAAAGGAAGGAAAGTCCTGGATGAGCAGGAAATCTCCAGGAGCCACACTACCCAATCCTACCCCTAGAGTTACAGCGTTGCCAATTCCAGCCCAACACCAGATAAGCAACAGAATCCTACAGCCTCCAACTGCCAACATTGGAGGCCCCAGCACACAGAGTCATTAACCAGGCCCTAGGCTCCCAACACAAGAAACTTGGGTCAGTGCCCTGTGCTCCCCAGCAGGAGAGCCCAATCTCTTTAAAGACCAGTAAATAAGTGAACACCATGAGTAAAAAGAAACATATGATAGATTCTTATTATGGCAAGAGTGAAGATCAAGGCAGAAATTCTGAAGAGGACAACATTGTCAACAAACTCACATCTGGAACCTCAAAAGGGAATATTAACTGGTCTGAAGCCCCAAAAGCCTTCTTAGAAGAGCTCAAGAAGGATTTCAAAAGTCAATGAGAGAGGTAGAAGAAAAAATGGGAAAAGAAATGAGAGGTATGCAAGAGAGAATCAATAGTTTGGAAAAGGAAGGACAAAAACTAACTGTAAAAAGCAAGTGCTTAAAAAATACAATTGGCCAACTGGAAAAAAGTACACAGAAGAAAAGAAGCCCCTAAAAAATACAATTGGCCAAATGGGGAAGAAGGTACAAAATCTAATAGAAGAAAACAATTTGTTAAAAATGCGAATTTAGTAAATGAAAGCTAATGACTCTATGAAAGCAAGAATCAGTCAAACAAAAACAAAAGAATGAAAAAATAGATGAAAGCATAAAATACCTCACTGGTAAAACAACTGACTTGGAAAATAGATCCAGGAGAGACAATTTAAAAATTATTGGTCTACCCTGAAAATCATGATGAAAAAAAGAGCCTGGACAGTGTCTTTCAGGAAATCATAAAGGAAAACTGCCCTGAGGTCCTAGAACCAGAGGGTCAAATAGCCATAGAAAGAATCCACCAATCACCTCCTGAAAGAGATCCCAAATTGAAAACACCAAGGAATATAGTAGTCAAATTCCAAAATTACCAGGTCAAAGAGAAAATAATGCAAGAGTCAGAAAGAAACAATTTAAATATCATGGAACCACAGTCAGGATTACATAGGACCTTGCAGCTTCTGCATTAAAAGATGATGTATCTAAAAAGGAAGAAATATAGGAGTAACCAGTAGGTATGTGACTGAAATCCCAGGGACAGAGCAGTCTATTGTCATCATATTTCCCAGTCTGCAGAGTAATAAGTAGTAAAGGAATCCCATACCAAAGGGGAACCTTTCAACAGGCTGGTAAGAACTGTATCCAGCAGCACTCTAGTTTTTTTTATTTATTTTTTTTTCTCAGATACAAATCCAGGCCAGGAAGAAGAAAAGCTTTTACTAGAGGGGACAACAACAGACTTAGCCCAGGATCAAAACACTTTGGGAGGTCTGAAAGCTAACAAATCCCCAACCTATCCCTTATATTCTGGAATTATTGTTGTGGAAGGTGGTGACATGACTTGCAAGTGAATTAGATGTAAATGAAAGAAGGCAGTGCAACCAGCCTTACTCTCTCCTTCAGAGTCATCTGGGTCCAGGGACAAGATGTAGGTGATTGAAGATTGTCCCAGATGCAGTTGGAGCCCCTGAACTTTTTAAGCAAAGATCTTTTCCAAGTTTCAGTTTGTCTGAGGAAACATCCCTTCAGTAAGAATGAGGCAAAAAATGACCTCTTTTTACTTAGTTAAAAAAAATCTGGATGGGGAAGACCCTCAAAGTTTGTGACCAAAACAGAAAAAATTGCTATTTGTACTCACTCTGAGCCTTCAAAGCCCAAACAATGGGCAAGTGAGACTTGGACTGGGACCTATTCTTGGCCAATCAATGAGAGCTAAAGAGATTTGGGTTTTAAGTATGGTCAAGTAGCTCCATTTGAATTTCAATGGTTTCTTATCAAAGCCAGGATTTCCAATGCTGTATTTTGAGAAATCATAAATAAAACTTCATGGGGCAAAAGAGTGAATTGTCCCAGTTTTTCTGTTTTTTTGTTTTTTTTTTGTTTTTTGTTTTCAGTATAGGCTAAATAAGTAGGGAAGAGAATAAAAAAGAAAATCTGTCCCATAAACCACAAGATATTTTGTGAGGTTTCAGTGATCAATATTTATATTCATTTAGGCAGAGCACCCACGGGTGTATGATTCCTTATGTGGATGGGGGAGAGAAGGGAGGAGAAAGAAGGAAGAAAGAAGGAAGAGCATTTACCCAACTGGAACTGGCCAGTTACATCCCAAGAGGGGCAGCTATTACTACTCACAGATTGTTGTTTATCCTTCATTCTCAAAAAGGATCAATGACATCAGGAAGATGATGTTTTTATTTGCAAGTGAATTGAATTTAAGTAAGTCAGGACTGTACAAAGTCAGCAACCTCATTTTCTCCTCCAGTTCCATCTGTGTCCAATGGAAAAAAATATAGGACAAGACAACTAAACATGACCCTGATTCAATGAGAGACCTTGGCCTTAGTAAGCTAAGATTTTTCCCAGGTCTCAGTTTGTCTGAGTTAACATCTCATAATTATATTAACATGATATTAAATACCACAAGAAGGCAGCCACAAGAACAACCCAGACCTTCCCTCCAGAGCTGCTACAGGTTCCAGTCTAAGTCCAAAGTCAGGAAGTAAGTTAGAAAATGAGCAAATCAAAAAAAAAAAATAAATCCAATCATAAAGTTATTATACTGTCTGAGAAACTCAATAAATAAACCCAGAAGAGAATAACCTTCAAAATTATGCAAAAAAGCCATAAAGTTTGAAAAAAACTGAAATGATAAAAAAATAAAGTATCTCATAGAAAAATAACTGATATAAAAATTGATCAAGGGGAAAAGTTAAAATTCATTGGATTATCTGAATACCATAACCAAACAAAGAGTCTATACATTGTATTTCAAGAAATCTTAAAACTGCTTAGATCTCTCAGAACCAGAAGACAAACTGGATATAGAAAGAATCCATCACTTATCTTCAGATAGAAGTCCCAAAATGAAAACTTTCAGGAAAATCATAACCAACTCTAGAATTTCCAGGTAAAGGAAAAAAAAAAACTAAATCTTGCAAGCAGGCAGGAAAAAAAAAATCAAGCACCAAAGAATGAGAGTAAGGATCACACATGATTTAGGACCCACCACTATTAAAAAGTGGTTAACCTGAAATACAACATTCCAGAAGGCAAGAAATTTGGGGTTATAGCTGGAATAACTTACCTACAAAATTGAGGAGCACATTGTTATGAGGGGAAAAAATGACTTTCAATGAAGTAGAAGATGCACAAACTTTCCTGATTAAAAAAAAACAGAGCTGTATAGAAAATTTGATGTTCCAACAGGATTCAAAAGAAACATAAAAATTGAAACAAGAATGAGTGATGATAAAGAACAAAACAAATATAAAGTGTTACATTCAAATATGGGAAGATGATATGTATTCCTTCTAAATCCTATCATCATGAAGATTCACAAAGTCCAATTTGACAAAGGCTGGTAGTGATTTTGTTATGTCTTGATTACCTTAAGAAAAAGTGGAAAGAGAGAGCAAGAGAAATACACTGAGGGGCAAGGAAAAATAATTTTAGGAGAAATTATTTCAAATAATTTTTGATTATTCAGGGTGTTCAAGAAGACATTTAATAAGCAAGAAGGAAGGAGTAAGGGGGAATGACTGACTCTTGAACCTCACTCTCAAGGAAGAACACACACACACACACACATACAGACACACAGAGTAGAGTACAGAAATATACGGACATGACCAATGTAGACATGTGTTTTGATTGATTATGAATGTTTATAATTAATTTTTTTTTCTTGTATTCTGAATTTGAGTGGTATGGTGGAGTGGGAGGGTGAAAAGACAGATTTTTACCTGATTATAAAGAATAGTAATGATTTCTTTAAAAGGGTTTTCCATTTTTGTGCCCATTTGTACATTCAATTCATTGTTACAACATGCGCCCCCTCTTTGTGTTCATTATGAATATTTCTATTACCCTTTGAGTGGGCAGCAATTTTGATTTCTTGAAGATTTTAGTATTCTATGATCCACAATAAAATAACATTTGCAGAATTATATTAGTGTTTAAAACTAGGAATTGTGTTTCAAGGAGCAGCAGTTTGATCATGCTGAAAACACATGACAATATTCCAAATATAATGTATCCCACTTTTTTCATGTATTCAATTCTGGGCCTAATTTATTATTATTTGATAATGACATCCTTTCAAATATTTGAAGACCATTGTCATCTCTTCCTTTAAGCATGATTTCTACACTTTTTTCATCTGCTATTCAAAAGACACAATTTTGTTTTCCCCTAGCATCTTTGATGACTTTCATGGAATAGATTTTAGCTAATGCCCTTTTAAACATGGTACCCAAAAATGCAAATGATATACCAAATGCAATCTGATCAATTCTGAGACAAATAAGTACTAATATCTTCCTATGCAGTAAAATATAATTTCATGGAGAACATGGAATATTTTTTTTCTTTTTTGAACCTCCAACACTTAGTCTTCCACATAGTAAGTGACATATGTGTGTATGCATGTATATGTGTACATGTATATATATGTACATACACAGATATATACATAAATATTGATATATGCATATTTATACATACATATATAATATATGTTATATATTTAATTGATTTAGATTCTTACATAAATATAGCCTAAACTTTCATCTATTTTTCAAAAGCTTCTGATAATGACCAACTAGTATTACAATTATAATCCACAAAAATCCCAAGATTATTTTTGAAGATATTTGCCTCCAAGCCACATCTCATCTTCCATTCTGTTTAAATTATTATACTCTATTATATTTTACCTCATTTGTTTCAGCCCAGATTTCATCTTTAGAAGTGTATTTTAAATTCTAATTTTGCTAGTTATACGTTTTTCAAAGCTTTGCATAATCATAATATATTACAATTTTCACCTAACAAAGTAAAAAAAAAATAGGTGACCAATACAGAAGCATGCAGATTCCACCAGTTACATGTTAAGCTCTTAATCAAAATTTGGGAGATTGTGTGCTTACCTAGCTGTTAATCCACTTAGTAGCATTCATATTTTTTTCACTTTATCCACTAGGGCATCCTGGGATATTTTAGCAATTGTTTTGCTAAAATCAACCTGCACAGTATCCGCAGTGTACCCCTTTGAACAAATCATGATGACCTAATACTTGCTGGATTTCTCTTTTAGAACTTCTGGGAAAATGAAATAATACAAATGTTAAGCAAGAAACATTTTTAAAGGAAACACTCTAGAGAAAAAAGAGCATCCATCTTATTGTCACATATCAGTTTCCAATAAGATGTTTCCATTTCAAAGAAATGTCATTTGTCCTTCAATGATCATTGCCAAGTTTATCTATGGCTTAATCCAAAAAAATTACATCATCATCATCATTATTATTTTTATTATTATCTATTGGGCAGCCAATGGAGAAAAGGCAATTGGTTCTTAGAAAGTTTCCAACAGTAAATACATAATATAAAATAAACGTACATGAATTAATGTTATGAATAAGCATGTACACATGAATGTGTATGTCCTTTCATGGATGTTTTTACTATGTATTGAACATCTACAGCCTTTATGTGAGCAGCTGTCCACACTAGAGTAATGACAAAACACATAATTCAAAAGTCGGTTTACATATTTATTGTGAAGTAGCATTATTTGTTAACCTGAATAATTTCCTAATCCTTGAAAGTTTGTGTGAATATATAAACTAGATCTCTTTTATGAGTTATTATACAACATAAAAATTATCAGTACTAACCCCTTTATATGGAGGAAATATTTCATAAAACAAACTTGGAAAATAACAGTAAAAATAAGTTTCATGAAAGATGTTCACTAAGTTCATTAATAAATATTTACTTAATACTTACTAAAACAATTAGCAAGACACTACATTTTGCTAAATGTTTTTCACATAATAATAGCCAGAATTTGACATATCTAACCATTGATTATCTATTTGTCAATTGTTCATGTCATGCATTTAATCTGAAAGAGAGGTAAACAAATAACTCTTGAATTAACTTAAATCAAGGCCCTTCAAATTCTTTTTACACATAGTATAAGGCTAAATAAAATAACAAATAAAGAAAACCTGAAACTTCAAAAAAAATCAAAGTTGAAATCACATGTGAATGAGTTTAAGATTAGCTAAATCCATTATCCCTGTTATTATGATGGGACAAATAGTAGTCACTACTGAGGAGTAATAAATTTGGTTGTTGATATGGTTAATCATTTAAGGTATGGAAAAGTTCTGCAAAGGAGATTATATACATATTGGTAAGTAATAGGCAGGTTGTTTTAGGCCTCAGGAATGAAACAAAAACAACAAAAAAGGCCTAAGCATGGTAGAAAGAAAATCTTAGGTTTGTTTGATTCTGTCTGATCTATCAATATGTATCTAGTGATAGATGTAGTTATTCATTTAGGCATCTACCTATTCTCTGTCTATCCATCCTAATATTTCAGTTCAACAACATTTTGTTAGTGCTTACTATGTCCAAGGCAGTTTAATAGGTGTTGGAGATCAAAGGTTAAAATGAAAAACAGTTCATTTCATTGATGAGGTTCTTTCCATCAAGTTGAACAGTGCCATACAATATTTTTAAACAGATGAATATGAAGCAATTGTGATAAGAAGAGTCAACTAGAAATCAGAGGGATTAGAAAAGGCTTTTGGACAGAAGCAGTGTCTGACAAGCTAATAATTCTGAGATGGAAGTGAGGAGGGAATTTACTTTAGGTATGCCACAAAACTTGTATTTATTAATATTGAGTTGAGGAAAAATCAACAAGGCTAATTTTACTGTAAGATTGTTTAATGGAAAGTAATGTAATTATTTTCTATGTGGAAATACAAATTGGAGCCAGACAATGAAATATTTTAAGTGTCAATATAAAGAAGTTTTTATCTTATCCTAAAATTAGTCAGAATCCACTGAAGACTCATGCACAGGGAAAGCCAGATATGCTTTAGAAAGATTATATTGACAGCTTTGTGGTCAATGCCCTAGACAAATAAAGGAAAGTCTTGAAACAGGAAGACCAACTGCAAAACTACAAATTAGTGATATTGAGGGTCAAAAACACATGGGTAGAGAAAAAGGGAAAGATGTAAGACATTTTGAAGTTACTACTGAAAAGATCTGTTAACAGATAGACTATGGGTTGTAAGAATGGGTAAAGGAGAAGTGTTACTATGACATTACAAATGGGTAATTTGGGATTGGAGACAAGATGGTAGAGAGAAGCCAGGAAGTAGCCTGAGCTCTCTCCAATTTTTTTCAGAAGCAACATTAAATCAAGCCTCAAATCAGATTATGGAGTGACAGAACCTACAAAAAGACAGAGTGAAACAATTTTCTAGTTCAAGATAACTTAGAAGGACATCCAGGCAAAGTCTTTCTCACTTGAGTAAAAAGGGAAGTACAGGTTAGCAAGGATGGTGTTGAGACAAGCCAGAAAGAGGTGCTAAGCCACAACATAGATCAGTCACCGAGGGTCCTTCTTCCTTCTCAGCAGACCAGTTGTGTAACTTAAAACCTGAGCACAAAAGGCGAATTGCGAGTCCCAGAAATCAGGCACCAACAAGCACACCTAGCCCAAGCCACCCCAGCACAGAAAGTAAACAGCTCCTGAGGCCCCAGCACAAAAAGCCAGTGACCAGGCCCCAGGCCTCCAGCACAAGAAGCTTAGGAAAATACCACTTGTGCCCCAGAAGCAGAACTCAATTTTAAAAGCCACAAATGAGGCCAAAAAATGAATAAGAACCAAAAAGCAACCTTGACCATAGAAAGTTACTATGGAGACAGCAAAGATCAAAACAAACCAAGAAGGGGATAACATTATCAATGTACCTACATCCAAAACATCAAAGGGAAGTATGGATTCATCTCAAGTCCAAAAAAGCCTTCTTGGAAGAGCTCAAAAAAAATTTTTTTTAAATTTATTTATTTTTAGTTTTCAACATTCACTTTCTTAAGATTTTGAGTTTCAAATTTTCTTGCCATCTTATCCCTCCCCCACCCCAAAACGGCATGCATTCTGTATATGTCTTCCATTGATCTTCCCTCCCTTCTATCTCTCCCCCACTTCTTTTATCCCTTACCCCTTCTATTTTCCTGTAGGGCAGGATAGATTTCTATACCCCATTTCCTATATTTCTTTTTTCCCAGTTGCATGTGAAAACAATTTTTTTAACATGTGTTTTTAAAACTTTGGGATCCAAATTTTCTCCCTTCCTCCCTCACCACCCACCCTCATTGAAAAGGAAAGCAACTCGTTACAGGTTATACATGTGTAGTCATGCAAAACACTTCCATAGTAGTCCTGTTGTGAAAAACTAAGTATATTTCCCTTCATCCTATCCTGCCCCCCATTTATTCTATTCTCTCTTTTGACCTTGTCCCTCATCAGAAGTGTTTGCTTCTGATTACCCATCCCAATCTGCCCTCCCCTCTGTCATCTCTTTGCTCTCTTGTCCCCTTCCCCCTTTATTTTCCTGTAGATTAAGATAGATTTCCATGCCCAATTATGTATGTTATTCCCTCCTTTAGCTAAATCCTATGAGAATAAGATTCACTCATTCCCTCTCTCACCTTCCCCCACTTCCCCTCCACTGTAAAAGCCTTTTCTTATCTGTTTCATGTGAGGTAATTTACCCCATTCTATTTCTCCCTTTCTCCTTCTCCCAGTATAATCCTCTCTCACCCCTTACTATTATTTTCCAGATATCATCCCTTCATCTTCAACTCACCCCATACCCTCTATCTATCTATCTATCTATCTATCTATCTATCTATCTATCTATCTATCTATCTATCTATCTATCCATACATATATTTTTCCCCTCCATCTACCCTGAAACTGACAAAGAACACATGAGTTACAAATATCATCTTGCCATGCAGGAATGTAAACAATTCAACCTTAATAAGTCTCTTACGATTCCTCTTTCTTGTTTACCTCTTCATATATCATTTGAGTCTTGTATTTGAAAGTCAAATATTCTTTTCAGCTCTGGTCTTCTCATCAAGAATGCTTGAAAGTCACCTATTTCAGTGAATGACCATTTTTTCCCCTAAAGGATTATACTCAGTTTTGCTGGGTAGGTGATTCTCGGTTGTAATCCTAGTTCCTTTGCCCTCCAGAATATTTTATTACATGCCCTCCGTTCCCTCAACATAGAACCTGCTAAATCTTGTGTTATCCTGATTGTGTTTCCACAATACTTGAATTCTTTCTTTCTAGCTGCTTGCAATATTTTCTCCTTGACCTGGAAGCTCTGGAATTTGGCTACAATATTCCTAGGAGTTTTCCTTTGGGTATCTCTTTCAGGAGGTGATCGGTGGATTCTTTCAATTTCTATTTTGCCCTCTGCTTCTAGAATATCAGGGTAGTTTTCCTTGATAATTTCTTGACAAATGATGTCTAGGCTCTTTTTTTGATCATGGCTTTCAGGTAGTCCAATAATTTTTAAATTCTCTTTCCTGGATCTATTTTCTAGATCAGTTGTTTTTCCAATGAGATATTTCACATTCTCTTCTATTTTTTCATTCTTTTGGATTTGTTTTACAATGTCTTAATTTCTCATAAAGTCATTAGTCTAATTGCTCGATTCTAATTGTTAAGGAAGTATTTTCTTCAGTAAGCTTTTGGACTTCCTTTTCCATTTGGTCAATTTTGCTTTTTAGGGCATTCTTCTCCTCATTGGTCTTTTGGACCTCTTTTGCCATTTGGGTTAGGCTATTTTTTAAGGTGTTATTTTCTTCAGTTTTTTTTGAGTCTCCTTTAGCAAGTTGTTGACTTGTTTTTCATGATTTTCTTGCATCTCTCTCAGTTTTTCCTCTACTTCTCTTAATTGCTTCTCAAAATCCTTTTTGAGCTCTTCCATGCCCTGGGACCAATTCATATTTTTCTTGGGCGCTTTGGATGTAGGAGTTTTGACTTTGTTGTCTTCTTCTGGTTGTATGTTTTGATCTTCTTTGTCACCAAAGTAAGATTCTGTAGTCTGACTCTTTTTGAGCTGCTTGCTCATGATCCAAGCCAATTATTTGAGTTCTAAACTCTTTGTTAAAGTAGGGGTCTGTTTCCAGTGTGGAGAATGACTCCAGTGGGGAGAATCCCAAGCTTCAGGGGTTTTGTGCATCTGTTTTCAGAGATACTTCTGTGGACCTGTAAATTTTCAGTTTTTCCAAGGTGGTATGATTAAGGGTCAAGGTGTTTACTCCTTTCCTGGCCTGTGCTCAGGTCTATGAGTGACCACAAGCACTCTTTTCTGTATTGGAACTGTGAAGAAAATTTCCTCTCCATTGCCACTGCAAGCTCCACCACTCCAGCACTCCTCCTCACCCCAGGACCACCACCCAGAACTGTGACCCAGATCCAAGCACAGGCAAAGAAGAGAATCCTGCACCAGCAAAGAGTTCTCTGCAATCCACCTCTGATCAGCCACTTGATTCCCCCTCAGTCTGTGGGCTAGAAACTCAGGAAGCAGCCACCACCCCAGGTCCAAGCTCAGGGACTGGAGCTGAGACCTCTCTTTCACCACAGATGCAGACTTTTCCCACTGACCTTCTAAGTTGTCTTTCCCCTTCGTGGGTTGAGAGTTCTAGAAACTGCCACAGCTGCCTATGATTCAGTCCTCAGAGACCTGCTCCAGGTTCGCTGAGGTCTACCTTGCCTGCATGCCTACCCCGAACTGCACTCCTCTCCCAGCACAGCATTATATACCTTTCCCAATCAACCATCCAGGTTGTCTTGGACTGGAAATTTGTTTCACTCTGTCTTTTTTGTGGGTTCTGCTGCTTTAGAATGTGTTTATAGTCATTTTTATAGGTATTTGGAGGGGTTTGGTGAGGAGCTCAAGCAAGTCACTGCTTTTACTCCACCATCTTGACCCCCACCTCCCTTCAAAAAGGATTTTAAAAGTCCAATAAGATAAGTTGAAGAAAAATGTCCAAAAAATGAGAGGTATGCGAGAGAGAGTCAACAGCTTGGAAAAGAAAGGACAAAAAGTGAGTGAAGAAAACAATTCCTTAAAAAAAATACAATTGGCCAAATGGAAAAAAAAATCCACTGAAGAAAACAACTCTTTAAAAAGTAGAATTGGGCTTGGAGTAAGGAATACTCCTCTTCAAATCTGAATTCAAATCTGGTCTGAGATATTTACTAGCTGTATGATCTTAGGCAAGTCATGAAACCCTGTTTGCCTCAGTTTCCTCATCTGTAACATGTACTGGAGAAGAAAATGTCAAATCACTCCAGTATCTTTGCCAAGAAAACTCTAAATGGGGTCATGAAGAGTTGTAGATGAGTGAGTAACAAAAATAAAGCTAAATGAGATGGATTTTATTGTATATTTTTAAAATCACTGGTTGTCACTGACTCAGAAAGTATTTTATCACCACTTCATTTTTAAAAAGTGATTTAAACTTTGTTAGAAAAAAATGGAAAGAAACAAGTGTTGTCCTATTATAAAGGACTTAAAATTAAGTTTTTCTTCATCATTAAAAATAAGCATTTTAATGGATCTAGGAAGATATTAAATTACTATATGAATATATGTATATTTATTTGGTTAGAAGAGAAAGATAAATAAAGCTTTACTTCTAGCTTTGGGAAGATTTTATTTGCAATTTTGCAATAGGTAAGTGCCAGGAATTTAGGTTATCTATCATTCCCCACAAACTCTCTTTGCTGTCTGCAAGTTGCCATTACTAATGGTTTGGGAAACTGCCATAACTTTAAAGAAGTAAATACCTTCAGGCACATGTCAAAACACAATCTATGTAATGTTCTACATTCAATCTATTTGGTTAAAATGCTTAAAATCAGAGTTAAATCATAGGCAAGAAAATATAAAATAAGAATGCACAAGGGATAATGCAACATAGAAGCATGCCTTTCAAACTTGCTGCCTATGTTTTATTACAAATAAGCAGTACTCTTATGTACAGAATTTCAACTTATAAATATAGAATCAAAGACAGAAAAAATATATTTTCTCTGCTATGCAGTATAAAGTATGTAGAAATACCAGTGAATATTGCTGCATGTTTGAAAGTTTTTTATACTAAATACTCCCATGTAAACACACACAATGTTACATTATATTATATTCTTTCTGTTCTAACACTCATATTAGAATTTTTTCTTGAATTTTAAAATTTAAGAACAATGGATTATTTGGAGAGAAAAATAATATATACACATATAGACATACATGCATACATATAGATGACATTTTGCCTATGTCTGTGTATGTGTGTGTGTGTGTGTGTGTGTGTGTGTGTGTGTGTATCCCAATATTTGGTGAGACTCTTTCTTGTATGATGCAAGGGCTGTCCCCACTCTGGTAGCATTGTGTATCATTCTATCACCTGCAAGAAGACAAAATAAATATCTCTACTCTCTTCTTTCCCCACCCTTCTCCAAGAGAAACTTTCATTCCTGACAGGAGGAGAATCCCCTGTAAGTTAGGGCTGGAGGCCAATCTGCTCTCTCCCAGGAGAAGATGTACTAAGCTGAAATTATATCTTTCTGCTCCCTTAAATATTATTAGTCTAGAGGATATGATTAAGTTCATTATAATTTTTCCTCACTGTACAATCGTAACTGGGGACAAGGGATACCCCAAAAACCACATACAAGGCATGACCACTTTCCCATAAAATACCAGTTACATAATGAACACATAAATTGATCAGTAATTTGTAATGAAGCCCTTTTATCATATCAAAACAAATCTGAGAAGATAAATATGGGATAAGATATACCAGACAATACAAAGTGAAGAGTCTCTAACATTTGTGAACAATATTATTCAGCCTCCCAAAGTCTCTTGAGTAGTAAAATGGGGATAGGGAGGTGATGAAGACGACTAGCTTCTCCCATGTATTCCCCAAGTCTTTTCCTTCAATGATCCAAAGTGGGAAAAGCCTATTCCATCTTCCCTAATCTGGCAGCAAAAAGTGGCTAAAGTGGCTAAAAGCTCAAAGAAGACATAAAGAAGATTGAAGTAGGCTAGAGCTCTCCCATTCTTATTAACTCTGCCCCAACATTTATCTTCACCAGTGAAGGGAGATCCAGATGCCAATAGACTTTTAGGCAGGGGTTATATACAAATAAACATTCATTGTTTGTCCTTCATTTTTGAAGGGGACCAATGACATTGTGGGGTGACGTTTTTACTTACACATGAATTGGATGTAATTGAGGCAGAGATCCACAAAGTCACCAGTCTCATTTTCTTTGTCAGAGTCATTGAAGCCCAGTGGCATATTGGTGTCTTTGATGTCAGAGTAATCACTTAACCCTCCATAGTGTCTACTTCAGCCACCTTCATGGCCATTGGAACAACTTTTTTGTCATCTGCCCATTCCACTGGGGAAAAATCTTCACATGCTTGGGTAGACATAATATCTCACTGGGTTTCAATATTGTCAATTACCCTTAATCTGGCTTATCCTGATGGCAGAGATGGTTTTACTGGAGTGTGGTCACTGCAAAGGCTACAGTTTCTTGGAGTCATGAGGGATGATTGGGTGATGATGGACACCTAAAGTTGATGAGTAGCCCTGGAAAGGGCTTGGCAAGCCATCACACTAGAGGTGCTAGTCCTCTCTGAACATCCCATACACCCCACATTCATAATACATATATACATACTTATACACATATATGGACATACATATATACATGTGGATATGTATAGTTATGTACATGTGATATGGGTATAACATTTTTGTAGAAAAGACAAGTTTTTTTTAATTTTTGTAAATAAAGTCAAATTTAAAGTCTATATTTAAAACCCACAAAATAACAGGGCTGAAACTAATCTTGAAGTCATATATTCTAGTTCTCTGCTTTTTGGAAGCATGCAGTATCATAGAAAGAGAGGAGTATAATCAAAACCACCAAACTCCTGGGCCTTAGCTACTTTGTACCTCTCACACCCTCATCTAAAAGAAGTTATTAGCTTCCTAAAATATTCTAGCAACTCACAATTATATTATTCACATGATTCTATTAGGAATAATATTTTTTTTGCAATGTATTACATGCCTTCCTTATGTAATGATAACATAAAATGTTTTAAGATATGCAAAGTACTTTAAATTATGTGATTCTCACAATAACCGTTTAAGATAAGAACTATAATTATCATTCCTATTTGATAAATGAGAAAGTATGTCAGAGAAAGAAGTTAAATTATTTTCTCAGAGTCACAAAATGAGTATGAAGCACAATTTACACTTCAGTCTTACTTACTCAATGTTCAGCACTCCAGCCAGCACACCAGGCTGTCTCAGGCCATTGCTTCTTGAATAGACTTGCATGGAAACATATACTTACACAACATTAAACTTTGTACTTCATTTTGATTGTAATGATTACTAGCTATACTGTTTTTCATTGGATAACAGTTTTTACTTAACCTTCTTTAGTTCAGTCAATATTGTTCTTATGTTCTTGTTTGACTTTAAACATTTTAATCCATAAGTGCTTTCTTCCTCCCAGATAATGTTACGCTACTGCTTTCTCTATACATAAATGCACTTCAAATGTCCAATTAAATTAAGAACTCATTCAGGGAAATTGGGTGGAACTATTTTATTGTATGGGAGGTTAATATGATGTCCTTGTTGAGGAAATGTCAGAGTTGATCACATTCACTTGCAATCCACATTGTGGTCAATAGATTGAGCTGAAAAGCTTGTATCAGTTACTGCATAACTTTTGAATAAGGAAGTTGAGCATGGGTAATCAGGAGAAGACACAACTGGCTTTAATTCTTATTAAAACAATGTCAATAATAACAACAACAAAACATGATTGAAGTGAGTTGAAACTATGTCTAATCATATAACTTATTCTGTATTTGACATTTTATGTCATTTGAGATTCATAATTTCAATACTTTATGTCATTTAAATTGCAAATTATATGCCTGGGAACAAGACCAAACCCTTCATTTTATAACCAAGATTCTGCTTTAAAATGAGGAATATGTTGATCAGTCTCTTTACCAGTAAATACAATCTTTAGAAGAAAAAAATTCAAAACAATTACTAAGAATGAAAATTTGGGCGGGGGGCAGCTAGGTGGTGCAATGGATAAAGCTCCAACCTCATAGTCAGGAGGACCTAAGTTCAAGTCTGGCTTCAGACACTTAACACTTTCTAGCTGTGTGACCCGGGGCAAGTCACATAACCCTGACTGCCTCCCCCCAAAAATAATGGTGTCATGGAAATAATTTAAACATATTTTGGAATTATTGAATGTAGATTTGGAAGAAGGTTTAGAGATAATCAAGTTCCCTACCCCTCTTCTCCAACCTTTATGTCCCACCAAATTTTCTGATTGTCCTATTATGCCCCAGGGTAACATTCTCTTCCCTGTCACCTACATTTGCAACTCTAGTATCACCTTCACTATCACTCACATCATATATACAATCTATTGCAAATTCACCTTCTACTTCAATATCTCTCATTTATGATCCCTTCTCTCCAGTTACCACCACCCTAGTGTAGGTCTTCATCACTTATTGTTTAGAGTATTGTCATAGCAATATAAGTTGTCTTCCTTTCTTCAGTCTCTCCCCACTCTAAAACACCACCACCACCACCACCACCACTATCATCATTATCATGATTATCATCATCAGCACTTACTTTTCTATAGCACTTACTTTGTTTCAGGCACTATGCTAAGCATTTTACAATGTTTCTCTTATTTGATCCTCATAACAACCCTGAGAGGTGGATACTATTATTATCCCCATTTTTCATAGATGGGAAAACTGAAGCCAACAAACAGTCAATTAATTGTTCACAGTCACACAGCTCATAAATGTCTGAGAAGGGATTTGAACTCAGTCCTTACTCTCTCTGGGCCTGGCACACTATCCACTGGGTCACATAGCTCCCCATAATCTATT
>NW_020949613.1:14264082-14319728 GCF_900497805.2 Vombatus ursinus | reverse complement strand
TCCCAGTTTTTTCAGTCTTTTTTACATTTTAATCCTCTTCATTCCATAATCCAACTCCACTTGCCTACTTGTTTTTTTCTCACACAAAACACAGGAACATAACAGGAACAGACAACAAAGTAAATCCCATTTAAAATAACAACAGAATGTACAAAATACTTGGGAATCCATCTGCCCAGACATACTTAGAATCCCTATTACTCCAACTAAAAATATTCTTTATAGAAATAAGGACAGCCCTAAATAATTGAAGTAATATTAATTATCACGTATTAGGCTATGCCAAAATAAGAAAAAAATGGCAATAATACCTATTTTTATTCATTCAATATAATAACATTCAAACTACAAAGAACTACTTAAGAAAACTAAAAAAAATAACAAAAAACTTTTGGAGAAAAAGAGGTCAAGTACCTCATGAGAATTAAAGTTTAAACATTGTGAGGAAGGGAATAGTGATGAGCAGGACTACATCTCAAAATATACTATTAAGTATTCATGAACAAAATAATTCAGGAGTGACTAAAACATGGAGAGGTTAAAAATTGGAACAAATTAGCTACCCAACATCATAAGCAAAGGAACATAGTAAGTTTGTGTTCACAAAGATCCAACTAATGGAGTATTAACTCATTATTTAAAAAAAAAAAAGAAGGCCGGGGAAAGGAGCCAGAAATATGACGTGTTATGTTTAGTCTATCACCTCATGCCATATACGTTAAGAACCAAATAGATAAATGGTTTGAATCTAAAAGTATAATCTAAATAAGTTAAAGAAGTCAGAGAGAAAACAAAACAAAACAAAACAAAACAAAAATCTTTTAGGATCTTTGGAGAGTGGAAGTGTTCTTATCCAAAAAAGGCATGGTGAGAATCGAGAAACATAAAATGAAATCATCAACATTTGTAAATATTACCAACAAAACACAGCAGGAAGAGGTAGAAAGAGATATTCCATTTAAAATGATAGGAGACAATGTAAAATATTGCAGAGTCTATCAGCCAAGACAAAGTCAGAAACTATAATTAAAAATGCTTTTTTTTTACAAAATAAAGACAGATTTAAATAATTAGAGAAATATTGATAACTTATGGATAGGCTAAGTAAATGTCTTAAAACTGACAATTCCACCTAAATTAATTTACTTATTTATTGCCATAACAATCAAAATGCCAGAAAAATATTTTATAAAACTTGAAAAAATAATAAAATTCATCTGGGAAGAACAACAGGCCAAGAATATCAAATGAATCAATTAAAAAAATAAATGGTGAGGGAAGGTTTCCTAACAGTACCAAATTTCAAACCATATTACAAAGCAGTAGTCATGTAAACAATCTAAGAAATAGGGTGGTATATGAGTGACATATATTAAGTACACAAAACACAGTAACAAATTACCATAGTAATCTAATGTTTGATAAGGCCAAAGATGCAGTCTTTCAGGGCTATATTTACCAATATATCTGTCTATATTCACGAAAATTGCTGGAAAACCTGGAAAGCAGTTTGGAAGAAACAAACTTTCACACTTTAAACCAAAATAAGCTCAAAATGATTAAATGATTTAGACAAAAATAGTGATAGCATAAATAAATTATTTGAGCATAGAAAAATGTACCTATCATTTTTATGGATAAGTGCTTATGACCAAACAAGAGATAAGATCATAATAAGTAAAATAGATAATTTTATTTACATGAAATTAAAATGGTTTTATACAGAAAATCCTATTCAGCCTAAATTGAAAGGAAAGCAGGAAACAGGCAAAAAAAAGCAATTTTTTTCTGATAGAGATATCATTTCTCAAACATATAAGGAATTGACCCAAATTTATAAAAAAAAAATGAAAACCATTGCCCAACTAATGAATGGTCAACATTTGTGAACCGACAGATTTTCAGAAGAAGTCACAGCTGTCTATAGTCTTATGGAAACAAAAAGTTTTAAATTACTATTGGCTAGTGAAATGCAAATTAAAATAACTGAGGTGTCACCTCCCACATATTAGATTGGCTAATATGAGAGAAAAGAAAAAAAATGACAAGTACTGGAGGGCAAGTGGAAAAATAGGGACACTAACGAACTGTTGGTGAAGCTGTAAAATGGTCCAACCATTCTGGAAAACAATTTAGAAATATGTCCAAAGGGCTGTCAAATCATATATACCCTTTGGCCCAGCGATAGCACTAACAGATCTGTATCCCAATGAGATCAAGGAAAAAACACAAGGACCTATATGTAAAAAAAAAAAAAAAATTATAGCAGCTCTTTATTGTGATGGCAAAGAAATGGAAATCAAGGGGAATCAATTGGAGAATGACTGAACAAGTTGCTGTATATGATTATGATAGAATATTATTGTGCTATAAGAAACAATAAGCAGGAGGGTTTAAACCTGGAAGAACATAAATGAACTGAGGCAAAGGAAAGTGAGCAGAACCAGGAGAGGTTTTTATACCATAACAACAATATTGTAAGGAAGATCAAATGTGAAGAACTGAACATAATGTAATTATCCAAGATAATTCCAAAGAATCCATGATGAAAAATGCTATCCATCTCCAGAGAGACCTGTTGAACTCGGAGTGCAGATTGAAGCATATTTTTCACTTTTTTTTGCAATGTGTCTAATATGAAAATAAGTTTTGCATAACTTTACATTTATAATCAATGTATTACTTCTCTTATTAATGGGTGACAGAGGGTTTAGAGAGAGGGAGGAATTTGGAATTTAAAATTTTTAAAATGAAGGTTAAAATACATAAGTAAAAAATGAACTCAAATATAAAATGGATAAAGTTTATTTTGTACAATTTTAAAAGTTTTGCAAAAATGAATTTAATCCTGTCAACATTAGAAAAGAAATGTTTTATAGGGAAAAAATCTGCAACATTTTTTATAAAAATTAAGAAGAATTTTATGGACATCATGGAATACTTTTATGAAGCAATGCAAAGTACAGTGATTAGAACTAGCGAAACAATTTTTCCAGTGCCAATAATATTGCATACACAAACAGTTGTAAAAAACTTAACAATCCTGATCAATGAAGTGATCAACAATGGTTCCTGAGGACTAATGATTTTACCAACCTACTTACTTAGATATGATGCTCTCAAAATAAATAATGAGATCTACTTTTGGAAATGACCTCTGTTGGAATTTGTTTTCCTTGACTATACATAAATTTACGAGGTTGTTTTGTGGGGGTTTTTTTTGGTACCACTTTGTGGGTCAAATGGAAGGGAGAAAAATAAGTTGTTCTAAATTTTAAAAAAATAAAGTTAAAAAAACACTAAAGTATGAAGGTGTAGACTTAAAAAATAATATGAGGCAGCTAGATGGTGCAGTGGATAGTGCACTGGGCTTGAAGTCAGATAAACCTAAGCTTGAATCTGGTTTCAGATAACTTACTAGCTTTGTGACTCTGGGCAAGTCACTTAACCTCCATTTTCCTTGGCTTTCTCAATTCTAAAAAGAGGTTAATAATAGCACCTAACTTTCAGGGTTGTTGTGAGGATCAAATGAGATAAAATTTACAAAACTATTTACATAGTGCCTGGCACATAGTAGTTGCTTAATAAATGCTTATTCCCTTCCCCCTATTTGCTGATGGGTGTTCATGTTATTTTATTATAGTTCTTTATACCAGATCTTAATGTCAATAGTGCTCTGAAGTAACTCTATGGTATGGTGATGGTGGCATCTAACCCCTGCTTCACCTATGAAAGCAAACTGATCAATCTGGAATTGTACTTGGTACTGCCAGGGAAGCAGCTGATGAGGAAAAAGGAGGTAGCCCTGTCTATTGGTTCTATGGTTCAGTTAATATTTATGTATACACATTCAATCAACCAATAAAGTCCTTATAAAAGAGGAGAAGTAAGTGGGCCTTACTCCTCCCCACTTCCACATATTTCCATTAAGACATGTATAAACAGCAATTATATATATATATATATATATGTAAACACACATATATATGTATGTATGTATGTATATATATATAAGTTAATTGTATCCAAATGTCTCTATACACAAGGGCAACTTCTAAGTGATGGAAGTAGACATTGGATGCTACATGGCCACTGAGATTACTTCAATGCTCATATGCTAGAACTCTGATTATTCCGTGTTTTGAAACTGACAAAACAAGTGTTCATTTGAAGACAGTTTGTTTTTGTCATTTCTGAATGTTGCCTTGAATAGCAGGTGTATCATTTCTACTTAAATAGTGGTTCAGCATTTTCTTAAAAGTTAAGTGTTTTTTAACTCTAATTGTTCCCAACTTGCATTTATTCTTTTATTTTAAAAATTCACCATACATAAACAAATCTGTAAGTAAACCCACCGAATAGCAAGAAATTAAAAAAAAATAAAAAAAGTTTTTGATTTTGATCTGAATCCTTCTCTTCACCCAGAAAATATGCTCAGATTTCTTCACTATCTTGAAGCAACCTTCCTTCAATTCTGTTGCTCCCTCAAGCTATCATTCTATTTCTCCTCATTCCATTCCCAAACTTTTCAAAATAATGTTCTTAGGCTCACTGCATTCATTGTCTGATTGCCCACTAACTTTTTACGACCGTGAAATATAGTCTCAGACTTTATATAATACAATAACGGGAAAACAATCAAGAGAATATAAAACAAAAGCAGAATTAGACAACCTAATTGCCACATCAAATAAAGGTCTTTCTCTCAGACATTCCCTCACTGGATTTGTAATCAGGAGATCTGAATTTGAACCATGGATTTGCTATTTGCAAGACTTTGAATGAGTAATTTAACTTCCCTGAGCTTTAACTGCATCATTTTAAGATAGGGATAGAAATAATTGAAGTCTTTACTTTTTAAATATTGTTTATACTTAATTTTTTTTCTATTTTTATACAGAGCTTTTATGAGTATCTAATGTTTGCAAAACATTTTGCATTTCTCAACTGATACATAAAGATTATTGTTGTTGCTTCTGCTATTGTTACTGGTATTTATTTGTGGATTTATTACTAATAAAAAAATAACAAATAATATTCACTCCTTTCTTGAAAGGTCTTGTCTTCTTAAGGTCTATACTATTCTAGTTTTCCAAATATTTGTGTAATTAATCCTTCTCTGCTTTGCTTGCATCACGTTATCTCATTCCCCACTATGGCTGTATAGGAATGGTTAATTATTTGTCTTCTATTCTTTTCATTCTATACTCTATCTCTTGTATACTTGATGGACTGTGATGATTTCAAATAGTAATTCTCTGTAGAGGAATCAATTATACATATTTAGCACTGAACTTCTCTCTTCCACCCACCCCAAGTTCAAGATCCACTTATTTTAGAGCCTACCGAATATTTGCATTTTAATGTTTTACTTTTTTAGAATGCAACATTTCTAATAGTAGAACTCATTTCTTCCTCCACATTAGGAATTGTGAAAAATCTAATCTTTAGCCTTCAATTAAGATAATATTTCAAAGTAAAAATCTAAGAAATATTATATAATGATCATGTTAAATAAAAGTTATTGGTTGAAGTAAAATATAGAATAAAAATATAGATATGTAATTGTTATTTCAAGGCCCTTTCTTTGTGAGACATCATGACAATACAAAATATGACATATCAGTTTAAGAGAATATAAGTCATAAAATACCTTGAATTGACTTCATATACTCTCATACCTGATGCCTTAAAAATTATCTAAGTTACCAAGGTGATGTTAATTCTATTTACATACTTTTTTTAGTAAAAATTTCATGAACTGAAAATTTAGAGCTTAGACTTTCTAGCAAAATGATATAATTATTAGAAAAATATATTAAGGAAATAAATAATTGAACAAATATGAATAAGCAATAAATAAACAAATGAATAAATTTATGAACAAATAAATGTATAAATATACAAATAAAAAGATAAATGAAAGAATTAATAGATGATTGAATACAAAGAATATATATTTCAAGTTGTCCATGAATTATTAACTCCAAACTGTCAGTTTCATAAGGCTAACATTTCTAAGGAGTTCCAAGAAGTTTATCCACTGTTTGCCTGCATCATGTTCTGGACTGTATTATAGAGCTTGTGATATATTTACTTCTATTGAATAATCTGGTAAATAAATGAGTCAGGGAACTCATTCTTGATGCTGTTTGCTAACTCAAAAGTTCAAGTTGTTTCTACAAGATTGAATTAATCTTAATTATGCTTTGATGAGTTGTATCACAATGAAAGTAAAAGAGGCTAAGAAAAATAAAGGAAAAAAAGAATATGTAGCTTGTGATTGTGTGCATGTGTAAATGATTGCACTAACAAGGATTGGAATGGAGATGGTAGACTGTTGATCAACAATTTACCATAAAACCTTCCTGCACTTTTACTATGAACTGTTATGTAGCAAAATAAGTGAACTTTGGAGTGGGCATTGTTGGAATCAAAAGAACTATATTTAAAGAATGTTTCTGTCACTCATTAGCTGTGTGACTTTGTACAAGTTAATCAATTTCCCTAGGTTTTCTTGTCCTCACTTATAAAATGAAGGAGTTGGATTTCATGACCTCTAACTTTTCTCCAAATAACATCATTTCATTAAGAAGAAACACCTGCACACTCACTTTCCCTACCTAGTTTTCATTCATTTATATGGCCATTCCTCATTATTTTAATGATACAGAAAGCTTAGATAAGCATAATTGTAACACAGAATGAGACAGTCAATAATCATTCACTGAGCACCTACAGTATCTTAGATACAATTCTACAGACTGGAGACTTTAAAAAGGGCAAAGTAGGAACTTCTGAGGGGTGGAGACAAGATGACAGAATAGAAAAACACTCAGCAGATCTCTCCTAACATAACCTTACAAAACAACTTTTAAATAAAGCCGCAAATTGAATTTTGGAGTGGCAGAGCCAACAGAAGATCAGAGTGAGACATTCTTCCAGCCCAAGACAACAAAAGAGGTGAGAAATAGAGAGAGAGAGAGAGAGATCTGTGACATGGGGTAGAGGCTGGCCTGAAGCCCATGTGGATAAAACACCAATGATGAGACTAGATGGTGGTGACAGAAGCAGCTGCAACTTTAGTAGCTCTCAAACCAGGAATGGTAAATGGACCAAAGCAAGTCAGAAAGAGATTACAGGGTACCCCTGAGCTAGTACTGGATACAGGTCCACATGTTTGTTTGTTTGTTTGTTTGCTTGTTTGTTTGTTTTTTGTTAACACCATTGCCTATAATCATTTCTTCATTATACTTCAAAGACAAAGAGTAACATTTTGGGTACAGAGGGAGTGGAGACCCAGAAGGATAGTATTACTTCTGTCCCCAAAGGATCAGGCAACATGAGAAATATTTTCATTTTTGGTCTCAATAGAGAAAGGCCATGAGGACCAATACTGATTGTAATTCCAAGGGATCAGAAGCCCTTCCTGGGTAAGGAATATTACCAGACCAGACCAGAGTCTAGAACAAGAGAGTATTGACCCCACAACTCCACAAAACACAATTCCTTGGAAACACAAAAAACTTGCACAATGCTAGAACTATCTCTGAAAACAGCAGTGCAGAAAGGCCTGAAGCTTGAGACAAAGCTCCTCAACCAACCATGCCAAGAAAATAGGCCAACTTCATCCAAAAGTTCCAAATCAAGAAATAGGATAGGAAAAAGAGCAATTAACAACAACAACAACAAAAGAACTTCACCATAAAAAAGCTATTATGATGACAGGGAAGATCAAGACACAAACTCAGAAAACAAGAAAGTTAAACAGCTACAAGCAAATCTTCCAAGAAAAAAAGGTGAATTTGACACCAGCCCCAAAAAGAATTCCTATAAGAGCTAAAACTAATGTAAAAAAATGGAAGAGGAAAAAATAGGCAAAGAAATGAAAGCAAAGAAAAATAATTATGATAAGACAACATTTTGTTAAAAGAGAGACAATAATACTGAAGAAAATAACACTTTAAAAATTAGAATTGGCCAAATGTCAAGAAAAAAAGAGGTACAAAAATTCATTGGTAAAAAAAGAAAAACTCCTTAAAAAGTAGAAATGGAAAAAGACATACAAAAGCTCCCTGAAGAAAACAATTGCTTAAAAATCAGAATTGGACAAGTAGAAGCTAATGACTCTATGAGACAGAAAGAAATAATAAAACAATGTCAAAATAATGAAAAAAGAAGAAAATATGAAATATCTAATTAAAAAAAATCCTGACCTCAAAAAAGATTGGGGTGAGATAACACAATAATTATTGGATTTCCAGGAAGTCATGATCAAAAAAAAGCCTAGATATAATATTTTAAAAAAATTATCAAGGAAAACTGACATGATATCCTTGAACCAGAGGGTAAAATAGAAATTGGAAGAATATAGCAATTACTAAATAAAAGGTATCCCAAAATGAAAATTCCCAAGAATATTACAGCTAAATTCCAGAACCCCCAGGTGAAAGAGAAAATACTTCAAGCAGCCTGAAAGAAACCATTCAAATACTGGACAGTCACAGTCAAGCTCACATAAGAGTAATCAGCTAATATGTTAAAGCAATGGAGGGTTGGATAGAAAGAATGGCCATGACTGTGCTGAAAGGGAAAAAAAGCTTTAGTGCACTGAATCCACACGTCTATTTATCTATCTGTCTGTCTCTCTATCTCCCTGTCTTTTTTTTGTTTGTTTTTGCCACGTCAGGAGCAATTCCAGGTAAAAATATAAAAGGTTTCACTAGGAAAATTGGTTACACAATACTTTCTTCCTTCAGACATTTTTGTCTCATTTCCACCTCTTTTTTTGCATTAATTCATACCTTGGTCTAATTTAGATTTCATTGACTTGTGGATAAGACTTCATCTGAGTCTTATATTTATAGTTTCCTTCACTATTAATATTTAAGATGTAATTTTTGTTGTGGTTACCTTGGAGTAAATATAGTGTCAGCATTAGCTCAGTAACAGGAAAGGAGAATCACAAGTGATCATACCATCTGAACAAATTGTTGGGAATGTTTGAATAGCTAGCAAAGAACAACAAACTAGCAAACTTATGCCGGAGTGAGGAAGATATTTTTTTTATCATTTACAGTATTAAAAATGCTTGGAAAATACTACTAACGTGACAAATATTTGTGGAGTTAAGTTAAAGGGAATATAATTTAAAAACATTTTCAAAACATTTACTTTTAGGAAGAGTTACTTCCAACAAAAAAGTAGCTGCTCAGGTATTTTTGTAATGAAAATTGCTCATGATCAAGGATGTTAAATGCACTCCTTTCTGATCCCATCATCCTTCATTACACAGATCAAGCACCACCTTCTACATGAAGTCTGTCATGATTTTCAAAAATGCTAGTGTCCTTAATTTCAAACTATCTTATATTTAGCTACTTTGCATTCATTTTTTTACATTTGTTTTTACATACTTCTACCTCTCACATTTCCTTATGCATACACTACTACTACCTCACAATCAACATTTATAATAAGAATTCATCAAAACCTTCAAAATAATGATAGGACAAAGAATAACAATTATCTAATTCTTTTATTTTTCTGATTTCATTATTATTCTTAATAAATTATTATCATGGGGCAGCTAGGTGGCACAGTTGATAGAGCACTGGCCCTGAAGTCAGGAGGACCTGAGTTCAAATCCGGCCTCAGACCAACACTTGACACTTACTAGCTGTGTGACCCTGGGCAAGTCACTTAATCCCAATTGCTTAAAAACTAAAAAAATAAAAAAATAAAAATTAAATAAATTGTTATTATGTTCACTACTCTCCCTCAAAACTATTATATTTGTTTCAGCTTTGTCTCTTACACCCAAGTCTAAGCAGTAACTTAAACCCTAATATTTAATACCATACAAAATTGAAATAAAAAATGTCCATCATCTGCAATGAAAAGTTCAAGAAGAATTCACTGGGTTATTAAGTGACACAGGTTTAAAACTTGAGTTTCCTAAAAAAAATCATTAAATTAATTTTGGCTTAGGATTAGGACAGAATTTCCCACAATTCCTGAAATAGCTCTAAACATACTTCTGCCATTTTGTACTATGTATTTATGTAAAGTGGCATTCTCAGCATTGAAGATTATAAAATCAAAATATCAATCAATTTTGAAAAATGTTGAAGATGCTCTATGTCCTGTAGTATAAACTATTCTGTCAATATTTAATTTTAAAATTTAAAAATAAACAAGCACATCTATCTCATTAGTATGTAAATTTGATTTTGTCTTTAATAAGTGATAAAATTATATGTATGCCAAAGAATTGTTTTAAAATAAAATTTCTTTTGATTTATTATCAGTAATGTTTGATTTGCATACCTATTTTATATACTCAAGGTCACATAAAAATTTCTCAAGTGAAAAGGGATTGCAAGTGAAAAAGTTTAAGAAGCCTTTGCCTATAGGTAAAACCCAAAATCCTTTGTCTTGCATGTGAGAAACCATATAATTGACTCCATACCAACTTTGCAAACTTGTTGCCTGCCACTCCCTTATAAATATGCTCCTTTCCTTTGAAAATAGTATACTGTCTCTTTACACTCCTGTCCTTTCCATGAATGCATATTTGGTGTTTCTGCATTTGAGCTTTCACAATTCTACCTGCTTGAAGAACTTCTTGAAGTTCAAAAGAAACCTTTATGTAGGGACTAAAGTCACTTTCTGCTCATTTGTGCAGTTATACTCGATACACATGTAATGATAAAATTTTGAAATTAACTTCAAGAATTAAACCTATTTATCTGGCAAGTGGCAATAATGAATTTCCAAAATAGCTCATATAACTGAAAAAGTTTCTCAGAAAATAATGCACTTCTCCTCAATACTATTCTCCTGGAAATTTTTTTTTTATATTCCATTGAGTGAAAAAAATATCATTTCTGTTGACATTGATAGGTCCATTTTGGAAACTGGTCTATAGACATTATGAATAGACTGATTGTTCCCCTCTATTCTTCTGCCCTGAACAAAATATAGCACACCTGGGGGATTAATAAGGGCCACTTAACTATGCCTTAGCAGTTTCTCTCTTCACCTTTCCTGCTGTGAAGAGATACTATAATTTTTCTTGTGATAGAAAAGCTGAGAGCATGAATGTTTGCCAGGACATCTTGCCTTTAGTTTCTCAGCAACAGGAGAAGTAAACCTGTCAGGTGCTTGCTTAGCATAGCTTTATCAATTCCACCCCCAATCCCCACCCTAGATAACCTCTTTTTCCCCCCAAGTATGTGAGGAGAGAAAACACATTAACTTCTTCAATGTACTCAATCTGTACAAAATGCATATAGAAAAGATCTTATGCAATGCAACTATCCAGATTTCTGCAGCCAAATAAGAATTAAGTCCTTCTGTTTCTGGAAGTTGCAATTTCAATGTCTTATAAGCATTAAGAATGCATGCAGTTGATGTAGAAAATACCCAGTAATTATTTACTACATAGTCTATCCTGTAGAACTGCCACTGGGGTACACATTTCTGATTAATGTAGATATTTATGTTGTTTTTGTTTGTTGTGTGTGTGTTTAGTTTCTTTTTTCTGAAATCATGTAATCAAAGACATATACAACTTTACCTTAATATACATATTTGTGTATTACACACATATGTACATAAAATAGATATTCATGCATATATAGAGAGAACATATGCACACACAACAAAAATACCTGTAAATCCCTAAATATATTTCTATCTATATTAAAATAAGATTTATGATTTAATCAGTTTAAAGAACTCTTAATAATGAAGTGAGAATACTCCTTTCACAAATACAAATTGTACGTACACATTTGTGCATATATACAATGATGTGTTGGTAACTACTGGCTTTGGGAAACGTACATATGACACACTTTTAAGTTTAATATTCATTATTTTTTAAAATATTTATGTATTTTGCTAGTTTTAGTTTTCAACATTCACTTTTATAAGATTTTGAGTTTTAAATCCTCTCTCTTTTCTCTCCCTCTCCACAATGCAACGTGCAATCTGAAATAAGCTATATATGTAAAATCTTATTAAACATATTTCCACATAAGTCATTTTGTAAAGAAGAATTAGAAACAAAGAGGAAAAACTTAAGAAAGAAAAAAAACAAACAAAAAAAGAAAATAGTATGTTTCAATATGCATTCAGACTCCATAGTTCTTTCTCTGGATGTGGATAACATTTTCATCATGAGACCTTTGGAGATATCTTAGACGCTTGCATTGCTGAGAAAGGCTAAGTCTATCAATGTTAGTTGTCTCACAATGTGGCTGTTACTGTGTACAATGTTTTCCTGGTTCTACTCACTTCACTCAGCATCAGTTCATATAAGTCTTTCCAAGCTTTTTTTGAAGTCTGCCAGCTCATCATTTCTTATGGCACAATAGTATTCCATTATATTCATATACCACAACTTGCTCAGTCATTCCCCAATTGACAGGCATCCTATCAATTTCCAAATCTTTGCCACTACAAAAAGAGCTGCTATAAATATTTTTGTACATGTGGGTCCTTTCCCCATTTTTATGATCTCTTTGGGATGCAGACCTAGAATTGATATTGCTGGGTAAAAGGGTATGCACAATTTTATAGCTCTTTGGGCATAGTTCCAAATTTCTCCCCAAAATGGTTGTATCATGTGACTTGTATTTTTACAAGTATGACTCAGTTCTCTATATATTTTAGGAAATGAAACCTTTGTCAGAGACACTGGCTGTAAATTGTTTCCCAGTTTTCTGCTTGCATTCTAATCTTGGTTGCATTGTCTTTGTTCATACAAAAGCTTTCTAATTTAATGTATTGAAAGTTATCAATTTTGCATTTCATAATGTTCTGTATTTGTTTTTGATCATAAATTCTTCCATTCTCCATAGGTCTGACAGGTAAACTCTTCCTTGCTCTCCAATTTTGTTTATAGCACCACTTTTTATGTCTAAATTGTGTACCCATTTTGACTTTATGTTGGTATATGATGTAAAATATTGGTCTAAGTCTAATATTCTTTATTTTCAGTTTCTCCATCACTTTTTTTAAGTTGACACAATTAACAAAACAATACATCAACCCCTGATTTATAGTGCTTTCTGATTTTCCAGATGGAAATGCTCACATAGAAATTTAATAATAGATCTGGCTCCAGCATACTACTGCATGTACACACATGTCCATGTCCATGCATGTATCTGTGTGTACATATGCTAATATATGTATACATATAAATAAATATCTACATATACATATAAATGCATAATTTATATAATGAATATATATTTAAAATATTAAGCAAAAAGTTTGGGCACACACATATAAATATGATAAAACTTAAATTTATATACACACATTCTCATCATACTTACATATATAGGTAGATATGTAGTATTTTATGTTATTATATTACATATTAGATTGATAAGTATACTTTTTTTTGGCTAGACCTGTGTTTTTATCAGTGTATAGAATTTCCCAACGTAAAACTTCTTGGCGTATAGGCAGAATGACATCTCTTCTAAAATTTATAATTTTATATTTACCTAAGACAGGGAAAAATTAAGCAACTATGCAGCTACCTGGCATCAGAGTCAGAACTTGAACCTGTACCTCATTGAATATAAAACCACATTTTTATCCACTTCTCCTCACTACCTCCCTTTTTTAGGTGTATATATAACTCTCTACTTAGGATCCTAAGTATGCATATTTTGACCTGAAATGGCAGTATGTGATAGTGGATAGATTTGATACTTGAGATTTAGGTAGACCTGTCTCTAAGACCTGATTCTAATCAAGGGAAAGTCATTTAACATTTAAATTACCTAGGCAACTTTGTACAACTTTTACTTAGAGACAAGTTCATGATCTCTTTAAGTGGAGAAAGTCTTCATACTTCCTGGGTATTTCCCAACCATTCAATTTCTTTTCTGACCATCTTCCTCTTCCACCTCCCAACAAAATTTGGACTACAGAATGTGGACTTTGCCACAATGACTCTGGGCTCTAAGAATTGAATTTTTGCTTTATTTTGTCTGCAGCCATGCCACCATGCCAATGCTCAGCCATTTCAAAACCATGGTATTTCTCCCCCTGAGGAATATTACCCTCTCTCCTATCCCTTGCAATTTCTAGTTTTCCTCCAAGTGTTTTCTTCCCTTATTAGGATGAAATCCCCTTGAAAGAAGGGATGGCCTTGCCTGATTATTTTTGTTTGCCCAATGCTTAGATTAGCATATTCCTTGGGATATATTATGCTCTTAATAAACTTTTCGTTCATTCATTCATTCATTCATTCACACCAATAATTGCTGAAACCAATAAAATTTCAAATCCAGATTAAAAAAAATCTAATATCTTCTAAAATCTTACTCAGTTACATCATAGTGATATTAGAATTAGTATGAGTTTTCTAAGAATCTGCTAGAAATTTTCAGACTCTCACAAATCTACCAAGATGGAATTTTTTTTTTATAAATTAAATAATGAAGATCTACATCTATGGTACAAGGATCAACCCAATTAAAATCAAAGAGAATCCTGAGTAGGCTAATTACAGTTTGATGTACTTTTCTACCTTAATGGCTAGCAAAAACCATATAGTAAGCAATAGAAGTTTTACAATCTGTCTTTATAGAGAAATTACACATTCTGACAATATCACAGATCTTTGACATATTGAAGTAATCTCATCTGTGTATTTTGTCACCATTAGAATGAAATTAGTTGTTTTAAACTTAGAGATCAAGAATAGAGCTAAATAAAATGTTATACCATTAATAGGATCATAATATATGCTTCAATAATTTATTAAAAATAAAATCAAAAGTATATGAATGAATCCTCCTTTTAATGTTAATACTAATCTCTTAACTGTGTGATAAAATGGAGATTATCTAATGTCAGAGAAATTCATATGAGGAAAAAAATGGCTCCTCAACGATCAAGTCAATGAAAATCTCAGTGAATTTATTTTGATCCACACCTCCTTCTTGAAAGATAGGGTGGGGGGAGGGCACATAATATATATTACTTCTAGCTCCAGAAGACCTAACTGTCAATCAGACCCTAGACAAGCATTCTTCAAGGTACTATTTTTGTTAGCTAATCATTTTGGTTTTACATTTCTGGAAGTGTATTAAATTGCAAAACTATGACTGGGTAATTCATTTTACCACAAATTCCAGAAAAAAAAATATGTTTATAGAAGATTAGGCTGACAGTGAGCTTACGGGTCAGTAGGGAGAGATGTGGCTCAGGAGTCCCAGGACCATGGTTCAAATCAAAGTTCTGATTTTACTACCTATGTGACCTTGGGTTAATTTAACTAGTTCTCAGTTTTCTCGTATGTAAAATGAAGATGTTGGACTAGATGGAATCTAAGGTCCCTTCCAGATCTAGATTCATAACTCTGTATAACTTGACCTCAGTGATAAATTTAAAAATACACATTCATACTATGCTTACCTTCTAGGAAAATAATTTTAAAAATTAATGAGCAATATTAGTATTTAAAATAAACACCATATACAAAATTATTACTTTTTTATATTCCCTATAATAGGTAAGAAAACACCTTGGTTTAATTGGTGGTTCCATCATGGAAAAATTCATGTGGTTTAATATTTGAATTAGCCTTTGAGCTCTTCAAAGCAAACCTGATACATGAATTAAAGCTACTCTTATTATTAAAATATGAATGATATTTCCAGTGAATGATATAATATTTTCCGTCAACTTAGTAAAATCATCATTTAGCTAAGCTTGACTATGTTTAGTTATTTTATCCTACATCTGAAGGAATCCTTTGATTTCTTTCTTTCTCTCTCTGTCTCTCTCTGTCTGTCTGTCTCTCTCTCCTTCTCCCTTCCATATATTCATATGTATATGTAAAAAATTAGCTCCTATTTTCATTTTCTCTTGTATATTCCATCAGTCTCTTTTTCCACTACCACTCCCCAATCCAACTCCTACCTCCACACTAGATATATTTATTTTCCAACAGAATAACTTTTTTGACTCCTGTTGCTGAAACTAATATATTAAAACAAATACAGAGATACACAATGTATAAGCAATAAATAGAGTGAGCTAGAAATCTAGGATCCTAATGTTAGGAGATTCATTTAACTTTGTAAATTTTACTAAGACTTGATAATACTTAACATGAATTTGTCTCAAGAAGGGTAAACCTGGAATACAAAAAGTACATGGTAAGCTAAAATATATACCAGGATCATATACACAAAACTGAAGGTGATGTTGGATATCATTGATTTTGACATGCATCCCTTCTTTATATTTTGCACATGAAGAAATTGAGGCTCACAGATGGTAAATGGTAAGGCAGAATTTGAACACAAGTCTTCTAGGTCTGAATGGAGTATACTTTCTGCTTCACCATGTTGCCTTTAATGGGGGCTTCTTGAATGTTAAGGATTCACAATTATGTAAGGAAATCCAATACAATCCAGAGAAATATGAGGAAAAGAAAATTAAAGATCAACACAGAAACGTAATTCAGGAATTTGTAATAGAAATGAGCACAGAGATTCTGCAATGAAATTCTAGTTTTAGTAGTTATTATTTTCTTGGTTTTGATTCTCATCTTTCTGGGACTTAAGTTTTCTTATCTGTAAAATTTAGAATTTTGATTATGGTCTCAGAACTCCTATACATCCCTAAACTGCCCTAACTTACCCTACAAACCAGAAGGGACATTCAATTCAGTTCACAAAATCTTTAATATGATGGGACATGGAAATAAAAAGTCTATCATGTATTGCTCAGATTCCTTTTAATTACATTGAATGTCCAATTTCCAAAGCCTCACTGATTAACTGTATTTCCACCCTTCCTTCTGTTTCCTACTCTATACTTTTCTCCCCACAATGGTCCTTTTTTTTTTGTATTTGGAAGCAGTATCTTAAAGGAAATCCATCAATGAATAATAGGTAAAAATGACTCTAATAACAATACTGAAGAAGTAAAGCTTCTTCATGAGCTCCCTTCATATTTTGATATTTATGATGTGGTCTTCTTGATGTAATTTTTAGTTCTAGAAAAAACTAGATGACTTCAACAACCTGAACCATGTTTTTAGAGGTCAAGGTTGAAGTGTGCTCCAACATATTGAGGTATTATTTCATATCTCTCAGATGTTTCAGTAACTACTTTTTTCTTCTTTCCTGAACAATTGGTATTGTTTTGTTTTTGTTTTTGTTTTTTTAGCTTTTTGGTGAGGCAGGGTGAGACAGCTATTAAGTGTCAAGTGTCTGAGGCCAGATTTGAACTCAGGTCCTCCTGACTCCAAGGCTGGACCTTTATCTACTGTGACACCTAGCTGCCCCTGGTATTGGAATTCTTTCAAATGTCCAGAGACTCCACATGAAAGGGCATGGACAAAGAATGGAAGATTCATCACAAATGGGAAAGCAAATGATAGTGGGCATGGGAGAAGGTTGTAATGAATCACAAACAAACTCGTCAGTGAGTTAGAGAGGTGTGTACCCCAAGCATTTGTTGATTTACCCTAGTAAAATGGGTGGACAAGAACATTTTGTTACAACAACTGGCTGAAGCAGGCTTTTGGCAGCTGAAGCAGTTGTTGAGGATTGCTTAGAGCATGGTCAGACATCAAAGATGCTAAGGTCATCTGCTGCATACCAGGCTACTGGCAGTCATCCTGACTTTTGTCTTGCTACTGGACTTTGACTATAGAAGAGAGAGAGAGAGAGGCTGATGATTTTGTGCAACTCTCCCTCACTTAAATCCAATACATGCACAAATCAAGACATCATTTTGTGATATCACTGGTCTCTTTCAAAAATGAAGGACAAATAACAACAACAATGAACCACACAATTAGGAACATGGGGAAATTTCTAACATTAGGTAAGGTCTTTATTCTCTTTCAATATCCTTCAAGAAATGTTACTTCTAATAGTGATGAGGAACAATGGGGAAAAGTGGGAGGAGGAAATATCTATAATGCAGTAACATAGAAATAATTTATAAAAAAATAACTAAAAATAGTGATTATTAACATTTTAATTCCATAAGGACTAAAGAGACCAAAGAAGGAATAAATAATTCTATGCACCAATCTTAAAATTGAAAGCAAAGAGATTTTGGAGAGGGGAAAACAAAGAAGACAAGATGGAGGAGTAGAGAAAGAAGCAGAGCTATGACATTTCTCTCCAAAAATTCTTTAAAATGTTACTTCAAATCAAATTCCATAGTGGCAGAGACAACAAAATATCAAAGTGACACATCTTTCTAGCCCAAGACAATTTAACAGGTCAAAAACTGAGGCCTTTATCGATGAAGGTGGGGTAAGGTTGGACTGGAATCCAGATGGTGAAAATACTAGTGGTAGGACTTGGAGGTGGCAATAGCAGCAGCAACAGCTTTGGGAGATCACAAACCTAAGATTGTAAAGGACCAGAAAGTGGAGCACAGAACTCTTCACAGATCATACCACTTTATAAGCAATGAAAACTTGCAAGCCCTCAGAACTAACTCTGAAAAGAGTAGTGGGGAAAAAAATAACAAACAAATAAACAAAAAAAAACTAATGCTTGAGATACTGGCCACCCCCATGGCAAGTCAGAAACAGAGCCCAAATTTAACTAAAGGTAGAAGTCAAGAAATAGACTGCAAAAACTTAGCAAACAACAACTTCAAAAATAAGAACCTGACCATAAAAAATCTAGTATAGTGACAGGAAAGATAAAACATAAACTTAGAAAAAAACAATCTCTTTGCTTTCACATTTTCAAAGAATTTTTTTAAATGTTTTATAAGCAAAATGACTAAAAAGCTGACCTTTGCCAGCACAGCTGAGGCAGTCTACATTATCATCTGTAATTCTTTGATCCAAACTACATATATATATATACATATATATATACATATATATATGTATATATATGTGTGTGTGTGTGTGTGTGTATATGTGTGTGTGTATATATATATATATATATGTAACAATGTTGAATTAAATGGAAGCAGCTTATCTTCCTTATGAAACCTGAGTATCAGTTGCTTCTCCAAGAAAAGTCCCATTGACAAAAATTCTTGGAACAGTTCTTGCACCAGTCATTTTGTGAATAGCATCCTGAAACTGAATTCCATATTTATGCATGTTCAATTCCACTGTAATATATTTTATACTCACATCATTGAAAAGTTTTTATTTTTTATTTTTATTTTTGCCATTGTGCAATAACAACAGGATGTTTTAGAGAATATCACCACATATTTATGTAAAATTGTCTTCCTGAATCTGGTTTATAAGAGGAATTTCTGATTGATTGGTGAAAGAGGATGTTCTCTTCCCGATCAATATAGTGACTGTGGCATTCAAGTACCAGCAGGTTGGGGTGAGGAGCTGGCCCTATGATCACTATTGTACTGACTAAGGAAATGGCTGGAGGCCTCCCCTCATGAACCCTTCTGTGATGCCAGGAGCTAGTTGCTTACTCCTAAGAGGAAAATGAATTCTTCTAAGTCATTGAAGCATCTTCTATTGAAAAAAGAACTTAAATAGCATCTAGTGACATCTGAATGCTTAAATTACTGAGTACCTTCTAAAGTGACCACAATGTGAAAAGACAACATATGTACATAACATGTGGTTCTTAATTTCATGATAATCCCAAATTGATGCCTCAATAATTATTGGTTATTGACAAGAATATTAAAGACAACAATTCTTTTTATTCATCACCTACTCAAGTGCTCAAAACAATGCTCATCCACCAATTAGAAAAGACAAATACAGAAAGCAGAGGATCCTATAGAATAAACATCTAAACTGTCTTTCTATTATTATTATTTAAATTTCTTTTAAATGTTTGAATCTGTGTAGTGAAATGTATGTTTCAAATACAAAGAAAATGTGTTATGTTGTTTTTATAGTTAACATTTTCCCAGGCATATAATTTCCTTTTCTTCATTCCTTGAAAACATGACAGGAAAAATGAAAACTGTGGGAAAGCTACAATAAGAAATATAAGAAAGGTTCCCTGAATATATATTAAGGGAAAAAGCCAAAAACATCTATATGATCATATGTGTGATGAGGGAAAGTTCTCAAGATGTTTTACAAGAATATTTTTTCCTCTTCAAAATAATCTTTCAAAAGTTTAATTACTACTCATTAGAGAAGGTTCTTCAGGATTAAAAAAAAAGATTCTAGGGTTAAGAAGGATTGGAAAATTTTTTCTGAAGAAGGTTGGATTTTAATTAGGAAAGAAGTCATATAAAAAGGAAGCACAAACAAAATAGGAGAACATTCCAGGCATGGGGGACACTCAGTTTAACTTCCCAGAGTTGAAAAATTGAAGGATCTGGTTCAAGGAATAGCTAATATGTCAGTAACTCTAGATCAAACAGTGTGTGTGAGTGATGTAGATGGAAGAAGACTAAAAAGGAGAAGGGAGGGGATATGTTAGGAAGGCCTTTGAACACCAAATAGAGGATTTTATATTTTATCATGGAAGTAATAGTGAGCCACTAAAGTATATTGAGTGGGTGATTGACATGATGACAACTGCATTTTTCACAAAATCTCTTGAGGACTTAATGTAGAATGGATTGCAAAGGGAAGAAACTTGTGGCAGGTGGACAAATCAGTAGGCAATTGCAATAGTTCAGATGTGAGATGAGGGTTTACAATTGGATGATGGCAGTATCAGAGCAGAAAAGGGGACTTTTTTGTTTTTAGTCTCTTAAGGGGATCATTATTTTCAATGGATGCTGACCTATAGATTTCCAAAAACTGAGCATCCTTCTAAGGATAGTTTTGGGGGGCAGACCCTACAGGTTCATTAACAGAAGCCTGCCTACAGGTGAGAATTATTTTTGGCCACAGTAACTCATGAAAAAATCTACTAAGATTGCAATCTGTATAGATGAAACCTCTGATTATGTTGAGATTTAGAGGGTGAAGGGTGCTGGGACCCCAAAATCACAACATGCGGGTCCTGGCCAAAAGAATTTGACCCAAACCTTCTTTCAGCCAAAGACAAGGTTTATTAGAACATCTGCCATATTGGACAGACACTTAGGGAGTCTGAACATTAGTGAACTAGTGGCTAGATTATAAGAATCTGAGCATCTTAAGTGGAGACAAGATAGATCTTATATACAGGAAGACTACGGAAGGGATCTAGGAGTGGTCAAGTAGTCTATTACTCCAGGGACCTGGACCACGTGACCAAGGAAGAATGGAGCCTAGCTAGTATTAAGGATGGGAAGTAGCCTGGGGCCATAGGGAAGTAAGACAATGGAGGTCTAGGCTAGGCTAAGGGTAACAGAATTGGGAGCTTGGGTGTAGCCACAATGAAAGGTCAGTTGATGGGTTTATAGCCTCAGGTGAATAAAAGAGATTTAGCCAGTGGGAAAGTCCAGGGTTTTTTTTGGGGGGGGGTCTAGATCCCCTCCTTAAAAATTGCACCAGAAATATTACAGGTCTTTTAAAGTGTTAAAATTTTAAAGAAAAGTAGTGACAAAACTTTCATCAGAAATATTATTCTTAATATTTTTTTCTTAAATTACTATTTCAAGAAACGTCCTGCATGACTACCATCATTGTCTGCACTGACAACAATTGTATCCTTATAAAAATGTAAAATCCACACTCCAAACTTCAACAATGTACCCTTTATTCCAGGCTTGTCATTGTCTTCCACATGAGTCATACTCATAGTTACCTTTCTGCCTTCCTTTTTTTTGGCTCTATTCCTCCTGTCAAATCCTAAAATAAATCAAAGGCATTAGTTGGGGAATAAAGTGTCTTTAATTGAGATAACTAGGTAGCAAGCCTGCCACCATTGGGTAGGTCCCAGGAGAGCAGAGGACAATGGATTTCCCAACTCCAAGACCCATGCAAAAGCTTGTTATTCCCCTGGGAGAATAGAGAGAAGAGATGGTCATATGGGGTAGCAAGTCCTGGTCATAAGAACCCAGTGACCCTTGAATATCTGGGCAAGGAAATCCTCTTCATTCTGGCGAGGACACTAGAAGCTAAGATCTAGCTTAAGCTAGGTAGTTTACAAAGTAAAAATCTATGGATGGGGGGGACTTAGGGTGTGGTTCAACTCAACCTGATCAATGTAGGAATCTCAGAATTTTACTGAAATTCTGACATTACAAGGATCATTTAAGGGAGTGGCAAGTAATATTTGGTATTAACAATTTTCTGTCATTATATTAACAATTTTCTGTCACTCCCTTAGTAAGTCTTCCTCCTACTTTCCAAGTATTTTCCACATTTTTATGGCTCAATTCAAGTTCCACTTCATGAATACAACTTTCTTAAGTTATTTTAAATCATTACAATATGTCATTTTTGTGTCTTTTCTTCACAGATTATCTCTTATTTTTTGTCTTGTTTCATATAAAAAGATTCCTATTTCTGCAAACTAGATCATATGATGTTTGAAGGAGAGAAACAGGTCATGTCTAAGATTGCATTGATGCCCTTTGGGGGCCTAGACTTTTTTTTGACCCATAGTCTGCTTTAAATCAAATACAGAAGCAGCCCTAATATGACATAGGCTATTTCTAATTTAGAGATATTTTTGAGAATGTTAAAAATAATTTCTCTTGGTAATCTGTGTCCTGGAGACTCAGAGCTCCACCCTGCCAGCCTTCTGCTTCAAAGTTCTTCAGAAGGCCATCTCTTATGATGAGATTGCATTGAATCTTATCTTGATCAAACTCCAACCTAGGCCGGAATTGATTTTATCTACTCATGTTTGAGTGGAGACAGACTTCCAAAATTGAGTGTGGCATTTCCTTTGATGGTGGGCAATAAGCTCCTGTGGACTGAGTAATCTAAGGAATTCATCCACCTCCTATTATATCAACCAATCATGGTTGATTGGCACCCCTTTGGAATACCTACTCTTCAAAGGGCATATAATGCTATATTCCAAAATCCCAAAGCAAGACATTTTTGAACTGGCCCTGGGACTTAGTTTTTGACTGAACTCCCATGCAAAGCATGTCAAGCCATTTTCAGAAATTAAACTGTGGATGCATGTACCCCAATTTCATTTGTCTCTTTCTTACAGCAGACTGTTTCAAATTGGGGTTCATGGGGTTTGGGGTTCACAAGAGCAATCACATCATTATTGCTGGGTAAATTGCTTATAACATTATTAGATTCAGAATAAATTTGATTTGAAAATATGAGTTTTTATCAGTTTTATAATATTTGTTAAAATTCAGATGGGTGCATAAGTAGGAATTCTAATACCCAAGTCAAATTCTGTTGAAAGGTTGGTGGTTGTAGCAGTAATAACAAAAGGAAGACTTATTAATGTGTTGGATAAATTTATACCTAGACTAAACTAGAGGTCTCTTCACTCTGAGAAGCTACCTTCCCCTAAGGGAGTATGGAGTAAATTAAGGCCTGGAAGACTGTTGGTGCAATGTCTAGGGGGACCAAGAGAAAGAGTATTCTGTGGATTGCTATAAAATAATAAGTTGATGGAAGATGAGAGAAAAGCTATGGAGAAGGTAATTTCAATAAGGTAAAAGCACACCCCCTGAAATGTTATCACTCTGAAGTGAAATGTTCAACTCCAAAAAGTTATGCTGTTGCATAAGAAACAATTATTTTTCAAAGATCTTTAAAATGTGGAAGGTAGCAAATGCTGTGGAGGCAGAAATAAAATAAACACATTAATAGGTTGGGTTTGAAACTGTGAATTGATCCAGTCATTTTGGAAAGCAATTCAGAACTGTGGCCCAAAATTCAACTCTTGTCCCAGCAGTACCTGTACTGAGACTATACCACAAAAAAAAAAAAAAGAAAAAAAGAAAGAAAGAAAGAAAGAAAGAAGGGAACTATATTTAGAAAAAATATGTTTATAGTATCTATTTTATAGGGATAGAAATTGGAAACTAAGATGCACCAATCAATTACAGAATAGCTGAACAAATTATGGAATATGAATGTAATCAAATATTAGAGTATTGATTTTAGTAGGTAATAAAGAAGTGATTTCAGAGCAACTTGGAGAGACTTCTATGACCTGATGCATTATGAAGTAAGTAGAACCAGAAGAAGGTATAAAATATCAATAGCACTCCATATGCATAGAAATCTGAAAAAAAATAACAAAAAAAAACCACTTTGGCAACATAGCCAACATGGGCACTTGATTTCTTTGAGTATGTATATTTGTTACAAGTGAGTTGTTTTTCTTTTATGTGAGTATGGACGTGTGAGGGAATGATAATAAATTCTTGTTATTTTTTAAAATTTTTTAAAATGAAATGAAATAAAAAAACTAAAGGGTCAAAGATAAAATTGCCACCAAAATAAAGTTGATAGCCAAAGTCTTATGCATATTTTACCTTTACAACTTTCAAACTTCAGATTTGGTGTTATAACTTCTCTAAGTTCCCTGCCCATTCTAGCACTCACCAATGCTATCTTCCAAGTTTTTGCATCACAACACTTACTTCTTCGCTCAAAATCATTTAATGATGCCCTTTTACTTTCAAGATTAAATACAAACTCTTTGGCTGAATATTTAATCTTCTTCACAATTTGTTTCCAACTTATCTTCCTAATCTTCTTTTATATTGTTATACTTCATAACTTTTATATTCCAGTCATTCTAGACTACTAGCTATAAATGGACTAGTGGAGAATTTTATCCTGTTTGTGTCTTGTTTGTACATATTTGTTTGCATGTCATGTTCCCCTTTAGATGGTGAGCTTCTTGAGAAAGACTAACTTTTTGTTTTGTTTTGTTTTTACCTGTATTTGTATCTCCAGACTTTACCACAGTGCCTAGAACATAGTAGGCACTTATTAAATGACAAATGTTGAATCTTGATTAAGGTACTTAATAGCTACGTAACTCTGCACAAGGTTAATTAACCTCCCTTTCTTTGCCTCTGTATCCTTGTCTATAAAATGAGATAGTTGGATTGATGACCTCTAGTCACTTCCGATTAACTAAATGGTCCTATGATCCTATGACCTCCCAATTAAATTTGTAATCTAATGATTCTGTCTCATACATGTGAGGCAGTTCCTTCTTACATAAACCTTTCAGAGTACTTATTTTCAGTCAATTCTCAACTTGTTTTGTCTCCCCCATAAAACCTTTGGTGCTTGACCCAGATGATAATTGTTTCTTTTACCCCAGATTTTATTAGTTCAATTTATATGTATTTCATTTTTGTCTTGATAATATCTCCTTGTGTTACATAGTACTTATCTAAGTATGTGTTGTACTGCCACCATCACCATCATCTTTGATCTAGGAAAATGTAAGCTTTTTGCTTGTATTAATGCTTTTAGAAGAGGACAACCAAAATGGTAAGACAACTGAAAACCATGTTGTGATATGATCCCTATAAGGAAGTGAGGACAAAGATTTAGAAAGAACATGATCACTGTTTTCAACTATTTTAAAGTCTATCACAAAGAAGGATTAGACCACAATGGATCACAAATGGTACAACTAGAAATAATGGATGGAAGCTGAAAAGGTTAGAATTAACCTTGATAAAAAATGACTTTATTTTCCAAAATTAAAATGGTTTATCTTGTGATCTAGTGGGTTCCAATTTAATTTTTTTTAAAATTTATGCATTTGTCATGTTCTAGGAAAAGTAAACAAGAAAAAATAAAAGGAAAAATAGGCTTTGTTCTCCACTCTGAGTTCATTATCTGGAGGTAGATAGAATTTTTCATCATGAGCCCTTTGGATTCATGATGGATCATTATGTTGATCAGAGTTACTAAGTCTTTCACAGTTGTTTTTACAGTATTGTTGTTTTTGTGTAAATTGTTCTCCTGATTTTGCTCACTTCACTTAGGATGAGTTCATACCCTTCCCAGATTTTTTTCTGAAAGTATCCCATTGGTCATTTCTTATATCACAATAATATTTCATCATATTAATATACCATAACTTATTCAACTATTCCCCAATTGGTGAGCAACCCTTCAGTTTCCCATCTCATGACACCATAAAAAAGATCCATTTATGATTATTTTTTTTCTTTTTCCTTTGATCTCCTTAGGGTATAACCCTGGCAGTGGTTTTGATGGGTAAAAGGCATACATAGTTTTATATTCTTTTGGGTATAATTCCAAATCATTCCCAAAAATTAATGGACAAGTTCATAGCTCCACCAATAATGCATTAGAGTACCTATTTTTTTCTGTAAATCCCCTTTACAATTTCTCATTTTACTTTTCTGTCATCTTAGCCAATCTGATGAAGGTGAGGTGGTACCTAGTTTTAAATTGCTGCTTTAAATTGCATTTCTATAATTACTGGTGATAATGAGCATTTTTCTTTTACTATTTATTATTTATTTTATTCATAACTGATTTAGTCATCCTGGATTCTTCACTATCTTTCATCTCTTCCATATACAAGCTATTGCCAAGACCTGCCAACTTCAGATTTGCAGTATCTATTCAATAAGCCCTTGACTTGATAATTAATTTATGAAATTTTGAAAGGGGGCAGCCATGTTTAGTTCTTTGCATACTCACTGGGAAAGGCCACAATGGCAGCAAGAAGTGGGACTGCAACCACATTGTAATAAGGCAAAGAGTGTACAAGAGACAGATGACAAAGGGTATAATGATAGATGGCACAGGGATGGGGGCAATAGGATGGTAAAGAGAGGCAAGTAACATGACAAAAAAGATGAAAAGGGAGACAGACATAGAATATCACTCAAATAACCATGGATTAGAGTTTGGAGTACTAGGCACAATGGACCTGATAGAGATGTAAGAGTGCTCAGAGGGTAGGAGTTTGAGTTATCATTTATTTTTATAAGACATTTTGGGGGGAACAGACTACTTTGGTGGGGAACCTGCAGCCTGAAGGCCACATGTGACCCTCTAGGTGCTCAAGTACAGCCCTTTGACTGAATCCAAATTTTACAGAACAAATTGTTAATAAAAGGATTTGTTCTGTAAAACTTGAACTCAGTCAAAAGGCAGCACCCAAGGACCTATAAGGCCACATATAACCTCCAGGCAGTAGGTTCCCTTGGCCTACTTCTTATCTGTGCTATCTTCTGATTAGTTCATTAACATATCAAAATCATTTCAGAGTTGTTGGTAAAACTTTAAAGGTAACATGTCCACATCATCTCAAAATTACCAACAACTTTTGGTATTCTGCAGATGTCTGGTACTTGTCTTAGGTTCACATATCATAGAATCAAAACCTTGATGTTGGAGTCTACATATCTTCTCCTGTTCTAAACATATAACCAGGATGTAAATTTTGTTTAACATATGATACAATTTGTATGTTATGTTCTTTTGATCTTCAGGATGGTTTGTATGTAACTTCCAGGTTCCCCTTTGCAATCTTATTTCCTGCTGCTTCCACTTTATATTATATATTTAAGAACTTGCATACACTGCACTCCTACTTCTCTGATGGGTAAGATGGATTTAGATTACTAATTAATTATGTAATAGGTTTTTTTCCCCTCTTTGAACCACTTTACATGTAACTGAGGTGCAAACATTGCCTTTCCTCCATCAAGTCACTACCATTTCCCCAAACATTCTGAAAGTTCTTCCTTATAGGCCAATTTTATGTAAGATTCTTTCTCTCCCTTCCCTCTTTTCCCAGGTCATCCCTCTTTCTCATCTATACATTTTTTAAACACCATCCCAAGACAATCACCTTGCTTTCATATTTCTTTCTTTTGTAGAATCCTTCTGACTGCCCTAATAATGAGTAAGTTCTTCTAAGTTACAAATATCATTTTCTTATATATAAAGTTAAACAGTATAATCTTCTTGAATCCCTTATGACTTCTCTTTTATGTTTTTTTTTTCCTATTCAGCTTATTCAGGTCTGATTTTTTTTCAACTAGAATGATTGAAAGTCTTATATTTTATTATTTATCAATTTTTTTTCTTGAAGGATTATACATAGTTACTTCAGGTAGGTAAGTTCTGAGAATGAATGAAAAAAAAAATCCCTGTTCAAACAATTACCAGTATGACAGAGATGACCAACACATAGCTGTTGGCCACATTGCAGGACACAATATTTTCAAGTGCTAACAGAGCTAGATTAGAATTTTAATGAGAAATATTTCTAAATAAAATAATATAGAATGTAGTTACATGAATATGTGATGTTGAAAGCCAATATGCAGCAGGCAAGGATGCTGATGTGTGGTTTAGTAATCCCTGTTTCTCTGTGAGTGTCAACACTGCTAGCTAAGATGCATAAAATATTGGGCAAAACAGTTCTTCTTACTTTTCCTTCTTGATCAGGAAATATTTGTGGACTTTTTGGAATCACAGGTTTTATTTTTTTGTTTGTTTGTTTGTTTTTCATGCTAGCAGAAGCTTCTACAAAATAAATACCAAATCTTTGAAACATAGCAAACTTGTCAAGGGGCATCCATATCATCATAGATTTCAAGCTATAATGGTCTTTACAAGTCATTTAGAGTAATACTGCCATTTTAAGGGTGAGGTAATAAAAGTCCAGAGAGATTAAATGATTTGTCCAAGACCACATGTCCAATAATCAAGGAATGAACCATGGTCACCTGCCTTCAGATACATAATTCTTTCTATTGCTCATGGAGCCTTCCTGATAACATCTGGTAACATCATCCCAAAATGTGAAGAAAAAACAGAAATTTGAGGTACTTTGAGGATGCCTATGGTGAGAAAATGTCTCAGATCCAGAGAGACTGGGGAATTGAGGCTAAACTAGGAGACACTGAATAGAAAAGTTCAAATGTCCCAATTAGCGTCAATAAAAATGATTTCAAAAATGAAAAAAAAAATGAGCTACAGATTGCATAAAGAATAACATAGCCTTGTTCTGGAATATAATTTAATGATTTCTAATCATGTACAATATTATGAAAAAGTCTTGACCACAAAATATATGTCTTGGGAATTGATAAAACTTTATGTAACGTAGTCTTGAACTTATTAAAAATTTCATTATCTACATTTTTCCTAGTATTTGTCAAATATATTTCCAAAGCAGTGAATACTAAATATATATTGTTAATTGATAAACTGAAAATAAAAAAAAAATACATATGTGAAAGAACTTCCCTGAAAAAGTGTGTTCCCCACTCCTCTCCCATTTACGACAGTTTTCACAGATGACTGCTACCTCATTCATATGTCGCTGCCAATAGTGCACATTGTTACATCCTTCTCTTGTGTTTTCTCATAAGCAAGATAATATAAAGTCTTTGTGGTGATCTGAAATGTTTTATTTCTGAAGTTAAGTAACAAATATTTCAAGACAGTATGGCCTCTAAATACATATTCTAAGTATAAAGAGATTGCTGTGATCCATATAAATGGCATACTGGTTATCAGCATGAATTTCATATCATTTTACTAAGTAGGAAACAACGGACAACAATCTCCTATAATTCCCAGTGATGTGTCTACTTGGCTTTATTGAATTGATCAAAATTTAATTGATTTGGTTTTCCAGCTGTCCTAATCACCAACTACTGAGCAATCAACTGTATCATCACATGGTTAACTTAATTTAGTTAGGGAGAATTTCATATTTACACACTCCAAGATAGTTCATTTATTTGATTTATCTTAACAGTAGAATAGGATGCAACCATATAATAATTTCACATCTTCTAGGTGACTGGCCCCCAGACATCAATTTAGTAGGTTGTATATAGCAATTAATGCTTTTCTTATTCCCTTGTATGAAGGCAAATAATCTGAAAAGTTCATTCCCTAACTCCAACAAATTTTGTTCAATAATTTAAGATATACACAAATAAAACAAATTGAAAAGGGGCTAATTTTTTTTAATCTGCTAAGCAAATAAAAAAGTAAACCCCTTTTTTAAAATAGCCAGTTATTCCTGGTTTGTTTGGTCATAATAAAATGATGAACTGACCAATTAAAAGAACTTAAAAGATAATGTTTTTCAAGTGAACACTCACTAGGTATCAGGCTGTGCTGTGTTGGGAAAGTAAATATAAAAAAGTAACTCAGATGCCTTTGAGGAGTTTCTGATCTAAGAGGGAATGACAATATATATATATATTTATATATATATATATATTTATATATATATAAATATAATATTCATAAGGGATTCAAGAAGATTATACTGTTTAATATATATATAGGAGTCATAAAGATGATAAGTTGATTGGATCACAGATTTTGGAGATAAAGGGCACTTTAGAAGCCATCCAGAGCAAAACCCTCATTTTAAAGATGAGATAATTAAAGTCCAGAGAGATTCTTTGATTTACCAAGTGTCACACAGCTAACAAGTATCTGAAACAGGATTTGGACCTGACTCAATTCTTTATTCCAAATACAACAGTCTATCCATTATACCATGCTTTCCCTTAATCTAGAAACCAATCAGTTGATATAACTTCTCTAGGAAGCAGAGGAAATATTGATTTAATTACCATTTCCAGAGCAAGGGATGACATTAAATAAAGTGAGGGGGAAGGAGAAATATTCTCAACAGTAAGGTAGTTTACAATATGGTCTTGGAGTACAACTGAATAGCATGTGAAAAATAGTCTAGTAGCCTGGGTCTAGTTAGACAAAATGGACTAGATAAATTTACTCTATCACCATTCAAGATCATTTAGTCCCAAGACAGGAGTTCCATAAATAAGTAGATCAAATTCTCCATAGCCTATGGACATAAATTCCAGTTAACTATTGACAGAAAAAGTTGATTAATCATAATCTTACCAAAACAATTATATGTGCTACATATTTGACAATACTTAAAAGACTGATCATAAAAAAGATTACTCAGTAGGTTGCATCCATCATTAATTTAAAAGTTTATTTGGTTTCTGCTAGGTCCAGCAGCAGACCAGTTCCTGAGGTTATTGCAGGGAGATTTTATGGCTCACATATTTTCCAATAAGGTTCAAAAATTGAAAAAAATATATTTTTCATTCTCTATGGAATAGTTTGGTAATTATCAAATTATTATTAATAATCATCATTTTAATAATAATCAACCTAGTAGTATCAACACCATCATCATAATCATTTTGGTAAACAAAAGAGTAATAATAGTTAATGTGTACAAAGAACTTTTAAGATTTTCAAAGTGGATTACATGTATTATCTCACCTGATCCCTATGGCAACTTAGTAGGGAAAGTTCTATTATTGTTCCCAATTTTGTAGATGGAAAAAAAATTAACTTGAAAGATTTTAAATGACTTTCTCTTTTGTCACCCAGTGAATGTAGGAGGCACAATTCAAACTGATTTTCCTTATTGAAGGTGCAACACTGTAACCAATGCGATATCTAGCTAACTCTGATAATTGTACATCTTTAAGAAAATCAAAAACTTCCTCTTAACCAGTATAGTAACAGCAACAGATGATGATGATGATGATGATGATGATGATGTTACCTGCAAGCAGATCTTATGTTTATCTCTATATCAAAATTAGCTGGCATCTTTCTAGATAATATATCTTCAAGTCTTACATTTCTACAAAAAGAAATAAACTATCTTCTTTATATCTGTTTAATAAAATTCATGGATCTAGATCTTCAGGTCATGTGACCAACAAGATAGAGGAAGAGATATTTTCTCTGATCCCCACATCCTCTCAAATTAAAGCAAAATTTACACATCAAAGACAAAACATCTTCAGCTTTTCCCATTGACTAGGAGACCTGGAACCCAAAAGAAGGTTTAAAAAATACAGCGCATGAACTGATGCCTAACTTGAGCTTGCTCAGGACAAACTTCCTCACAATGGTACTGGCAGAGAGGTTGCACTAGGAAACCCAAGGACAGACTCATAAATGTACACCAAAATTCAATCCAATTTCCCACTTCCCCTTCCCTCTTTCTAGTGATTTGGACATTCAGATTCTAAGTGTGGAAGTTTGCTAGGCCCATAACAGAGAGGTATTGTAGTGGCAGCATTCTCTGCTCAGAAAGAACTCTGCAGGAGAGTGAAAAAGGGGAAAGGACAGGTGTATAGGATTGATATGGACCTAAGGGTTTTCTTTTTCTATTATATATGAGGTAAAGTTTTCAGTTAAGAGAGTAAGTGGAGGGAGGCATGACAGGTTTGAGGAAGAATGAAAAGGTGTCAAAGACATATTGTGGAGAGTACAATAGAGAGTTGATAAAGGGAGTGGAGAAGGACTGGTTAGAGGCAGTTAGGACCCAGTTGAAGCTATGTAATCTAAAATTTTAGTGCACTCATTCGAAACAGTTGCATGATTTTATTCATCTTCATCTTCACTCAGCAGCACATTGAGGAGTGGCAAAGAAAGATAAGTGGTCCAAGAACTCAAGAGAAAAGGGCAATGTAAAGTTGAACTGCTTAACCAGAAGGTCAAAATAGGGAAAAGAGAATAGAGTGGTTAGTGCAGGGGAGATGACCTGGGAGAGAATTGAGGAGTTGAAACCAAATTCTTTATAATTAAAATGCAACTCCTTGCCCACTCACCACAAAAAAAAGATAGATGAGAAAATACTTCTACGTCCTTTCTTGGCAGAAATGAAGAAGGTAGGATTATATTAGTGGAACTTTGGATATACTCTCAGATTTAATTGAGATATTGTTTACTTTTGCTGAACCGTTTTAATTGTTTGTTCTTATAAGGGAAAACTCTTGGGTGGGGGAGGGACATATTTAGAAATGAAAATGATATTCTGGGTTCAATGGCAAACAAAATGGAGGATGAGACTTTTTTTTATCTTTACGAATTACAAACAACAACAACAACAACAACAACAAAAGTAGGGAAATCATATGTTTAAAGTGGAGGAATTAGAGCTAAATGCTCAGATTAAGAAAGCAAGAATCCCATCAAGGCAGCAGTCTCATGAATTAACAGCAAAAAAGGAAAATCCATAATAGCTCCCCCAACATCCTTCCCCATCAATCTCCATACTTCTGCAAGTCCCATAAAACAATCTACCTTGTACTTTGGGACCCAATCAGGCATTTTCCTTCTACAGCAGATAGTCTGTTGGCAGCACTTACCCATGTGTGTTTCCTACTCCTCCAAAGCCACTGACTTTGACTGTAGAAAATGGAGAAAGAAGCAGAAGATCGAATGAAACTTCCTTCTGCCTGTGGTCTGTATTGGGGGAGGGGGAAAGATAAAAAATAAATTTTTATTTTTGTTTTACCACCAAATCATCCTGTTGAGTTACTTAAAGTATGAAGTTCAATAATAAGGCAATTTTTGAATTAAAATATTTTATTTTTACATAGAATTGACTTTAGTTATGCCAGTAAATAGGTACTGCCTCTGTGTTAAAGTAATGAAACACTAAATAGTACCTCAGTGGCATAAAAGAGTGAAGTAATGTACCAGTTGCATTCATGTATTCAACTTAATAAAATTTACATTTATTAATAATTTCTCAGCATGAAGAAATCAACATTTTTAAAGAGGAATTCCATAATCTCCAGAGTTGGAGTATAATAAACATTTATGTTTATCCTACTTAAAAATAATTTAATGAAACTCAACAAGATTTTAACAAGAGTCTGTTTATTTATGGGATAAAACATTATGTAGCTTTTGGCCTCAAGGATCTTACATTTTATTGAAATACAAATTATATATATATAAAATTATGTACCTTTGAGCAACAAATTCACTATCATTTTAATTATTAATGGTGGTTTTCATTTTTCTTCTCTGAGAGAGATGAGTTGGTATAGTGGATAGAAGTCTAGCTTTGTAGGAAATCTTAGTTCAGTATCTGGCACAGTGCCTTTGACAACTCTTTAAGACAAAAATTTAGAAGTCACAAGCAGATTTATAATAGACAAAGGAGTTTTGATCAAAGAAATTCTCTATACCAATTAAATAACAACAAGTACTAGTATTACTCCTCTTTCTCATCCCCTTCTTCCTATTCCTCCTTCTCCTCTTTCTCTTCCTCCTATTACTAATCCTAACCATAAATTTGAATATATTTTCTTGGACATATACTTACATGGATTATTTATTATATACATATGTATGTATATATATGTATATATGTATGTATGTGTGTATATATATTCTATATGTATGTATATATACACACAAATATACTTGCTCACAGTTTACACACACACACACACAGAGACAAATACACTCACTTGTTCACTCTCACATTGTTATTGTCTGTATTTGTATGCTGCACAAATAGGGAAGCCAGTTTTGAATTCCAATTTTTGACAAGTCAGATATAAAATGAAAAGAAAAAATTTAATGAGTCCTTTCCATATGTATTCCTTTAAAAAATAAAGACTAAATCAAAGACATTAAAGAGTATGCAAAAGAAAATTAATGGTTAACTTTGATTAATGTTCTAACTTCTATCGATAGTAGTGTTACAAAAAGGTTTTGTTCCAGGACCCCTAATCATGTATTTTCTTGTTTTGCCTTGTAGTCCTACACCATTTTATGTCATAGTTTTCCTCTTTGGTGTTACAGACTGGCAGTATGCCAAAGAAATATGTTAATGGATATAGACTTCTCTATTAGTCATACCTTGATGAGGACCTTGGTTACAATACACTTGTATTTCTGTAGCCATATGGTAGATCCTGTGTTGGATAAGCACAACTCATGTAGGTGGCAATGAACTTTTTTTCATAAATAACACAAACCACTAATTCCCTCAAAATGTAAAACAGCTGTGATTGATGTAGCCATATGTAATGTATCAAAACATTTACAAAAAAGACCTTGGAGTTTTATTTATCTTCCTTATTTAATAAAGATCTTGAAGATAATTTATTATCTAGTGCTGCAATTAAATTTAACTCTTTCTTGCATTTAATGTATATTGAATAACTATGTTTTCATTCATATACCTCATCAATTAATAGACTAGAAGACAGTCAGTGTTGGGGCAAATTCAGTTCCTGAGTTGTCAAAGAAATCGAAACTCAGGAATCTTCAGGAATCAATGTGTTTGAATGAAGATAAAGTTTTGTAGCAGATAAATTTTGTAAACAAGAATTTGTTACTAAGATACTTCAGGTTCAGTACATTCTTGATTATTGATATTTTAAAATGCACACCTATGATTTTGCCCATGAAAGTGAAGCTTTTATCAATGTAGTCCAGAACTCTATCATATTCATTGTTACTATTTTGTACAAATCTTGTTCATAGTTTACAATGCTGCTCCATAGAGAATATAACCAAAATTATGGAGACTGTGAGAAATGATTCATTTGGATCTCCATTCTATTTCAACTAGTATGAATCAGTTTGATTTAATTCCATGGGGCAGTAATTATAAGTTCTCAATATTAGAGTTCAGAGCTGTGAGCTGTACATTGCAAGTTCAATTGTTTAATCATAGGAAGCTAAGTAGAGGATCTTCACCCTTGTTTTTCCTTGTTATGGTGACCAAGTTCTATGTTTGGAAGAGGTAATTACAAGGAAAGCCCCCCAAATTATTTTGTATGTCTGGACCACTCTCTCATGTCCAATATGAACTGGGGTCCATTTTATGACCATTTAGTCAGTGGAGATGCTTTGCCCATTCTGAAATGCCCCTGCTCCAAGACACCCTTGGTGACATACTATTTTTAGCTGATGCATCATTTTTGGCCCAAGAAGCAAAGTCTTTCAATGAATGGATTCTGTTTTTTGTGTAGCTTCTCTAGAATGTTCAAGTGTTAAATTTGGTATTAATCCTTAGAAATATAAGACCCTGGAGAGGCGGAGCCAAGATGGCGGAGGGAAAGCAATGACTGTCTTGAGCTCTATCCCAAAGCCCTCCAAATACCTAAAAAAATGGCTCTAAACAAATTCTAAAGCAGCAGAACCCACAAAAAGACAGAGTGAAACAAATTTCCAGCCAAAGACAGCTTGGATGGTTGATCAGAAAGGTATATTGCGCCAGGCAGGGAGAGGAGCACAGATCGGTGTGGGCACACAGGCCGCAGAGACCCTGGAGCAGGCCTCAGAAGACTGAATCGCTGGCAGCTGTGGCAGTTTCCGGACTTCTCAACCCATGAACACCAAAGACAATTTAGAAGGTCATTGGGAAAAGTCTGTGACTGTGGTGAGAGAGGAGCTAGGTCTCAGCTGCAAGTCTCAAGTGCAGCCCAGGGCCATGGCTTTTTCCTGAGCTTCCGGCCCACAGACTGAGGGGGAATCAGAGTGGGATTGCAGGGATCTCTTTGCCAGTGCTGAGACAGGAATCTCTTGCTTTATTGGTGCTTGGACCTGGGTCACAGTTCTGAGGCGCAGTCCTGGGGCGAGGAGGAATGCTGGTGCGGTGGAGCTTGTTGCGGTGGTGGAGAAGAAATACCTCACCCCTTATCATACCACCAAAGCTCCTATATCCAAACTCTCCAAGAAAAATATGACTCAGTCCCAGGCCTTGGAAGAGCTCAAAAGGGATTTTGAGAAGCAAGTAAGAGAAGTAGAGGAAAAACTGAGAGTGATGCAAGAAAATCATGAAAAACAAGTTAACAACTTGCTAAAGGAGACCCAAAAAACACTGAAGAAAATAACATCTTAAAAAATAGCCTAACCCAAATGGCAAAAGAGGTCCAAAAAGCCAATGAAAGGAAGAATGCCCTAAAAAGCAAAATTGGACAAATGGAAAAGGAAGTGCAAAAGCTTACTGAAGAAAATACTTCCTTAAAAATTATAATAGAGCAATTGGAAGCTAGTGACTTTATGAGAAATCAAGACACTGTAAAACAAATCCAAAAGAATGAAAAATTAGAAACAAATGTGAAATATCTCATTGGAAAAACAACTGACCTGGAAAATAGATCCAGGAGAGAGAATTTAAAAATTATTGGACTATCTGAAAGCCATGATCAAAAAAAGAGCCTGGATATCATCTTTCAAGAAATTATACAAGAAAACTGTCCTTATATTTTAAAACCAGAGGGCAAAATCAAAATTGAAAGAATCCATGATCTCCTCCTGAAAGAGATCCCCAAAGGAAAACTCCTAGGAATATTGTAGCCAAATTCCAGAGTTCCCAGGTCAAGGAGAAAATATTATAAGCAGCCAGAAAGAAACAATTCAAGTATTGTGGAAGCACAATCAGGATAACACAAGATTTAGCTGCTTCTACATTAAGGGACTACAGGGCATGGAATATAATATTCCAGAGGGCAAAGGAGATAGGATTACAACCAAGAATCACCTACCCATCAAAATTGAGTATAATCCTGCAGGGGGAAAAATGGTCATTCAGTGAAATAGAGGACTTTCAAGCATTCTTGATGAAAACACCAGAGTTGAATAGATAATTTGATTTTCAAATACAAGACTTGAGTGGAACATGAAGAGGTAAACAGGAAAGAGAAAATCATAAGAGACTTATTAAGGTTGAACTGCTTACATTCCTGCATGGAAAATGATATTTGTAACTCATGAGACCTTTGTCAGTATTAGGGTAGTTGGAGGGGAAAAAAATTACATGTATGTATATGTAGATATAGACAGACAGACAGATAGATAGATAGATAGATAGATAGATAGAGGGCACAGGGTGAATTGAAAATGAAGGGGTCATATCTGGAGAATAAAATTAAGGGATGGGAGAGGAATATACTAGGAGAAGGAGAAAGGGAGAGGTAGAACAGGGCAAATTATCCCACAAAAAAAAACCAGAAAAGCAAAGGCTCTTACTATGGAGGGGAAATGGGGAAGGTGAGAGGGAATTATTGAATCTTATTCTCATAGGATTTGACTTAAGGAGGGAATAACATACACACTCCATTGGGTATGGAAATCTATCTTACCCTACAGGAAAATAGGGGGGAAAGGGAATAAGAGAGTAGGGGAATGATAGAGAGGAGGGCAGATTGGAAAAGGGAGTAATTAGAAGCACATACTTCTGAGGAGGGACAGGGTCAAAATAAAGAATAGAATAAATGGGTGGGCAGGATAGGGTTAAGGGAAATAGAGTTAGTTTTTCACAGCATGTCTACTATGGAAGTGTTTTGCATAACTGCACATATATAACCTATATTTAGTTGCTTGCCTTATCAATGAGGGTAGGAGGGGAGGAAGGAAGGGAAAAAATTTGGAACCCAAAGTTTTAAAAACACATGTTTAAAAAAATGTTTTCACATGCAACTGGGAAATAAGAAATACAGGAAATGGGGTACAGAAATCCATTCTGCCCTATAGGAAAATTGAAGGGGAAGGGGATAAGAGAAGGAGGGGAGAGATAGAAGGGAAGGCAGACTAGGGGAAGGGGTATTCAGAATGCATGCCATCTGTAAGTAAATGTTGAAAACAAAAAATATTGAAAACAAAAAAAAAGAAAAGAAAAATAAGATCCTGGAAAGAGGGGGTATCTCAGATTGTTAGGATGATCTGAGGTTACTTCACTAGAAGGGACCATGGACCCTTTAATAAGGTGCCATTGGCTCAGAGGTATGCCTCTGGTTTTTCTTACAGATTGAGCAATTATAATCCCAACAAGACCTCAAATTATCTCAGGGATTTATATTTGTTTCCCTCATTCTCACTATATTACTAGCCTATCTCCTTTCCCATTCACAAGTGTTTTTGATAGGGTCCTTTCTTCCACTTATTATCAGTGAAACTCTGGATATGACAGTTAATCTATTGGAGTCATGTTCACAAAGCAAGTTCCATTTTATTTATTGACTCAATGTTTACTTTTTGCATTCAATTTTATCAATCTCCTTTTATTTTCAGGATTTCTCTTTTGATGTTTAGTTGAGGATTTTTAATTTGTTATTTTTTTTAGTTGCATGTTTAATTCATCTTTTTTTTCTTTTATTGATGTACATGTTTAGAGATATAAAATTTCCCCTAAGTAATGCTTTTTTTGTATCTCACAAAATTTGTTATGTTGCCTCATCATCATTCTCTTTAACTAAATTATTGATTATTTCTGTCATTTATTCTTTGACCTATTCGTTCTTTAGAATTAGATTATTTAGCTTCAGATTAATTTTAATCTATGGGTCCATGGAACTTTATTAAATGTAATTTTTATTGTATTATGGTCTAAAAATGATGCATTTAATATTTCTGTTTTTCTTTATTTGATTGTGTGATTTTTATACCCTAATGCCTGGTCAATTTTTGTGAAGGTTCCACGTACACCTAAGAAAAAAGGCACACTCCTTTCTATTTCCATTTAATTTTCTCAAGAGGTCTATCATATCTAACTTTTCTAAGTTTCTTTTCATCTTCTTAACTTCTTATTTCTTTAATGGTTAGATTTATCTGCCTCTCAGAAGAAAAAGTTGAGGTCCCCCCCCACTGGTATAGTTTAGCAGTCTATTCCTTCCTATACTTCATTGAACTTTTCATTCAAGTATTTGGTGCATATGCAATTTGATGCATACATTTTTAGACCCTTGTGCTGCCTATGGTGCCTTTCAGCAAGATGTAGTTTCATAGCTTATCTTTAGGTCTATTTTTCCTTTAGCTTTGTCTGAGATCATTATTGTTATTCTTGCCTTTTTTTGCTTTGGCTAAATAATAGTAGATTTCACTCCATTCCCTTGTTTCAAGTTTGTATATCTCACTGTTCCAAGTGTGTTTCTTATAAGAACATATTTTTGGATTCTGGTTCCATTCTACTATTGTTGAGGTTTAGGGGTGCTGGAAACCCTGAAATTCAAGGGCAAATGACACAGGTCTCACCTCAGATGAATTTGACCCAAGCCTTCTTTCAACCAAAGACAAGGTTTATAAAAACTCTGAGGTGAACAAGATTTTTAGAATCCACCTTTATGATGCTTATATTGACAAGAAGGCCAGACTCTTAAGGAATCTGAGCAATTTGGTAGATGAGACATACCTTTTTATAGTGTGGCCAATAGCTTGGGGTGACTGGGAGGCAGCAGAAAAGGACCAGGAAGGACTGGTTTCCCCAGTTCAACAGCAGAGACCTGGACCATATGGAAGGGAGCTAGATGGAATTATTGTTGGGAAGTGGCTGGGCCATCTGGAGGTAACAGACAATGAAGGGCTGGACTAAGTTAGAGGTAACAGAGAATTGAAGATTGGGGCAGGATCAAAGCCACAATGCAAGGAACTGAGAAAGGCTGGGTGCCACAAGGGCATATCATAGACCTGGGCCACATAGGAAAGTCCAGGGCATTTTAGGGGTCCATCATTAGTGCCCCATCACTATCACTTTGATTTTATGAGGGAATCCATCCCATTCATATTCACAGTTATTATTATAAAGTGTGCATTTCTCTTTATCCTATTTTCTTCTGTTTATGTTTCTTTCTTTTCATGTCATTCTAACTGTAAAGTCTGTTTTGCTTCTGACCACTGCCTTCCTTATCAGCCCTCCCCACCCCTCTTATCAACTTTCCCTAATCTCTGTTTGGTGAAATCAATTTCTGTACCCTGTTGAGTGTGTGTGTGTGTGTGTGTGTGTGTGCGTGTGTGCACACGTGCATGTGTGTGTGTGTGCATGTGATAGAAAGAGAGAGAGAGAGAGAGAGAGAGAGAGAGAGACCTATCACTTAAGTCATTACTTGTCATTCTTATTCTTTTATGAAACTTTCCTAAGGCTCTAAGTGCTGATGCAGTCAGAGACACTTTCTAGGTGTGATTTCTTTTGTTTATAATTCTTTATCATCTAATGGAAATGGCCTATACTTAAATATAATTAGAGGAATTTTGATAAAGAAAAGGAAAGATGGTAACCCCTTTCCTTGACCTTTATATATCATTTTGCTCTTCATAGATTAAAGGTGTTAAAACTTTTAAAGATGTTGCATATTCAATTATCACTAGAATATGATCTCATTTTACAATGTTTTTAACCCAAAGTAGAAAATTATGTTAGAAAGAATTATAATATATCTGATTCAGTAACTGAGTGTACAGAATTCACTTTAATATCTTTTCAATATGTATACGTCAGTTCTTAGAAATTTCTGCAATTTTAAAAAGATAAAACACCAGGCTTCCTAGATTGAAAACTATATGATATCTTTTTAACTTTTCTGTATTCATGATTAAATTAGTAGTTATTTGTTACTATATCTGTCTTCTGTCAGGTATGAAATATTAACATAATCCTAGACATTTATTTGTGTCAATTAAGTTTAAGGACTGATAAATTTTGGCCTGTGAGTGTAAATTGGTGAAAATTAAATATAAAAGCATATATGATAATAATGTTATGAGTCTGGCTTAAATTATAAGGTCTGGACAATCTGTCTCTGGCTTTTCTTATTAGATTATGTCTTAGAGCTATCAAAACTTCTTAAAATAGAATTTATTCTATTCAAATAACCCTAGTATAAAATATTACTCCCTTAATCAACATATAACTAGGGAGCACATCAAAATGACACTTTTTAGTTTATTTCTTTTTTTTCATTTTGAGCATGGGGAAATGGCAGTGAAAGAATGTTATTTAATTTTCAATGGTGATCAAATAACGAAAAGTCTCTATTTGTATTATATTAACCAGGTTCTCCAAAGACTTTTAAATGAAAAATTGAAATTTTGTCTATTTATATTGAGCCAAAATTTGTTGTAATATAGAAATTATAATGGAAACATATTGCATTGTGAACATTTACTTCTAAAAATTTCAATTATTTTGCTGTGGTGGTCATGGTTGTCCTTTGTTCTTGAAGAGGACCAACATGACATCACTATGTTAGAGTCAAGGTAGAGTGTTTCTGACTGTGGCTGATCAGACCAATACGAGCTTGAAATGTTCTACCACACAACATAATACAAATAGTCTATATGGACATTTAGGGAGGGGATGGATCTAAATTTAAGCATCTTACATATTTTTTGAGCTACTGCAATTCTACTTTGCTCATAGAGCACAGCACCTCCTTTGATGTAAATAAGCTTTGCTGAGCAGCCATTTGTTAGTGTCTTCCATGTCACACAATCGATTCCAAAATTCTTAAGAGAGCTTTTGATGGTATCCTTGTATTGCTTCTTCTGACCACTGTGTGAGTAGCTTCCTTGACTGAGTTGTCTGTAAATTAGTTTTTTAGGCAAGCATAAATTTGGCATTTGAACAACATGGCCAGACCATCTGAATTGGACTCTGTGAAGCAAAGTTTAAAATGCTTGCCAATTTAGTTCAGGAAAGGACTTCAGTATCTGGTACCTCATCTTGCCAGCCGATCTTCAAAATCTTCCTGAGAAGATTCAAGTGGAAGAGATTCAGTTTCCTATCATGGTGCTGATGTACTGTTCAGATTTCACAGGCATACTACAGTGAAGTCAACACAACAGCTCTGTAGACCTTCAGTTTGGTAGGCAGTTTAATGCCTCTTCTATCCAACACTTTCCTTTGGAGCCTCCCAAACATTGAGCTAGCTCTGGTAATGCATGTATCAACCTCATTATCACTGTGTACATCCCTGGGCTGCCAAAGTAAGTGAACTTATCAGCAATATTCAAAATTTCTCTATTTGCTGTAACTAGTGGTTCCACATATGGATGTTGTTGTGCAGAATGGTGGAGAATCTGTGTTTTCTTTTTGTTAATTGTGAAGCCAAAATTAGCATAGACAGCAGAGATTCAATCCATATTAGACTCCATTTGAATGTATTTTGGATGTTTTAAATAATATCTGATTGAATACCTCTGGAAAAGACAAGGAGAGGTGGTGTATGTTAATAAATTGATCACTTTGAAAATTGTTTAATGGTCAGATTAAAAGTAATTCATTATTCAGTGTCAAGCTGGAGAGAGGTATACCAAAAGGAAAGATCGCCACTTTTTTAATTTTTTTTTTATTTTTAGGTAATTGGGGTTAAGTGACTTGCCCAGGGTCACACAGCTAGTAAGTGTCAAGTGTTTGGCTGGATTTGAACTCAGGTCCTCCTGCCTTCAGGCAGGACTGGTGCTCTATCCACTGTGCCACCTAGCTGCCCTGAGGATCACCACTTATTTCACATATTGTAGTGGAATTTTCTTTTAATCATACTGGTTTGACTATATGGCTTCTGAGGTCATTTGGAGATGTTTAAAAGTGTCTACCTTGGTAAATATGTTGTGTTGTTTAGTTATTTTTCAGTCATTTCCAACTCTTCATGACCCCTTTTTGAGGTTTTCTTGGCAAAGATACAGGGGTGGATTGTCATTTCCTTCTCCAGCTCATTTAGCAGCTGAGGAAACTCAGGCAGACAGTGTTAAGTGATTTTTCAGGGTCACACAGCAAATAAGTGTCTGAGGCCAGGTTTGAACTTGGGTCTTCCTGATTCAAGACCCAATACTCTATCCATCGTGCCACCTAGCCCTCCTGGTCAAAACACCTCAAAACTAGAGGTCTCCAGGAAAAGGTTAAATTAAATGTTTCAAGTATATTATGGTTGGTATTATTTTTGAGTATGGGTTGGACTAGATCTCTTTTAGAGTCCCTCTCAACTCTGGGACTCTGGTTCTGTGACAGTGGTAACATGTTTAATAGTCTTGTTTTGATGATCAGCATAAAGCCTTTTGCAAATATCAAACATTACTTTTTGTTGTTATTTTTTCTAAGAAGAAATTATGACACATAAAAGTTAATGCCAAAGATGAATGGCAGATCTCATACAAAGCCCTCCCCAAAGTACTTTGAAAAATTCAACCAACACATTTTGTGGGTGTTTCCACTGTGCCCAGTATTATACTAGTTGCTATGGGAGAAGAAAAAAAAGGTTAACAAAATAAAATAACGATAACCACAACAATAATAAAACATGAGATATGGCCTTTGCCTAATAGGGGAACAATTTAGTTGAGTTAGTTTGTACCAACAAGGAGATTAAGTAATCTTTCATTTATGTAAAGAAAGAGGCACAGATATTCTGTTGTTGTTGTTGTTGTTGTTATTGTTTTTGTTGTTGTTGTTGTTTCTTATGCACATCCAAAGGATACTTCCAGAGAGTAAAATTGGGAAATCATTTTGCCTCCTGAACTACATCAAAAGATTTATCTTTTTTTTCTTATCTTTCAGTTGTGCTGGTAGCCATGGACCAAGTTAAAAGGAAGTTCATTTCCTTTTGTCTTTTGCCACATAAAATGTGATTATTTGTGCAGGTGGCAAAAACCACAAAGCCTCTTAGGTATGCAAAATGTAGGCTCAAACCAAGCTTTTTCTACAAAAAAATCCATAAATTTTTGACACTTTTAATGGTCATTGAATATTTTTTTTAAAATCAGTTGCTGACCACAAACACATACAAAATATACAGCAAATCTGTATGCTCATGTGTTATGCTAGGTATCATCATGTAGTAACTTATTAGCAAAGAGCCTTGGGAAAATATTAATGAGTTTATGAGCTCTAACTCAATATTGTCTTCATAGGTAGCCATAATGAAATGTGGACAAATATTTTTTCATAAAATATTATAAACTGTGTCATATGACAGCTTTTGCTAATCCACAACATTAATTCTTGTTGCTTAAAAACTGTCAATATTATGGACAATGATTATTCTCTATTTGTTGGACGAGGGTTGACATTTAACCCCAAAGATAATAAACAATTAATGTTTTTGTTCCTGTACTTTTGAAGCATAAAGTACAAAGTTTACTGCGTTGTTTGACATGAAAATTTAAGAGGAACTAAAGTGAATAACAATATGATCTTTCTTTCTATTTAAAGATTTATTCATTACCCAATATTTCCTTCTTTATATGGGAGTATTTTATGATCCTGACTCATTTTAACTCTTTTGGGAAAATGTTTATGTACACTTACACTAAATTTTCTTTTCTGAATTCACACTTATGCTCTCTTAAATACCTCTTGCTCAATTTAATTCATTGGTTCAAAACTTGAATAATAAACTCACATTTTTATTCAATCTCATTTCTGTTAATAAGAAACTTCATGCAATATTTCTTGTATTTATAGCCTTGCTACCCAAACATAACATGCTCTTGTATTCATGGTATTTCACTTTACTAAAAAAATTACACCATCAGCCCATCATCCTTTTTTATTTTCCTCCTAATTTCCTTCTTTCACTCAACAATCTCCCATGTGGTTCTATGAGCAAATATGAAAATGGACTTTATAATTGAATACTATTCAAGCTTGAGAGAGATAGAGAGAAGCTTCATTCATTATGATCATATTTATGGAAGAATTGACCTGAAGTTCCCTAATGACATTAATGTGTAACACTGGCAATGTTGATATTTTACTATACAAAATACTCCTAGAGAGAAAAGTAAGTTTTAACGGATGTACTTTGGGACTTTTCTACAACTAAACTAGTACTTTCATCTCTGCCTAAAACAGTAAGATAAATGAGATTAATAACATAAGTAAAACAATTAAATTATTTAATTCAATAAATTGACTAAACAAAACGAAGCAATTTGTTCTAAATTCTTGCTATTTTGTAATGATCTGGTAAGATATTTTTAACTAGTCTGGTTTTTGGCTTTTCTATTTGGAGTAACATCTCATTTTAAGACACATCCCTGGAAACTACATATTTAATTTTTGCCTAAATTTCTTATTGATGATTTGGAATTGATGAGCTGGTGGTTGAATGAATTAGTAATTAAGTTACCATTTGCCAATCATGATACTACACACTGGTAATTCAAAGACAAATATTAAATGACCCCCTACCCCCAACAAGATTATATTCAGTGAGGAGAGACAATACAAACACAGAACACTGATACATATGCATATACATGTGTGTTATAAATGTATACACGCATACTTTCATGTGATATGTATATATGTATACTCCTTATTTCTCTTCTGTATGCATGAGGCTTATATAAACATGTGTACATGTTTATGTATATAAGCATGTATGTACTACTACTACTAACAGCAACAATACTGCTACCACTACTACCACCAACACCACTACTACTATTGCTACTAAATAGCAGCTAGTCTTTAGATAGAGCCTACTATGTGCCAGGCATTTTGCAAAGGGATTTAGAGATATTATTTCATTTTATTTTCATAATACTTTGAAGTTGGGTACTATTATTATTATTATGCCTATTTTCTAGTAAAGGAAACTACGACAAATAAAGTTGAAGGGGTTTGCTCAAGATAATACAAATAATAAGTGTTTAAGGTCAGATTTGAACTTGGGTTTTCCTGTCTCCTGGCCCATAATCCTAAAAGCTACGTTAGGGAGGACATACTAGCATCCACAACGATCAAGACAGGCCTCAAATAAAATGGAGATTTTTGTTGAACTTTGAAGGAAACTACTGATTCTAAAGAGGCGGAGGTAAGAAGAAAATTAACTTTAAATATGCAGATGGTCAGTTCAAAGAATCATAAAAGTCATATAGAATATCAGGTGTGATATATAGAAAGAAGGCCAATTTGATTACACTATAGAGTAGATGAAGAAGAATTATGTATAATGTTAGAATGTTAGGTTGGATCATGGGTGTATTGACTCTTTAGGGATCATTGTTAAATTTACAGAGTGAGCATGTTACTTTGAAAATCAGTCAACACTATGAATTAGGATTTATTTATTATTTTGTCTAGTGCCTAAAATTAAGAAAATATTAGAAAATGTTCTGTTTAATTTAATTTTATTTTTTCTTAATTACAGGTAAACTAAAAATTTAAATATTCATTTTTTATTTTGACTTACACATTCTCTCCCTCCCTCCCCTGTTGCCTCCTTAAGAAGGCAAGAAATTTAATAAATTTCATAAATGTGCATTCATGCAAAATATTTCCATATTGGTCATGTTGCAAAACAAAACAGACACAAAAAAGAAAAAGTACAGAAAGTAAAGAAAACATGTACTTTAGTCTGCATTCAGACTCCATCAGTTCTTTCTTTAGAGTTGTATAATATTTTTCATGACAAGTCATTGAAAATTATCCTGGATCATTGTATTCCTGAGAACAGCTAAGTTATTCACAATTGATCATTATAAAATATTGTTGTTAACTGTGTACAATGTTTTCCTGATTTTGTTTATTTCACAACTACAGCATCTATATTATTGCTTTAATGGCAACTAGTGCAGTGGATAGAATGTTGGACCTAGAGTCAGGAAGACCAGGGCTCAAATACAGTATCAGACATTTACTAGCAATTTCACCCTGAGCAAGTTACTTGAAATATGTTTACCTCAGTTTCCTCATCTGTAAAAATGAGGATGATAAAAACACCTATCCACCAGCCAAGGTTGTTGTGAAAATCAAAAAAGATAATGATTATAAAGCACTTAATACAGTACCTGGTGGATAGTAAGCACCACTATGGAGAGAGAGAGAGAGACAGAGAGAGAGACGGAGAGACAGACAGAGAGAAAGAGGGACAGAGAGACAGAGAGAGACACACACACAGAGAAAGAGAGAGAGAGAGAAAGAGAGACTCTAATTATTTCTCCTTAACAGATGAAATGATTAAGGTTATGAAAAGTTAAATGACTCTCCCATGGTCCTAAAGCTACGAGTTGAAGATTGGATTTGAACTGAGATTTTTCTGCTTGTTAGGCCACTAACTACACTTCTACCACATTGAATGTACAAGTATGTTTCAATGTATTCCCAATAACAATCAATTGCAACTGAACTGGTAATAAGAATACATAAACATGACCTTTCTCAGTCCTCTAGCTCAACACAATGACCATCTACTGAAGAGTTATAAAAGATTAATATGAATTTTGAAAACAATGTGTAAGTTTCAATATTAATAAAAGAAAGATTAGGAATGAAGTATATAAATGCACAAGAGAAAATAACTCTCCACCATGAAATTGCCTTGCCTACAAAAATTGTTCCCCAGTGATGTCAGAAAATGTAATTATTTCCTGCTGAGAAATCCAGAACTGGTCAGTGTCATTGACATCCAAATTTGCAGAGTGGCAGAAACTAACGAGGTAAACTAGATTTGAATAAAATGAGCAAAGTATGTTTACATGTTGTCTGGAGATGATGTCTACAGTAGCTTTTAATTCACATCTAGAATATGGATCATCAAAACATCAAGCTTAAAAATGAGAGATGAGTCCCATGAAAACAACAGAGACAGACCCAGATCCTGTAGCAGACTAAAGGTAATTGGGGAAATGCAATAATCAATCCTGAAATTAGACATAAAAGTCAGATTTGACCACAAGATCAAGTTAATTTTACAAAGAAGTAGTGAGACAGGGTTGGTAAACACAATTCACTATTATGTGGATCATGATGCAGAAGTTTAAAAGAAAGATTATATCTTGGGGTCCCTCTTTGGTTTGGAAGGAGACATATGGTCATTATGAAACATCAGATGACAGAATCATGGATTCAGAGCTGGGAAGACTCTTAGAAATAATCTTCTTTTTCCTTAATTTTATAGCTTTAGACAAACTTAGGGGAAGATTTTACATGTGAGTGATTCCTATGTAATAATTAACAGAGCTTATATTTAAACTCAGTATCTCTGATTCTAAATACAATACTAATTTCCACTACCTCACAAAGTTTGGGGTGGGAGAAGGAGAAAATATATTAGGTAAGCATAGGGACTAAATTGAATTTTTACCATATGAGATAATCTTTATATGTTTCTGGCATGAGGAAGGCAGTGAGTTTTTATATGTGCTGTTAAAATACAAATAAGCAGTAGAATAATTTGTACTAATCAAAATGTAGAAGATAATGTAAAATTTCAAAAACATGAAGGAAAACTGAAATAGAAATTGTATCACTGTATTTAATTGGGCTGAACTAGTTAATAAAAATGGAGTAAATTGAAGAATGAACTAGTAAACAAAACTCAGAAATTTGGGGACTAATATCTACTTAAGTAGTTTTATCTCCTCAGTTATATGTGTCCTAGTTTCCATATAGATGACATCCTTTATAGACTAGAAAGTGGGCTTTAAATGAAATAATTCATAAACTTGTCATTCTACCTCCATAACATCACACATACCTTTTCCCTCCTTTCAATTCACAGGACTACCAGCCTAACTAAGGCCCTCTTAATCTATTAGGAGTGAGGAACCTGTCGCCTTGAACCCACATGTGGCCCTCTAGATCCTCAAGTGTGGTTCTTTGACTGAATCCAAACTTCACAGAACAAATCCCCATAATAAAAAGATTTGTTCTGTAAAACTTGGACTCAGTCAATAGGCTGCACCCAAGGACCTAGAAGACCCCTTGTGTCCTTGAGGCCACAGGTCCCCCACTCTTGATCTATCACTTGAGTTATTGCAATAGACACCAGTATTTCCTCTTTCCAAACCTTCCTTGGCATAGATGTTAAAAGGATATTTCTAAAGTACAGTTCTGACCAAATCACTCCCTTGCTCAAGTAGCTCAAGTGGATTATTTTATCTTTTAGGCTTAAGTAAAGAACCTCTTTAATTTTTAAACCTTATTATGGCTTCAGCTTCATTTATACTTGTTCTTTATTATTTCCCATCACATATTCAATGGTGTAGTCAAATTCTCTTTCTCAAATTTTACATTCCATGCAGTCTTCACATCTTTGCATTAGCCTTCGCTTCTGCCTAGAATGCATTTCCTCTTCACCTCTATTTCACGTAACCCTTAGTTTCATTTAAAGAGTATCTTAAAAGCCAATAACTGAAGGAAACTAAATTTAGATTCTTCAATTGCTAGTACCTTGGCTCCCAGAAATTATTTTGTATGTAATATATTATATGTTTAATTTTCTTTTTAGGAATTATTAGTCAAGGGATGCAGCTGGTAGATCAAGAGTCTTGAAGTCAGGAAGACCTAAGTCCAAATCCAGCCTCAGACTTACTAGTTGTGTGGTCACATAGCATCTCTTTACCTCAGTTTACTCTACTGCAAATCTACTTCTCATGTTCACTGTGAGGATAAAATGAGATAACATTTGTAAATCACTTAGTTCAGTAATCACTATATAAAATTATTTTTTCTCTCCACAATCACTATTTTTCCTAAAGGCACTGTGCTTTTTATTATGAAATTGTGTATACAAAAACTTGGAGATTTGGGAGAACTCATATGTGGCATTATAGTAGAAGTGTCTGAACATATGTATATCTATATTTGTATACATATATGCACATATAGGTAGCTTACTATAAAGACACATGCATATGTAACTGAACATAATATAGATATGTTTACATATATACTGTATGTGCAAATGCATATGTACATGATTGCCTATGTGTATGCATATCAGTATGAATATATGTGAATATGTATATGTGTGTATGTATATGTATCTATCTATCTATCGTGTTCATCTCTTGTTATACATTCAAATTCCTCGAGCACAAGGAATATTTTCATTTTATCTCTGCAACCCAAGCATATGGCACAGCCTTTAGCATGAAGTAAAATTATTGACTATGATGACCCATACTGCTGTAGAGACTCTGAACTTTGATTTCCTCATATATAAAAGCATGGCTTCTATGTAGGATATATGAAGGGGGTGAATGATTTGAGAAATTGAGAAAGATATATTAGAGTTAAACAAGAAAAAGTTACAAAAAACAAGCTCATCTTCTTCTTTTTTGAGGTGTGTGTGCTGGACAATGGGGTTAAATGACTTGCCCAGGGTCACACAGTTAGTAAGTGTTATGTGTCTGAGGTCAGATTTGAACTCAGGTCCCTCCTGAATCCAGGGTTGGACCTCTATCCACTGCATTAACTAGCTGCCCCAAAACAAGCTAATCTTGAAAAACAGATTAGTAAATTCACTTCCTTCCTTCCCTTGTAGAGTTGAGGAACTACTGAAAAAAATATATGCTGTCAGATGTGGTTCCTATGTTAGGTGATTTGCTCAACTGCTCTTCCTTTATACAAAGAAAAATTGACTGGGGTAAGTTGAATAAGGAATTTTATAAAGAAATGGTTATAATGTAAAAATTAATCTATCAATTAATTTTATTTATTTATTAGATATTATTAATATATAAAATTATTGATATTATATATTAATTAAATAAGTTATTCTTAATTTTAAAAACATTAATTGCTTGGGGAAGTTGGAAGTGATAGGATAATGATTTGCCTTTGTTTAGTTATATATTCAGTTTGTGTCACAGACAGGATTTAACCCACTTGTTTTCTTTTTAAATTTATTCTTAAGTCTTTTCTGCTATAGTGTATACCATGAATGATACTACCTTAAATTAAAATTTTTGAATTTATCATTTAATAAATTTAGAAGTTAAAGATGACCACTATCTTGTGCATCAAGGGAGAAATTCTTCCCCATGAGAAATATTTTAATTAATAATTTTTAAATATTTTCATTTATAAATTCAGTGGCATAGAATGTTTAGATTCCATGTATAATTAGAATAGCCTTAAATCTTTTAATCTTCCATGATTGTAGTTAAAATATAGTTTAAGTATAATTAATTTGTGTATCTACAAAGGGATTAACTTGTGTTTACTTTTAATCTTTCATAAAATAGACTCCCTTGACATGTTGTTCCCTTCCCTTTATGGATCCTCTAAAAGTTTATTATTTAGGTTACAGTATAATATTAACTCTGTTTTATCACTAGAAGACCACAATGGCATGGGATGATGCTTCAGTTCATGGTCATACTTTAAGTACATTTTATGTAGCATAATCTATTTATGTTATTTGCTCACAAGATATTTATTGTTTATTTGTTTTTAATATTCTTTTCTTTTTAGATTTTGAGTTCTAAACTCTTTTTCTCCTTCCCACTTCTTTTCCTACCCATGGAGAAAATAAGCAAAATTATATCAGTTATACATGTGAAATCTGCAAAACTGATTTCCACATTAGTCATATAGTGGGAAAAAAGCAAAAAATAAAAAAGTGAGAAAATTATACTTCAATTTTCACTCAGAGTTCATCAGTTTTCTCTCTGGTGATGCATAAGATATTTTCATCAGTAGTTCTTTAGAATTGTCTTGGATCATTTTATTGATCAGACTAGCTAAGTATTTCACAGTTGATTTGCATTATAATATAACTATTACTGTGCACAATCATATTCAAGTTCTCCTTACTTCATTTTGTATCAGTTCATATAATTTTGCCATATTTTCAGAACTTATCATTTCCCAGAGCACAATAGTAATCTGTCACAATTATATGCCACAACTTGTTCAACCATTCTTCAATTGATGAGCATCCCCTCAATCACTGATTTTTTTTTTACCACCACAAAAAAGCTGCTATAAATATTTTTGTATATATATAGGTCCTTTTCCTTTTTCTTTGATCTCTTTGAGATACCAACCTAGTAGTAGTATTGCTGCTGGGTTAAAGGTTATGCACAGTTTTATATAGCCTTTTGAAAATATTTTGTTTTTTAAAAATTTCCACTTCTCCTTGTTTTATGAAGTTCTATTAGATGACAAATGTTTCCTAATAATTCACCCTGGGAGTACTCCTTGAATTGAAATTCTTTAAGTAGAACATAGTAAATATTGTTGGATTACTTATAGAATGAAGAGATTGCTATTATTATGCCATACTCATTGTGATTTCCACAGGAATATGTTGCCCGAGAAGATACTATACTAAAATCAATATTTTGTTGAAGACCTGATAATATCTCTAAATGATCATCTTGACATTACTTTTAATCTCTGTGTCCACATTAAAAAAAGGAGACTACAGTATTATGGAAATTATTAATTTAGAATGATAAACAGAAACATTGATTGTACTTGAAGGTAATTAAATAATTTAAGCAGAAGTGACTTTTGCTTTGTGACATTTTCTACATATATTTACATGTATACACTGGTCTTATTTCTAGATAAAGCCTTAAAAAAGGAAATTATATATGTGTATATGATACATGCATTATTTATATTATATGTATTTTATTTAAGTCTCTCTCTCTTTCTCTCTTCTCTCTCTATCTCCATGGACTAGGTTTGTCTCATCTTAACTCATCTCAATCAATTGATTTCAATCTAAGATAAGCTTAGCTCAACAATATAAAATGCTTTCTCTGGGGAATTATTGAAAAATCATAGCATGTCATAATCAATAAAAAAGCAGTTGGATAAGGAATTTAATCATGGATGTCATCATATAAAACCCAACAGCATTCTCATTTCCTTGTATTATATTGTTTCTAAATGATTAGTTATTGTGTACCTGTCTGAAAGTAAATCAACAGAAAATAAAAAAAGATCCAAACTCAAGTTCAGTTTAGAGAAATAAAAAATACACTTTCTTTATCTCTAAATATCTTTACTCCTGTGTGTATACACACTTTTATGTACACAGGTAAATTGAATTGAATATATACTACATGCAATGTAGCTTTATCATATTAGATATTCATTTTATACTTCTAGTATCTATCTCCTATCTATCTATATGAAATGTACAAACATACATATACACACAGAAAATTAATCCATATATATTTTGAGGAAGAAAGATATATAAAAATATAAATGTGCATTTATAATATTACATAAATATAATTACATAAAATTACATATTACATAAAATATAAAGAACTATCTTATACATAGAAATATTGTACATAGATATATAGAAATGAAGCATGTCTTCCTGTTGGTTTTCTTTCATAATTTGGTTTTCTGAATAAAGTTTTCACTGCTTCTGAAGCATAATTCTTTGAAAATAGTTAACTATTACTGGATTTATTGATGGTCTCATCTTTTAATCATTTCACAATTCAGCACTCTACTGCTTTTCTGAAGCCTAAGAAAGACCTGTACTTCACTTCTTCCTTCCTTTAACCATACAGTCAATGGTATATTTTATGAAAAGTTAGAGTTCCACATGATCTTTGAAGGCGGGAACTATTTTTAATTTTTTTGTTTTGTTTTGTTTCTCCAAATGCAAAGACCAATTGTGTTTATAAGGGATGGGAAAAAAAAGTAAGAAAGTATTTTGCTTAAAGAAACTTTGGGGGCAGTTAGGTGGTGCAGTGGATAGAGCACCGGCCCTGAAGTCAGGAGGACCTGAGTTCAAATCTGGCCTCAGACCAAACACTTGACACTTACTAGCTGTGTGACCCTGGGCAAGTCACTTAACCTCAATTGCCTAAAAAAAAAAAAAACAACAACAACAACTTTGCTTAAAGACTCAGTTGGCCTTTATCATTCAAAGGATGTTGACTGTATGGCAATCACACAGGCATCCAATTGATTGAGAGAAATCACTTTCATAAAACCCTTAAAATTTTTTTGAACACATCTTGTATCTGAAACAAGCTATTAACAATTACATTCCAGAATAGTTTCACCTATATAATACTTTAGTAGCCAGCTTGAATATGAAATATGATATTGATAGTAATAAACACTTATTAAGCACTTACTATGTGCCAGGCACTGTGCAAAGCACTATGACACAAAAAAAGGAGAAGATATTATCCATCTTCTAAAAGCTTATGACCGAATGGAGGAGACAGCATGTAAACAAATGTATACAAAGTAAACTATATGCAGGATAATAACAGAAGTTAAGACATTAAATTAAGAGAAGTTGGGGAAAGTTTCCTGTAGAAGATGAGGTTTTAGTTGGGATGTTAAGCAAGTCAGAGGATTCAGTAGTTTGAGTAGAGGAGGGAGAGAGTTCCAGGAATTGAGGTAAGCCACAGAAAGTGTCCAGAATGGAGAAAGGGAGTGTCTTGTTTGTAGGATAACCAGGAACCTAGTGTCACTGCAACAAAAGGGACATGTAAGGTATAAGGAACCTGTAAAAGTAGAAAAGTGCTAGGTTATTAAGGGCTTTGAATGTCAAGCAGAACATTTTATATTTGCTCCCGGAGTCAATAGGAAGCCACAGGAGTTTATTGAGTAAGGAAAGTGGGGGAGGGTGACATGATTGAATCTATGCTTGAGGGGAAAAAAAAATCAGCTCAATAGAGGATAGATTGGAGTGATTTGAAGTAAGCAGATTTACCCACAATAATTCATATCATGAGACATGAGGTTAAGGGAGCTTTTACTAGAGTGGTGGCAGTGACAGAAGAGAGAAAGAAGTATATTCATGAGATGTTGCAAGGGTTAAATTGATAGATCTTGACAAAATATTTGATATGGGGAGGGTGAGAGGTAGTGATAAATTCAGGATAACTCCTGAAGGACTGAGAGGATGGAGTTGCACTCTATATTAATTGGGAAGATAGGCACAGGGAAGATTTAGAGAGAAAGATAATGAGTTCTGTTTTAGGGGAAAAAATGAGCTAAGATGTCTACTGAATATCCAGTTTGAGATGTTTGAAAGGAAGCAGGAAATATAAAACTTGAGGTCACTAGAGAAATCTGAGAATCACCAACTTAGAGATAATATGTAAATCCATGGGAGCTTATGAGATCACTGAGAGGAGTAATATAGAGGCAGAAGAAAAGAGGGCCTGGGACAGAACCTGAAGGATACCTATGAGTAGAAGGTGTGATCTGGAAGAAGATCCAGCAAAAGATACAGAGATCAGACAGGTAATAGGAGTACCAGGGGAGAATGGTGTCCCAAAAACCTAGAGAGAAGAGAGTATCGAGGAGGAGATAGCTATCTACAATGTCAAAGACTGCTAAGAAATAAAGGAAAAATGATGTTTGAGAAAAAAAAAAAAAACAATGGATTTGGTAACTGAAAAATCATTAGGAACTTTAGAGAGAACAGTTTCAGGAAATTGATAAGTTTTGCAACTGTAGTGTAAGGGGTAGTTAAAATGAGAGAGAGAGAGAGAGAGAGAGAGAGAGAGAGAGAGAGAGAGAGAG
>NW_020949613.1:14247390-14264072 GCF_900497805.2 Vombatus ursinus | reverse complement strand
AGAGAGAGAGAGAGAGAGAGAGAGAGAGAGAGAGAGAGAGAGAGAGAAAAGAAAGTAGGTACAACTACCATAGGCAGACTTTTTGAAGAATTTAAGTACAAAAGGAAAAAGTGATATAGGACAGTAGTAAGAAGAAATTGAAGGATGAAGTAAGGGTTGTTTTTTTTTTTCAGGATAGAAGAGACATGGGGATGTTTGTAGGCAGTAAGAAATGATCTAGTAAACATGATGAGATTTAAAATTAAAAAAAAGAGTGGGAGGGAGCAATTTGTTGGAAGAGATGAGATGGAGTGACATCACTTGGACAAGTAAAGGAGTTAGATATGGTGAAAAATAAGGCTACTTTATCATGGTAGGATTAAAGGAGGAAAAAAAGTGGCAGAAAACATCTGAGTGATAGGAGAGGAGGAAGAGAGGAGAAGAGGGAGTTCACAGAGAATGGTAATTGAACAAAATTTGATAATACTTGACAACTTAGGGAACTGCACCATTTGAGGACTCCTAGAATTGGATGTGAAGTTTTACTCCCCTCCCTCATTTTTTTATACCCACTCTGAAGAACTTACCAATATCAGCTACTCAAAAGGATGTGTGGGAGAGGACCTACTATTAAAAAAAATTCTGCTTGTCTTTTTTTTGTCTGTTTTCCCAATAGCTGAAAGGCAGCTTGGCCTCATGTAAGATAACCATATTTGAGGTACAGATGACCCAGCCTTGAATCTTATATCTTAGACTTACCAGCTTAATGACAATAGTCTAATTATTTAAGCTTTCTGCACTTTCAGTGAAAATATTCAGAGAGTCTATATAAATTTAAATAACAGATTTGACAAATTATTTCTGTTCGAGAACACTTGTTCAATTTGGATTGATCCTTTGTTTACAATATGTCAATATAGTGAAGAACTGAAAATTATTTTTCCAGATCTCTCACAAAATATACATGCCCATTTGAGAAAGATAAAATAATACAAGGAAATTTGGTTCCAGGATTTCCTGGATTTTTACATGATGGAAATAATCAAATAATTAATAATATGGTTTCTCAAGGCAAATTTTAATTCCTTTAATAACTTTCATATCAGCCAAATAAAGACCACATCCATATTTTATAAAAAGATGATCAAAAAAAAAGAAAAAAAACATGTTCTACTTATCTATTATTTAAGTATATAGACAATAGTGATAAAAACGAATATATCAGTTATGCTACAGGGATTTCATTCATCAAACTACCCATAGTAGAATAGAAAAAAAAAGGCTTTGGCTTGTATTTGCAGGTTTTTCCATGTTCAGTGACCACTTCTGTAATCTCTTTTGGATATAAAAAGAGATTACATAAGAAGACAGCTTAGAATCTTTTTTTTATTATTATTAAAGATCTCATTCATTGCAATTATGTGATCAGAGAAGAGTCACCAAATTTTCTCAAGGCCTAGGTTTTCTCATAATGAAAAATGTATAGTAAAACCTGCAGTATCTATTCTCATAATTTACCATGAGAATCAAGTGAGGAAGTGCAAAAGGTCCCAAAAGTCTTAGTGGAGTCTTAAGCTTTAAGATTTAACTCAAAATTTCACTGACTTTTAGAATAGACTGTTTATATAAGCCTTTTATCATTTTTAAGAGAACTTGTTAATGTCTTCATTGTCACTACTATCATGCAGTTCTTCATTAGTATTTTTTCATTAACAAATCTATGAATTGAAAATACTATTTCCTAATACATGAGAAAATTATGATCATCATTCTTACAAAGTGTTTAATAGTTTGTTGATTGTCTCATTAAGAAATTTGAGGATATAAAGTACAAAATCAAGAGTATTGTAACTGATCATAAGATCCTAGATAGCATCTATTATGACCTGATCTTTTTTTCTTTGTCATCATTTTTCAAAGAGGACCACTGACACCACAGAATGATGTCTCAACTTGCATGTCAATTGGATTTAAGTGAGGCAGAGTTGCAAAAAGTCATCAGCCTCACTCTCTCTGCCTGAGTTATCAAAGTCCAGTAACAAGACAAAAGTCAGGATGACTAACGATGGCCTGGGATTCAGTGGATGGCTTTGAAGTCTTTCATGTCTGAAGAAGCTCTAAACACACCACAGAGCCTGCTTCAGCCACCCGTATGGCTATTGGAGCAAATTGTTCTTGTCCTCCCATTCCACAGAGGGAAGTCTTATGACTTCACCTCCTACTTCACCAATGGGTTTGAGGTCTGTTGATTACCCCTAACCTTTTCTTAGCCTGTCTGCCAAGATGTTTTTTTTGTTTGTTTGTTTGTTTGTTTTTACCAAGAGTGTAGCAGCTGACCAAGCAAAGCTACTTGGAGCCACTGGTGAGAGGTGGGTGAAGGTAGACACCAAAGGTGGATTAAAAAAAGCTCAACAAGCCCTCATACCAAAAGTATGTGTTCCCTTTGAACAAACCATATACCCCATACATCTCTTTTACATATCAGGAAAATGAAGCCCAGAGATGTCAAGAGACTTCCCCAAAGTTACAGAGGTGGTAAATGGCAGGATTGGGAGTCATAGGATCTAGTTCTAGAAATGGAAGGCACTCAGACACAACCTACTTTAATGCCCTCATTTCATAGATAGTACCCCATTAGGGATATATCATCAAGAGTCCCTTGTCCCTTCTTAAACCTCTCACCCAACTTTGGGGAACATGTAGTTATCTTCTGACTCCTTTTTGTTCATCTGTGAAGAACATTTGCTTAGCTAGAACTCCATGTATACAATATTATGTAAGGAATGAAGGAATAAACATTTATATGGTGCCTACTATATGCCAGAAAGTGCTAAGCACTAAAGAAATATCTCATTTGATTCTTACAACTATCCTTTCAGAGGTGTTATTATTATTCCTATTTAACATTTGAGAAAAAACTAATGTAAAGAGATAGTAAGTGCCTTTCTCAGGGTCACACAGCTATTAAATGTCTGAGACTAGATTTAAACTCAATTTTTCTTTATCCCAGGCCCAGTACTCTACCTGCTATGTAACCTGCCTGCCTCATCATAATATCCTTAACCTCTAGGATAAAATAAAAATCCCATTGTATCTCATTTAAAGCAGGTAAAGATGTCTTCCTCTGGATCAAAACTATTTTAATACTTATTTTCATATTATTTCCTTTTCTAGTGTTTGAATCAGTCAAAATGAATTAGTAGATATGCCCTTATTTTGATATTTAATCTCTTTATAAATAATATTTAAATAGAGATTGCTATATACTGTTCTTAATGACTTACAAATTATTATCTCATTTGATCCTCACAACAACCCTGGTATGTATGTCCTATTATTATCCTCATTTTACAGATGAGGAAAATGAGGCAAAGAAAGGTTAAGTGACCTACGCAGCATGAAATAGACATTAAGTATCAAATATCAGATTTTAATTCAGGTCTTTCTGACACCAGGCTCAGTGCGATATTCATTGCATTACACACAAAAAAAAAAAAAAACAAAACCTAAGGCAGCTAGGTGGCACAGTGGAAAGAGCTCCAGTCTTGGAGTTAGGAAGACCTAAGTTCAAATCCGGTCTCAGACCTATAACACACAACACTTAGTAGCTGTGTGACCCTGGGCAAGTCACTTAACCCCAATGGCCTAGCAAAAAAAACAAAAACAACAAAAAAAAAACTTATTCATTATAAATTCAATGAAACTGTGAAATTTGTATTACATATAGTGTACCATCTCTGTCTTGATGCCTTTGCCTAGACTGAGCCCACTACATGAATACATTTCCACCTGACCTCTACCTGTTAGAATGCATGGTTTTATTTAAAGACTAGCTCAGGTGTCATCTCTTCCAGGAAATCTGTACTGATCTCCTCTAGTTAGTGTTCACTCTCTCCTATTGATATTTTTGGGTATTTATTTATGCACATCCCTACTCCATCTTCCTAATAGAATTTAATCTCCTTAAAGATAGTCTATTTTTGTCTTTTTTCTTCCCAGTGCCTCATTTGCTGACTCACATTTAGTACATATGTATTAAATGTTGGGTGAATCTGTCTGAAAGGTGACACTGAAATCTTTGTCTTGCTTTAGGTTTCATTAAGAGGAAATAACTTGTTGGCACCTTGTTTCTAAAACCATGAGTTTTGCCAAGATAATATGCCACTCAAGCAATAGGAAAAAAAAAAAAAACTTTCTCAAGGTTTGTCTTCATTAATGTTAAGGTTCCATGGAAAAAGTTGCCTCTCCAATTAGAATGTTAACACTTTGTAGGCAGGGATTTGGTTTTTTGCCTTTCTTTCTAACCTGTATTTAGAACAACAGCTCACAAATTGCTTACTAAATGCCTATTGACTGACTGACAAGAGTGTGCCAAACACAGACATTCACCTGGGGTACCGCAGAGAGTTTAGAGCAGAGGTCAGTGGAAAGAACAAAGAAAAATGATTGACAATCTCATTTTGTTGGAAAAGGGTGACCATCTTATGGGTATGAAATATTCTATATGTTTTCACATTCAGTCAACTTACCGTTTGGTTTTACTGAATTATTTTCTTTTTTTTTTCTTAACAACAATAACAACCTCTTTATTTAAAAGAATTTAAAAAAAGATCTTTGGACAAATAGTGGGGGAGGAGTTATTCTGAAATGAATGTGACATAAAACAAAAATATTTGCATATATATGTGTGTGTGTGGATGTATACGTGTGTGTGTGTATGTTTCTGTGTGTGTGTATACATCTTTATAGTTGGCAATGTTTTTGTCTTTTCTCTCCCTTCCTCCATCTATCTGGAAGAAAAAAAATAGATATGAAGTCTCTCTTTCCATACACACATGTATACACACATATGAAGACAAACATAGATACATATATAAAGTCTCTTTCCATATATAAATATGTATTTATGTATTTGCCTTCTCCATATATACACATACATGTGTATGTAAACATATATGTGTTTATATGTGTGGAGAGAGGGAAGGAGGGAGAGAGGGGAAGAGAGAAAGAAAGAGAGAGAGTGAGAGAGAGAGAAAAACAAAAGTATAGCCAACTATTCAATAAGGATTCATAACTAAAGCCTTGTTAGAAAAAATAAAAGAGTGTTCTAAATATCATTGTGGGTATGTTTAAATAGGAAGTATGACACAGATTACCTCTATTTTGTGGGAAATGGGGATAGTATTGTTACAAAATTAAGGATCATAGAGCTGCTGTGAATGTCATTTAATATATCCCCCCATCCCTTACCCCACCCCCGTATTTTTATATAGGAGCAAACTGATGCCCAAGGAGATTTAATGACTTGCCTAAATTTACAAAATTACTTAAGTCACAGAGCTGATGTTAGAACTTAGATATTGTGACACCAAGTTCAACAATATTCTTTCCTCTTTATGTTGCAACAACTTTTGTCTATTTTTCCCTTTAAAATAAAATTGTCTCATATATTTTGGCAAGTGTACCTGTTAGCCTGCAATTGATGCCAATATGCCTGATTCCTGTGTATGTAAGAGATTTCTTAATTTGGGGTTTGACCTGATGGAAAATTGACACTGACCTCAAAGTGCCCTGGATCCTACATGTTTTATTCCATTAATCTTTAGAGGATTTGAATTATTAATGCTATTTAAGTTTTCCTTATATATTGGATTTGAGACCTTAGTGCTAAAAAACTAGTTTTGCACATTTCAGAAAAATGTAATATATCACTTCTTTCTAGTGAGAAAAAAAATGGTTACATGAAAGAAATTGAATGCCTTAGACTATTGCTCTATACAGATCAAATTTAATTTATTGATATTGATGGACACATAAGCTTCTTGTTATATACATGATAGCATGTTGACTCTGGGATTCTAGAATACAGCATTCATTCTCTCTCTCTCTCTCTCTCTCTCTCTCTTTCTCTTTCTTTCTCTCTACATACATACATACATACATACATACATACATACATATATACATACATATACAGGCAGGTAGCTAGGTGACGGAGTGGATAGATTGCTAGGCCTGGAATCAGGAAGACCTAAGTTCAAATCCAGTTTCAGACATTCATTAGCTGTGTGATCCTGAGCAATTTACTTAACCTTTGTTTGCCTAATCCACTGGAGAAAGAAATGGCAAATCACACCACCACCTTTACCAAGAAAACTCCAATACAGAGTCATGAAAAGTCATCCATGACTGAACAACTGAACAGCAACATACATACATACATACATATATATATACACATCCATACACAGAAATACATATATCTCTATCTATCTCTGTCTTTTTTCTCCTTTGTCCAGACCTAATGTTGGAACCTTCCTGGAATGGAAGTTCATCTACCCATACAGGATGGCTACTTTTCTGTAACTTATAGCCTTAGATTTGCCTGGAGGTACTGGAAAATTGAGTGGTTCACGTCTCTTCCTTCATCTAGGTAATACCTTTCACTCAGGGTTTGAACCTTAGTCTTCCTAACTCCAAGGTTCTGATTCTTCTTATTATTCCTCTACTTCTCTCTCCTCTTCTTGCTCTTCATGAAGAACTTGGCTTCTATCTCTCTACTTTTCTCTGCTTTTAACTTTATCTATATTGGCATGGCAAATCCAAAGGGGCTTCTACTATTGAGTTTATTTCTATTCAGATAGCTATTCTAGTATTTTCCTCCACGTGAAACTATTTTGAATAAAATATCTCATGTTTTTGCTAAAGTCTTCCAAAGAAACCATGGGAAAAAATTCAAATAAAAAGCAAAAACAATACAAATGTTTTACCTAAATCTATTTCCTTTTAAAAGTCAGCAAAGCCAAATATCTTGAGATAATTGTTCATAAGTAGAAACTGGAGTTCAAAAATAATATAGAAATAAGGCCTTTCTTAATGAAAGGGTAAATATAAGATAGTGGTTTAGTGTCTCCCTGGCAGGGTATTTGTATTTCAGCAAATGACTGTACTAAAACATTTATGTGTTTATAAGCCACCCATTACTTTAATAAAAAAAAAGCATAAGGTTCTCTTCAAAATACTGGACTTCCCTTTATAACTTTTAGGTTTCATGTGTTTTTAGTTTCTCACTCACCTTCCTCTATATCTGAAGGTAGTTAGAACTAGTCAATTACAGTGCATTGCAGCCTGCTAGTTTTATGTCTTTCATTGTCCTTGGCATTCTCTTTGCATCTTTATAGTAATGAGACTAATCTCTTCAGTGGGTTCCTATGGGGCTGTAGCATCAAGACTCTCAATAAGAGCTGAACAGTTCAACAATTTTTATTGAGTCCTGATTGAACAGCCCTTAGGGAACTTTGTAAGGAAAAGTAAAGGAAGGAATAAGCAGTCAAGAGACATAATAGCTTTAGTCTAAGGACATACGGCACCAGTACAACAGGCTTGGCAATGTCTAAAATTTAACAGCCAGGCGTTGATACACATATTCTGGTACCAAATAATAAGGAAAGGAAAGAAATAAAAGCTATATTGAGATGTTTTTTCTTCTTTTTTTGTTGAAAATTCCAAATTCATAATGGTGCTATGAATGGTCAAAGCAGAAATTCTTTAATTTCCAAGGGCATTTGTGGAAATTCTTAATATCTAAAATGAAGTAAAAGATTTGTGCTATAGGTAGATAAAGCTAGATAAAGCTTCTGTGAAGCCTTGCCACATCATTCTAGCCCCTCAGTGATTTATTTATCCTTTTCATGTATCATATTTATATGACCATATCAGTATGTTGTTTTGTTGGATAAAGAGCTGGTCTCAGATTCAGAAAGATTTGCGATTAATTATGGTCCCAAATACATACAGGATGTATGACCCTGTGAAAATCTCATAACCTCTCCATGCACCCAACAGTTATTTCAGACTATCAGTTGAAGAATACGTATAAATCTTCATTGGCCAAATAAACTGTTCTCCAGGTTCTCGACAGTGAAATCATAGACTAGATTCAAAATAAAACAAAACAAAATGGGAAATCAAAATATGTGGAAATAGTATTTCATGGTAAAGCATGTTTTTAGCCATTATCAAAAGGCATGAGTTAGGGAATCATGCTTATCTCAAGTAGAGACACAAGAAAGATTCTCCTATTACTCCTTTTTTTTTTCCATATTGCAGTGCTCTTACATATACTGCCCAATTTTCTGAGGACATACTTTTGTTTCCTTGTTTGCAGTGCTGCTACTTGCTTCAGTACAAACATCCCTAGATACAGTTCTGCAAAAGAAAGTTGGATTGGACTAGTGAGTGGCCACATGGTAAATCTTAAACATTTTCTTTCTAACTTGTTACTAAAGTAAAAGGGATTCTCTTTAGACCAATGAGAAGCTACAATGTCAATGGAACTCACCTAAACATATTAATAACAGCATTCTTCACATAGTCATTTGACTGCTAATTATGAAGTGCTTGATGATAGATGTTGTGTTGTTATACTATGTTTTTGTATTGTAATCCAGTTTTGCCTGTGTCTTTACTCCCCTGATTAGATCATAAACACACTCAGAGTTAGGATTATAGTTTATGTTTGTTAATATTCCCCATGGCACCAGGAACAACATAGATGCCTAATAATTTGCTGATTGATTTAAAACATGCCTTCCAACATCTCCCAAAGCTACAACTATTTTATGAAATGCTCAGGGACTGTATCTGTATTCCCTCTGGAAAATTCAAGTATACAGGTAGAGCTTACTTGAAAGTCATCAAGGACATATGTCAAATTAAATCAGTGCTGTTGATAGCAACAACTTACTAGTTAAAAAAAATTGCCTGATTCTCTTCATGGGGCACAATTATGGTAAAAGGGACATCATCATGGGCTCTAAAATAATAATAATATAAGGAATCAACAAATATAAGTGGCTTGACATATATAACAATGTTGGAATATGTAGTATGAGGGGAAAAATATTAAACACTATTTTCCAAGAATTGCATTAAACACTGGGGATACAAATTAATATCAAAGATAACCCTTGTTCTCAAGTACTTATGTGCTAATAGGGTGAAATTAGACATATAAGGCATGAGTGGCCAACACCAATTATTTTCTCCCTGGAAAGTCATGGGGATGGTGAGTGGAGATTTGAAGTAATGACTTGACAAAATTTGCAGTTGCAATGGCAGTTTGAACACATTTATCACTCCAGAAATGGAAAAGAATTTTCAGAAGGTGAAGGGGGCATAGATGTAGACATGGTGGTTGATGAGAAAATGGTGGGGAAGTAAAGTGAAGCACGATTAAGTATAACCCATGCATAGTGGTAAGAGAAATGTCATTTTGGAGAACAATTTGGAACTATAGAAAGGGCTATAAAACTCTGCATACCCATTAACACAGTAATAGCACTATTATGTCTATATCCCAAAGAGAGAAAATAAAAGGAAAAATACCTATTTGTACAAAAAATATTTATAACAGCTCTTTTTTGTTGTGGTAACAAAGAATTGGAAATTGAGGGAATGCCCATCTATTGGATAATGGTTGAATAAAATGTGTTATATGACTGTAACATAAGTATAATATTATGTTATATGAATTGATATGCACCATGGTTTTAGAAAAATACATGGAAAGATTTCAATGAACTTATGCAAAGTTATGTGAGGAGAAGCAGAAGATTATTGTACCCCATTAATGGTAACTTTCTAATGAGGATCAACTGTGAAAGACGCAGCTGAGCTGATCAATATAATGATCCAAGCCAATTCCAAAAAACCCGTGATGAGAAAGAGTATACACCTCCAGACAGAGAACTAATGAACTCTGAGTGCACATTTGAGCGTACTTTTTTTCCACTTTCTTTATATATGTATATCATTACTATATATATATATATGTATATGAATATATGTATATACATATTTCTCTACATACATATGTCTATTTGCACACACACATATATAATGGACATACGTCTTGTGTGACTTCACATGTTATAGTTGATGTATTGTTTGACTTTTCATTAAGTGGGGGAGGGGCAGAAGGGAAGGAAAGAATTTAGAACTCAAAATAAAAAAAATATATAAGTAAGTAAATAAATAATTAGGTAGTCAAACTTTGAATACAGAAAGAAAAAAATTAATAAAAGTGATTAAGAATTTAAAACAATTGAAAGGGAAATAATAGCTCTTTTTAAAAAATGCAGGTGAAATCATAGAAGCTCTTTTGTGGTGGCAAGGAATTGGAAATTGAGGGTTTGCCCATTAATTGGGTAATGTTTGAGGAAAAAATTTAAAATATATCATACAAAATCTTCCTTTGATACAAATAAAACTAAACCTAAGCCAAAGCAAAGGAAACTATTAACCAATATCCCTAATGAATATTGATAAAAATATTAAGTAAAACATTAGAAAAGATAAATGTCTGTCCAAGTTCTAAGTTCTCTACAATGCCTGCTTTAGCTGCCTTCATGATCCTTGGAACAAATTGTTCTCATCTGCCCATTTTGATGGAGAAAATTTTTACATGCTTCAGGTAGACATTGCCCTACCTCTTAAATAGGTATGAAGCCTATCAATTACCCTCAGCATTGTTTAGCCCATTTGCCAAGACAATTTTACCAAAGTATGGCTTTTGCACATGCTGCAGGTTCTTGGAGCCATAGGTGAGAGTTAAGTGAGAGGTGGACAACAAAGGTGGATGAGCAGCCCTCATAAATAAGGTGCTAGCAAAATATGTTTGCCACAAAACATATCAAGGACAAGACAGTATAAAAAATGAAGCATTTCATCCCTATAACCATTCTGGGATATAGGCATTAATATTATGTCAATTTAAAAATAATGAAAAAATAGGCAAATATGCTAATAAATGTTGGGCAAGATTTTATCTTGTGTCTTCCTGATTGCAAATTCATTGACTTATCTACTATTCCATTTAATTCCCTTGAAATGGAGCATATGGAAGATTTCCTGTCCTGTATATAGTTCTCAATTTTGAATTTTGCATAAGATATTCTCCACAGTAATTAATGAACAATTTTGGCAAGCATATATTTTGTGTTATGTTTTGCTTAATATTAATAGTGACTGTTTATAGAATGCATATGGGTATTAACATAAAACCAGAGTAATTGACAGTTAAGTCGTGCTATATTAGGACCTGAGGTGGAATGCAATGAGGCAAACTGCATTTTCTTTTGTTTTTCAATCCTTAATTTTGATTCACTAAAATTAGTTGAGAGGAAAAAAAAAACATTTCAGAGCACTGCCTGCTTTGCCCCTTCACCTCCTCCCCAAAATAATTGAGGATATATGGGTGTGGGGAAAGAAAATTAATAAAGATGGGAAAGAAGAGGTAAAGATTCTCCTCTATCTCAAGCACTATATCAATATAAATTTAAGAGTAAATTAAAATTTATGGTCATAAAGGTAAACTACTATGGAACTTCTGAACAGATGCAGAATAGAATATTTTGACAACTGTGAATTTGAAATATTAAGGAACTAAGGGTACTTTTGTTGATGCCAAGTAGTTCAAGATATCAAATACTTAAAATTATAATTTATCTTTATTTCTTACCAACTCAATGATGGCACAGCTTCTAAAGGTTCCTCCCCTGCAACCCCTTCTCTGCTTTGTTGATTAAAATTTTCTTGACTTTTCCAAAAGAATAATCCATGAAATGATGTTTCCAAGCCAGTTATCTGCCCATGTAATGAAACAAGTTTAATGGGCATCATTCTTGATTATATAGGAGATACTATTATTCCATAGAAATGAAAGGATGGGTTTGATTCAGATTGCACTTAAAGTTATAATCCCCACAGTTTTACATGGGAAAATTCATTGATTTTTTTTTAAACTATGTGACTAATTTTCATGGTTTCATATTTATGGAGATTTGTACAAGATCAAAACCAGTTCATTTTATGGATGAAAGGTCAAGCAAACTGAAACAAATGAAAATATGTTACAAGCAATTCATGTTAAAGCCTTTTGCAAAGTTTCTTATATTTTATCTCATTTTCCACATGCATAACTTTCAGCCTCTCATTTCCCCTCAAACCACATTGAAGATTTTACACAAGAAAGACACTACAGATTCCATGTAAATAGCTCCAAAAGAGTCTTCCCAAAGAATAAGATTTTAGCTATTATAATGCTGAATTTTAGCTCTTGAAAGAAATATTTTATTAAAAGAATTCTTATGGTTATGAATTTCCTTTTTCAGAAAATAAAATTGAACATTGGTTTCTTCATTAGATGACATTCTTAAAATTGAGGAGAAGGAAGAAGGAGGAGGAATAGAAGGAGAAAATAGAAAGAAAGGAAGGAAAGATAAAAGGAAGGAATAGAAGGAATAAAATCTATAAATCTCAAAATAAAGGAATTAGAGGTGGAAGGTGAAATTTTGTACTTTAAAAGTATTATCTCTATGAGGGAAACTTAGAGAGAAAAACTGAAACAAATAAGGTTATTATTAATTTCATTAGTATGAATTTAAATTTTCTAATCAGTACCTGTGACTTTACTAGGGTAGGGTAATACCAAGTAGAAAACTACATCAGTAGACTTTCTGTTACTGAAAGTCTTAGATTGTTGCCTGAGGCACTGAGGGGTTAAACTGCTCAAAGATATAAAATTATTATGTGTGTAAGACAGCACTTAAAATCAGTTCTTCCTTATTTATATGTTCTCTACCCACTATGCTCTGCTATTTCCAAAGAATAATTTAAATTATTTTTAAAATATTTCAATATAAATATTCCACAAAATTAAGTTAAACCCACAACACCAAGTTTTCTCTTTCAATTTTTAAAAATTATCCTCTGGTTAATGATTTAAAGAGGAATTTCACAAAACAGTTCTTAAATACCTGTATTCAATGTAAATAAGACTATTGCTAGAGTAAAGCTAAGGACAGGCCTTACATGTATACAGAAAATAAGACAAAGCAACAGGAAAATCCCTCAAAGTTTGAGCAAGTTTTAAAGAAACAATTAAAATCATATCTAATAGCATTTTCAAGTATTATTTTTATTTCCATTTACAAATGAAACAAATTTATTCTTGACATTCAACTGAGTGTCTGGCCTGCCATCTACACTATTATTTGCTTTGGGCACAGGGATGGGGGAAGAAGAGAAATAGCACTCAGAGATAAATAGAAATCCAAGGTTGTCATGAAATCTTCATTACAATATTAAAAAGTTCTCTACTAAACTAAGCACTATGTAATAATAATCATCAGGCTTGCCCCAAGAAAGTATAGAAAATACACTTCTTTCCCTTCTTTAAAGATAAAGGAATCACAAGATTGGATAATTGAGTATAATGTAGAACTTACCTGATAGATTAGTTGTTTTTTTTTTATTTTTCTTCTCTTTTCTTTATTCTTTTTTACAAGGAATAATTATGAATGGGATAGCCTGTGTTCAAAAACAAGGATGATGTAAAATAAAAAAAAAGAATTTAATGAAATAAGTAAGATATATGTGAGAAATTCAGAGAATCATGAAGACTTATGGGAACTAATACAAAGCTAAGAATGCATATTACAATGTAAATGGTCATAATAAAAATGAAAGGGAAACTTTTTAATTAAATGAAAAAGCTTGGCTACCCAGAAAACATGAGAAAGTGTAATTCTTTCCTTTACTTTGAGAATTGGAGGATGGTTGTCAAATCTTTTATATGGCATTAAATGTGGTAAATGGGAAGGAAAGGTATACATTTTTTTTTTGTTACAAGTAGATACTTAAGGGAAAATGAAATAGATAATACTATAATTAATTACAGATTTAACATTGGTGACTATGCCTTCAACAACTGTTAACTGATATAGAAAAGAGTAGAAAACAGAAATAGAATTAGGTAGGCCAAAGAATCAGTATACATAGATCTAGTACAACATATTTCAGGACATTTTTTAAACATTTTTGTTCCTCTGCTGCTCTCCCCACTCCCACCCACCCACCATGGGTCTCTGTAGCATATTACCAATTAGGCTGCATATAAGTTGTGGCATAAAAGATATTATCCAAAAAAAGGAGGATTGAAAAAGGAAATGGGTCATTCAGTTAAGAAGACAACTATGCTGCTCTTGTAGCCCTTTAAGTTAAAAGACAAAGGAGAAAATCTGGGTCACATTGTATAAATATTCTATAGAGCACCTGTGGAAGAATATGAGGAACATTTACTTATAAAAAGAAGCCATGTATGAGTTATATGCTCTTACAATGTAAGAAATACCTACACTGATAAGATCAAAGTTTCAATGAAGTTTTGAAACATCAAGTATATGTAACATTCCCTTATAAATAACATTCCTAGCATTTGATTAGTTGTTGCTGTTTGTTGTTTTTCCTTCATTTTTGAAGAGGACCAGTGACATCATGGGGTGATGTCATGATATTCAAGTGAATTGGGTATGTGAAGCAGAGTTGCAAAAAGTCATCAGCCTCATTCTCTCTTTCAGAGTCATCAAGTCAAGTGGCAAGACAAAAATCAGGATGACTGGTGATGGCCTGGGATACAATGGATGATGTTGTCATCTTTATGTCTGAGCAAGCTTTAAGTATTCCACAGTGCCTACTTCAGCAACCTTTTTGACCACTGGAACAGGTTGTTCTCGTCTGCTCATTCTGCTGGGAAAAGTCTTCACATACTTGGGGTAGACATCATTGTACTTAACCAATGGGTGTAAGACCTTAGTTATCCTCAACCTGGCTTAGCCACACATGCTATAGTTTTTTAGAGCCACAGGTGAGAGTTGGTTGAAAGCTAGAAACCAAAAGTGGATGAGCAGTCCTGAAAAGCCCTCATACTAGAGGTGCTAGTCCTCCCTAAACACTGTATACTTCTCATTTTATTAGTAGATTCTGTTGGTAATCCTAAGATACTGGATTTTGAGTACTGTCATTCATGAATCTAAATGAATGTATTCCCAAAGGATTATCAATGATAGTTAATTAATATTTTGAAAGAAATATTTATTCATTTGGTATAGTAAAAAGAGTTGGTATAAAACATTTTCCCCAGAAGTCTTGGACATATTCTTTCATAAATACACATAAAACCCAGGGGGAAGTGAATTTAAATTTAGAGTATAATGGTACTTGGAGCAGCTAGGTGGCACAGTGGATAGAGCACTGATCCTGGAGTCAGAAAGACCAAAGTGCAAATCTGACCTCAACAATTTTCTAGCTGTGTATCTCTGGGCAAGTCATTTAATCCCTGCCTAAAACTAAAAGAAGGAAAGGACAAACCACTCCAGAATCTTTGCTGAGAAAACCTCATGGACAGTTAGTCCACGGGGTGACAAATAGTCAGACATGACTGACCAAGTGAACAACAGTAACAGAGTAATGGTAGTTAGGTACACATGTTAAGAAAATGCCCTCGGCAATTGCAAACTCACAAATTCTTTTTATTAGATATCCTTTTGTGTCTTTACTTGATATTATTTATTTTTCCAATTTGAGGAATCAAGAAATTCAGGAGGCTATTTCTCCTTCAGTAGCCATTTTTCTTCACTATACTTTTTCATTCTTATTGCCTCCTTCCAGAGACACAATCTCCTTCTCCCATGAGATGATCCATCTGAGAGTCTTGTCATAAACTAGAATATACTATTTATGAGCTAGACCTCTCTGAATTGAACTCAGACTATCTACTAAGTTACATTTTTTGATCAAATATAAGAGTCTCATCTACTAAAGCAAACATAGGATATGAACTATCTTATTTACTCATTAGAAATAGTGTCAAGTCCATTGATTGCTTGGTTAATTAGTTTGGGGGAGATATATACTTCACTAATTTTTGCACAATAAACAGTGAACATCTATCTTTAGAATTAAAATAATATTAGTTCTCTACTTTTCTTGGGGGTTATAGGACCTCTAGGCATCTAGAATAAGAACCTAGTAAATTAACTAACCTATTTAGAATACACAGCTTCTTCCCAAGCCATTTATTTCTAACAATTGGAGTTTTGCATATTGGATAGGTTAAATTATTCTTCATACATCTTAAATTCCATCTGCCTAGAAAAAAAGTACATATTGATTAAGCTTCCTATTAAATAGGTCTAAGATTCTAATAAATCTAAAATGTGTTGGCTGAAGAATAGATGTACCCAACATTTGATGTTATAGATCAAGATATTATTTAAATGAGATTACCTTTCCAATGTGCTATATTAACTTAGACAAAAGTTATTTTTATTCCAATTCTCTCTCTACTTAAGAAGTAGCATACCATATGTATAACATTCTGGTGTAAGGGGAAGAAAATACTCATTCTTCTCTTCTCTCTTTTGACCCTGTCACTCCTCAGAAGTGTTTACTTCTGATTACCCCCTCCCCTAATCTGCCCTCCCTTCTACTATCCCGCTACTCTCTTATTCGCTTCTCCCCTATTTTCCTGTAGGATAAGATGGATTTCCATACTCAATTGAGTGTGTATGTTATTCCCTCCCTAAGTCAAATACAATGAGAATAAGATTCACTCATTCCCTCTCACCTTCCCCCACCTCCCCTCCACTGCAAAAACCTTTCCTTGTCTGTTTTATGAGAGATAATTTACCCCATTCTACTTCTCCCTTTCTTATTCTCCCATTATAATTCTGTCTTATACCTTAATTTTATTTTCCAGATATCATCCCCCTTCATCTTTAACTCACCCTGTGCCTTGTATCTATCTATCTATCTATCTATCTATCTATCTATCTATCTATCTATCTATCTATCTATCTATC
>NW_020949613.1:14172917-14247380 GCF_900497805.2 Vombatus ursinus | reverse complement strand
ATCTATCTATCTATCTATCTATCTATCTATCTATCTATCTATCTATCAGTTTATACATGTATTTTTTTTCACTCCAACCACCCTAATACTGACAAAGGTATCATGAATTACAAAATTATTGGCCTGTATGAAAGCCGTGATTAAAAAAAAAAACCTAGACATCATCTTTCAAGAAATTACCAAGGAAAACTGCCCTGATAGTCTAGAACCAGAAGGTAGAATAGAAATTGAAAGAATCCACTGATCATCTTCTGAAAGAGATCCCCAAAGGAAAACTCCTAGGACTATTGTAGCCAAATTTCAGAGTACCCAGGTCAAGGAGAAAGTATTGTAAGCAGCTCAAAAGAAACAATTCAAGTATTGTGGAAACATAATCAGGATAACACAAGATTTAGCAGCTTCTACATTAAGGGCCCAGATGGCTTGGAATATAATATTCCAGAGGTCAAATAATCACCTACGAAGCAAAATTGAGTATAATCATTCAGGGGAAAAATGGACATTCAGTGAAATAGAAGACTTTCAAGGATTCTTGATGAAAAAAACAGAGCTAAATAGAAAATTTGACTTTCAAATACGAGACTTGAGAGAACATGAAGAGATAAACAGGAAAGAAAAATCATAAGAGACTTATTAAGGTTGAACTATTTACATTCTGCATGAAAAGATGATATTTGTAATTCATGAGACCTTTGTCAGTATTAGGGCAATATCTATCGGCAAAAGCCTCTATACTCTTTCATACTTAGGTAATCTCCTTGTTGAAAAGTGGGATGAATTTCAGCCTCCCCTGCAGACAGGAAGTATGACCTGACCCACATATCTGTAGGACTTTGAATTATATCTTATCTCTCTGGGGATGGGGGAGAAGAAGTAAACAAAAGTCAAAGAGAAGTGGTGGCATCTCTTTTTCCCTGTCCCTAAAATAGAACACAGCTGAAAGCAGTTTCAACATTAGCAGCACCAAGGCCAGCAGTTAAGAATTCTTTCCCTTTCCCACAGCAAAGGGAGAGGAATTAAGACTGTTGTAAAACTCCCTCTGGACAGAATGTAAAGTATGATTTAGGGCAGATGCTTTGCAAACCACATAAAAACAAACAAAAAACCTGAAATGTCTCTATTAAAATCCCTTCCTCCTCCACTTGCACATTCCTAAAAAGGCAAAAGTTTATCCTTTAATTATCCCACTGTGAGATAAGCTGGTTGTTGCATTTTGTTCTTTCTCTTTACAACTATATTCATCCCAAACAAGGATCCTGTTCATAAGTGAACAGCTTGAGTGAACGATGGGACAATTCTGGTAGATTTTTCTCCATATAACATTAACTGGCAAAACCTGGAGTCAAGTCATGCCACAGACACATGTCACTCAATGTGACACTGCTCAACTCACCTAACCTCTCAATGGCCTGGGCAACTAAGACTATAAATTGTAGAGAAAATTCTGAACAGGATTGATAAAAGAAACATCCTCATCTGAGAGTTCTTTATTTCTATGAAATAACTGATCTAGTCCCTATCCTTGTATCTATTCCTGTAAATATATATTTGAATTTATTTTATTGTGAACTTACTAATAAATGCAAATATTTAAATATACAAAGATGAAGAAAGAAGATTCCATGACAAACCATTAAATTTCATTGCATTCAGCTTGTTTCTTAGAAAATGATGACTTTTAGCTTCCTCATTGGGAATTCCCCACTTAAATACAGATCAGCATCATATCTACAATTTATATTTTGAAAAAATACAAAAAAATGTGTAGAGCACTAAGAGCTTAAATGAAAAGAATGAATAGGCAGAAAGTGAAAGTTAAATCCAGATTTTCTTGGTTTTGAAACACACTTTTCATCCATTATTTCTCCCTCTAACTCTGACTGCCTGTCTTTCTCTGACACTGGCTCTAACTTTCTCCATCTCTTTTTATTTTTCTCTGTGTCCCTTTGTCTCTCTATTTATCTGTGTCTTTCTGACTCTACCTCTCTGTCTCTGGTTCTCAGTCACTGTCTTGGTCAGTGGCCATCTTGCTTTCTGTTTCTGACTTTCTCTCTCTCTCTCTCTCTCTCTCTCTCACACACACACACACACACACACACACACACACACACACAGTGTAATAAGTAGTAGGAAACATTCTATTTGTTTTTTTCTTCTATCTGTTTTTTCAACCTACTGTGCATTAAAAAGCTTAATTGAATATTCTTTGTTTTCTTTCTTTTTGCATTTTATAGTGGCAATTACCTGAAAAAAAAGTCTATCCTATGGGTAAAGGCTTATTTTTTTTTTCAAAATCCATATCTACTTTTCTCTAGGTGGTCATTTAGTTATATGTTAACATCAAAACTATCAAATTCCCAGGCATGAGATGGCGTGATAAGATGCTTTTTAAGTTCTTTTTTTAATAAAAGTTCTTTTGAAGTAATTTCATTAGCATTGCTTCTCGAAATTGACACATAACTCTTGTTGGGATTAATTTATACCAGCTATCAAAAATCATCTTCCTTCACAGAGTTAGAAGCTCATAAATATTAATCTACAAGGAACTTTACAAAAATATTAAGTCAAAATATTTATTTTTATAGATGAGGAAACTGAGTCTGAGAGAGGTTAAATGACTTGCTCAAGGTCACATAGGCCGATGTGGAGGTACAAGTCAAATCCCAGGCTTCTGACTTTAATCCAAACTTCTTCTCCATCATGACATTTCTATCATGACAATAGCCATGCCTTTTAAAAATAGGGAAAGTCTAAAATGCTTAGAAAGAACACTTCAAGTTAAAAAACACTGTACAATAGGAGATTCCATTTCGATATCAGAAGAAGTGTCCACTCAGAAAAACAATTCTCATTTTTTAATATTCAAAAATCTATCTTCGGTAAAAATATGAACATAATTTCTAAATGCTAATTAATGTTGGCAAAAAATGAACATTTCCATTCATTTTTTAAAGATGGGTTTCAATTCTTTTGTGTGGCACAGACATATTACAGTTGCTTTTTGAGCTGCCTTGCTAGGAGGTCTGCATGTTGACAGACTCGTGTAATAGTTGTAGTGTTCATACAGTGACCTTACATCAACTTAGTGATGTAGGTACACTTATTATCACAATTTACAGATGGAGAAACTAGGGCTGATAGAAGTTATTCTTATTGTAATGAAGTATCTGAGGCCCAATCTTGAAGTCTAACACTACTGGGCCATCTAGTCCCATACAAAATGGAATAATGTGACCTAAATGCACTGATGCCTTATATCCATAGCTTTGACTTGGGCCAATTCTGCTAGCAAGATGATGAATAGAAGAAGTATGATGATGATGATAAATAGTGTTTATATAGATCTTCTAGTTTTCTAAAATACTTTACAAGTACTATCACATTTTTTCTTCAAAACAATCCTTAGAGGTGGTACTATAATTATCTCCATTTTAGAGATGAGGAAATTGAGGGAAACAGAGGTTTGGTAGCTTGCTCAGGATCATACAGCTGGTATCTAAGGAAGAATCTGTACTCATGTTTTTCTTACTCCATGTTCCATGACCTATTCAGTGAACTACCTAGTTGACATCTAAACAAATACTGACTGATCCTGTTCAGTCCAACAAACATTTATTCATCATGTACTATTAGTAATGTACTGCACTAGGTATTGTGACATTCAGTTGGGAGGGGGTAAACACTTAAAGAAAAGTCTGATTTAAAAAAAATACACACACACACACACACACACACACACACATATACCTGATTTACCAATGGCAACCACAACTCCCCCACTTCGACTTAAATACTCCCAGAAAAATACAGTCTCCACATTCTAAGGCAGCAGTAAATTTTAGTTGTCTCTCTAGTTTGTATGATTCCAGTGGGTTTCACAAGTTACCATGTGAACAGTAGAAATACAGATCTTTGAGAAAATAGAGGAAAACCACTTAAGCAAAGTTCTATTCTATATGCAAATGAAGGGTTTTTTGACTCCCTCTCATCCTTCACACACACACACACACACACACACACACACACACACATACGTGTAAATAAGCAAAGGAGGAGGCACAGGTAGGAATTTAGGGATTTAGCAAATTTTTTTACTTATTATGTCCCTTAGGAAGAATCCAGCATTGAGATAAGAAGCCTCCTCCTTCTATTGGACAAGAAGAATAAACATTTTTAATAGCTAACATAAAAAGCTAGAGCAGCTACATAAAAGTTATTCTCTATAAATTTATCTTTTCAATTCAGTTGGATTAATCTCCTTGGAAGAAAACCTATGCTGACCTATGGTAAAAGGAATTTTATAAAACAGAATAACCAATTAAAAAAAAAAGTCCTGCTTGTCTTATGCTATTCTAATCACTCAGGAAGAGACCAGTGCTCTCATCGCATCCATCAGAGAGAAAATGAACATATTAAGATTACTTATATCAACAAAGAAGGTATTTGATTTATTGCCCTATTGTATTTGTAGCTAAAGAGACTCACCAGTTCTTCATTGAATGTTATACTCTAGATATTCCAGAATTGTCTAATTCCAAATACAAAGTCAAACAGGAAGATTATTGAGGAGGTCAAGGAGCAAAGTAATCAGCCTTTTTAAATAGATTCATTTTTCTGTTTACTCTGCTGGTAGGCAAGGACATAGAAAATGCAAAGTCTGGAGGACTAAATCCAGGTAGGAGTTTCTCATTTTCTCTCTCTCTCTCTCTCTCTCTCTCTCTCTCTCTCTCTCTCTCTCTCCTTCTTCTCTACTTCTTCCTCCATTCCTTATCCCTTCCTGCTCAACTTCATTATTTTAATGATTTTTAGTAGTATATTTGAAAGGAAATTATCTTTCTGTAATAAAGAAGTTAATGCTAAGCATTTCTAGACTTGTATAAGCATATGTAGATATAAGGTTAAAAATGCATTTTCAAAATTTTGGAAGATCCAGTACACTCTTCTGTTTAAGAAACTTTGGTCATCTCAAATGACATATCAAAACTTTCAGGAGTAAGCAGTAAGAAATGAGTAATTCTTCATATTCAGAATTATATTGCATATAATGACTTCAGATAGTTTACAAGACATAAGATGCCTCCTATCCTTTGCAACAGATTCTAGTGCCTGCCAGTTTGGTTTGTCTGTTATCAGGAGAGATTAATATCTTATTCATTTTTCCACTTTCTCCAATATTTCCTGAAGCAGTTGCAGAGATGCATTGAGGATTTTCATAATTCGAAAAACAAGATTAATGAATGCATATAAGCCAAAGCAACTAAGATGAAAATAGGCAAAGAATAGTTCACTTCTAGAGTTTTTCAATAAATGACTGTCCTATCCATAGCAAAGTCTACCTTGTATTTTATTTTATAATCCTATACTGATGGAGATCATATTTATGTACTGACATTGATTTTGAGAACAGTATCCAATGACTCATTTTTGCTTACAATTGAAATGGTGGTCATGTTTTTAACTACTTGAAAAGAAGTTTAAACTATGACCATAGAATTGGAATACTACTCAAAGGCCCACTACTTCCTTATTTTACTTAGAAGGAAATTAAGGCCTATGGAAGTTAAATGAGTCACGCAAAGTTTCAAGGTCAGGAAATGTATAGAATAATTATTTAATTCCATGTTCTCTGAATCCAGAGTAAATTCCTTGCTTCTTAGAGCATTTAAAGCCATCTTAAAATACTTCAATTCAACAAGTCAGCAAGCTTCATGCAATTAAACTATTTTTCTGCCTTTTGAAGTTTATATTTTTTCTAGTGTTATTACTTTATTAAGCCAAAAGAGTATACTAACATCACCTGAAATTGACATAGAGAAACCTGAGTTAAAACTAACATTGGAAAGCACCCATTTCTGACAAAAGTCATATCTCTCTGTTTCATAATGGAGACTGGAATTTGCAAAAAAATGTTAAAGAAAAAGATGAAATTGTAACCATGGTAACCACTATTGCAGCTTTCTCATCTAAATTATGCACTATAAAGCCTAATATGAATCTAATAGATACACATCTTTATTGCATGTTGACACACAATCAGAATAGATTTTTTTCTTCATGAAAGAAAATTTAATAAAAAAATAAATAAAAAGCTTGTCAACTTCTCAAGAACAATCATTATATATCTTAATCATAAAGTATTAATACTAACTATAGATTCAAATATATATTTTAAAACATTATAGATAATTCAGAATTTTGAAGGATAAAAAAAGAAAATAATAATAAAACAGAAAAAGCTGGAGGATATTCAGGACTTATCTCTCTGAAATCTATTTCTTGCAAAAAATGAGTTTATTCCACTGATTCATTTCATCATAATTCTATAGTTAACCTTAAGCATTCCAACAGTCTTCTAAGTTAGTCAAGTGATTTTGCAGCTCATTTTATATTATTTGTTATATAAAATACTTGTAGCCTAGGTAGAATGAATACTTGAATGTATAATGTCTAATGTCACTTTCCCATCCTATGACCTGCAAATGTCCCATGATTTATAATCTTCTTGTTACTTAAGCAGCAAAGAAACAACAAATCAAAACTTTCACTTACTAACTAAACTCTCCTTTCTTTTGCATAACCTTAATCAGCTAAGACTTATCGTCCTAGTACAGGATGTTAGTGAAATTGGGGTGGAATAAATCAACCACCACACTTTCACACCCTATGCTCACAACGGCATTGTTGTTAACTAAGACTTTGTGGAGCAGATCTGGGGAAGTTTGGGTTAACATACCAAAGGTGTATTGACAGGCAGGCTGGTGGCTCAGTGAGTAGTGATGGATTGTCAATTAGGAAGAGTTCAGTTTGAATTCTCCTTCAGACATTTAGCAGGTGTTTATGACCATGGGTAATTCATCTGACCTCTTTCATCTTTGTTTTTCTAATCTATATCATAGGGATAAAAATAGCACCTACTTCAGAAGCTCAATGTTAGGACCAAATAAGATTATGTGCAAGGCATTTTGCAGACTTTAAAATGATATGGAAGTGTTAATAATAACAGTCATTATGATAATTATGATTATTAGCTATTATTGACCTTGGAGTAATCTGTGAGTCCTTTGGCAAGTTGTTTATAAAGACAAGTCAAATGGCTTGCTTGAGAAGCTCTTGAAACTCCCAGAATTTCCTGTACCAATTGCTTTTACTTCCTTTCTGGTGGCTTTTATTTGCTTTTATCTCCCTGTGGATTGCTTTTATGTTGGGGTTTTGGAATATATACAATTTTTATTAAAGGTATTGTTTATCTAAAGCCTCAGGCTCTGTGTGATCCATTGCAATAATAGTAGAATTGCATCTAGGACACCTACCCCTCCTAACTTTCCTGCACTTTTCCCCTCCCTTTCTATTGCAACTTCTACAGTTTCTGTTCTGGTATTTAAAACATTTTCTGTACTTTATTCTTCTTTTCTCCCACACTATTTTCCTGGTTTCCTTTTCAACCTCTCTTTTACTGGGTATACTTGCTCATATGCCTCAGAAACATTGGAACAAAAATTATTGCCATGCTATTTGTCCTCACAGCCTCTTCCAGCCATGCTTTACCTCATTTATGTCTATTCTCTCTACAAAGTCCTAATCATTCTTCCATCTTCCCTTTTTGTTATGTCTTCTTTCATTAGGATATAAACTCCATAAAGAACTGTTTGCTTGGTTATATTTGATTCCCCAATACTTGGCATATAGTAAGTACTTGATAAGTGTTACATCTATCTATCTAATCTGCCATCATCACATAGAAATCTCAATTTCTCTTAGGTTCACTCCACCTAGTCATATATTATTTTTCTGGTATCCCTATTGTGGCCATCTATGAGGCCTCAGGTGATTTTACATCTTTTCTCAAAGATTTCTTTAGCTAGCTCTCAGTCTTCTTGTCCACCAGCCATCATATATGGGAACATCAGTATCAATGAAGATATTCTCCCGAAAGTCATAGCTTTCCACATAAAATCAAAAGGCAAAACATTGTTCCATCTGAATGTGAACTTTGTCAGCAATCTGTGATGAAACAGTGCTCAGTTAGAGAACTGAAGATAAGAGGAAACTGGGCCACAAAACCAGAGGGTGTATATAGTTATCCCTTCCACATTGTGGGGGTTAGGGACAGAGTGCCCCTGTGATCTGGAAAATCCATATAAAACTTTTTGGCTTTCCCTTCATACCAGAGAACAAGTCTGACTTTTTTTTTTCTTTTATGGGCTGATTACAATATCTTATTGTAAAATTTGGTTATTTATGGTATTAAGGGATAAAACATATTGATATTTTGCAATACTGTACGTATATTTTATGGATTTCTGAGTTTCTCAACTTTTTCTGTGTTGTCAACTGTCCTTTGCATGTCTTCTGTGACTTCTGTAAAACTCCCCCAAATCCCCATTTAATTTCTTATGCCAACCCATGGTATATTGAAACCATGAAGGGAGAAGTTGTGATGAAGAAGGGATAAATGATTATCCATCAATCCTACTTGAAGTAGTCTCATATACAGCTGAGGACTGTTATGTGCAGTGGTGCTGTGAGGTTCAAATGAGACAATTGATATAAACCACTTTGCAAAACTTAAAGGACCATATCAATAACATTTTTGTTGTTGTCTGCTGTTTTATTAGCATACACACCTCCAATGAAGTGTGAATCAAAGAAATGCATGCATAATCTCTGGGGAAAAAAAAGCCTGAGACTGCAAATTCTCGTGATGACTTCATTACCTGAGCCTGTTACCGCACTCTTGCTGAGCTCAAAAATACTTATGGTATAACACAAGAGTGTGCAGGTAAATTCACTCCAGAAAGGCTCTTCAAGAAAAAAAAAATATGTACACACTTAATCAACAAAAGAATATTCAAGACCTGGTTTCTAGTATTTGCTATTTTTAGAGGGTAAAGGTTCACATTGAAATTTAATAATTTCTTACAAAAAGCTGGTTCCACCATACATCTGGTTATAGCCCTTTTTAATTTACCAGCACACCCTTATGTTGTACCATAAGTCTTGTTTGAGCTCATGTGAGGCAAAGGTTGAGGACAGTAAGATGTGAATTACCTATTGTGACAGGAAGCTGAGACAGCTTTGAGATCCAACCCTGAGAGAAACCAAAATTAAAGTGAATGAAGTCAGAATGTGAGTGATAAGAGAATACAAAGAAAAAAACTGAAATTACCAAACGTATATCATTAGGGTGAAAAAAAACTTAATTAAAATCCTTGAAAATAAGCAGATATGCTCATAGAGAAGATATTAATTTAAAAAGGTAATATGGTCTCCACATCAGCTAAACAAGTTGGGAAATATATAAAAAAGTGTTGTAAGACAAAGAAAATTAATCCACACCTGATGAAACAGATAATTCTTCATATTCCCAAGAAAACATGAAACCAAAGAAGGATGTTCCTAAATTCTAGAAAAGAGAAATAAGAATTATAAAAATAGGATGTAGAACTTACACCATAAATAACTGGCAGAAATAATTGGTAACAAAAATAATAGAAGTTATAATAACATATAGTATATGTTATATAATATATAACATCTTATATCATATATTATATACATAAATATAATAAAAGATGGTTGAATATAAAAGTTTGAATCCACAGTAACACATCTCATGACAGAAAAAGAAGAAAGACTAATATATTGGGAATTTGTAAATTCAAGGAATTAAGGGAAAATTTAGAAGAAGAGAAGCAAAAAGCAGTAATGCTAAAAGAAAATGTGGTCTTCCTACAAGCAAATCATATTGACTTTGAAGACAGGATGCAAAAATACAACTTATGGATTCTAGGTCTACCAGAAGAACATGACAAATAAAAAAAATTGTATATGATAATGAAAGAAATATTGTAAGAAAATTACCCAGATCATCTGAACACAGTAAACAGTGTGAATCAAAAGAATCCGTGGATCACCTCCAAAAATTAAAGAGAAAAAAAAAGCCTGCTGCAAATCTTAAAGACATATGTAAGCTAAATTTAACGATTGCATTGACAATATTTATTTTGAGATTAAGAGAAAGACTACCAAATATGAAAGAAATATAATTCAGATAAAAGTGGCCCAGAATGGAACCTCCAGAAATATCAAAAGTGAATGGAACAATGCATTCTGAACAGCAAAGGACCTCAAGATTTAACAAAAGGTAACATGACCTGCAAACTTGAGTCTAAGCAATAAAGAAAAAAAAAACATGATTTGTTACAAAAATGTATTTGAAGTATAACTAGAAAGGATATAAGATAAGAAAAGAATGTTTACTTTTCAAACACCCCAGATAACAGAAACACAAGAAAGGTAAACAAATTTAGCAACCAAGTAGTTAAAAAAAATAAAGCAGAGATATCAATAAGAAACTTCTTCCCAAAAGTACATAAGAAGACAATAGAGAAAGAAGAAAACAAATAGAAATGATGGTGGAAAATTGGCCCAAAACACCTTCAATGAAATCTCACAGCATCCCACCTACAGGTGAATCTTTTATTTTTTTTTGGTGGTACAATATTCCAGAATGGGAGTCTACTGCATTAAAGGGGATGGGGGGCAAAAAAGATAAAAATGAAGATCCACACATATATTAACAAAATATTTGTATACACATTATGTCAAGTAAAATGTCATAAGGTAAACTGAGAAAGTTTTCCAAGCAAAATCCATTTATTAACAGTGACACATATAACTTTTAACAAAGGGCATCATTCTGACAACACCCATGAGAAAAGAGGGACCCTTTTTGTTGACACACAGGAAAGGAGAGGGTCTGGATATTTGTAGAACATTCCAATTGACTACAATGGGTGGAAAGTGGGTTGGCATTCAGATATGTCTGATCATGCTTCTCCACGACAATTAAGGGATTATCATTGTTTCAGAGAACTCAGCTGCCTCTTGTGATCGTGGCTAGGAGTGCAGAAGCACCTGGTTTTATCTCCACCAAGGGGAGATCAAAACTCCCTGAAATGCACAAGGAACAACAAGGAAAGAATTGTCTTTTGGGGTAGATGGCACCCAGGTTATGTTGGTTGGGGTTTACAGACAACAAGCAGATGTCCCAAGTTAAGGTGGTTGAAGCTTAAAAATAACAAACAAAAGGTCTCAGTGGTTGGCTGTATGAGTGATAACAACATTCCCCTTCAACCATGCCTTTAAACTCATTCAGATTTCTTTTTTAAGCTTGGTGAGTTCAGACAGATCTTAACAATTATGAAAATCAATGCAGCATAAAACCAATTATATTGTAAAGTCAATACAGTAGAAATCAGAGGTAATGTTAATTTTTATCTCTCCACATTCTCCCCTCTGATTCCCTGAGAAAACACTTTCCTCAATGAATCACTATCTGATATGTCAATTACCAAAAGACATCCAATCTACCTGCTTCTGCAGATTGACTCATGAGGATACAAAGAGATCTGAAGGAACTAAACACTTCATTAAGGATATTCAGTCATGAGGCTTAGGTATTTTACAATTATAGGAATATTGTCAGAGGAGAGAGAAAGACTAACACATTGAAAGCAACCATTGGGGGCAGTCCCCTGGTTCATGGAGAAGAAATGAGAGAAAGATTGAATAGTCAGTCTCTTTCTTAGGAACACGTTCCCAATGTTCATTTCATCAACACATCTTATCTTGGGGTTCAGATGTCTCAAGCAGTCATCTGGTCACTGAAAACTTCTCGTCTTAGGCATTCTGGGACGGACACATTCTCAGAGCAGCTTCAAAGGAAAGGGTTTCTTTGTTTCAGATAACTTGGAAAGATTATTAGCTTTTCTTCTAAAATATTTAGCAAAAACAGGTCTCAGTACAATTTAGTAAAGCCGCTTAAATTTTGTTTTTTCAATAACTAGATCGTGTAGTGATAACCAGCTCCAACCATATGGTTCTAATACTTTTAACAGTAGAACTATACAAAGAACTTCAAATTAGAAACCCATTCCCTTAATGCACATGAAATGTCAGAGAAATTAAGATTTTCTCTACTCTTTATTGTTGCCATCTTTATCCAAACAGGACTCAGTTCTAGAGTTATTGGTACATAAGTTAATTATACAATTTTATCCATTTGACAATTACATCCATTTATATATGCATTTATTTTTTTTTCATTTCATTCCCATTTAGAAGGATTAGATACTTGAAGAATCTTGATTATAGAAATTATCTATGGAAAAGGAGAAAAAGGATGTAGTTCTAACAATATTCAGACTGACCCTATAAAGGAACCAGACTCATTCAACAAGGAAAAAAAAACTTCAACTCTGTTGTTTGATTTTTTAGGTAAAAGTCATAACTAGCAGTTAATCATTGTAGCAAAGATATACATACATTGCAGGTATCATAGCTGGGCTCCAATTTGACCAAGTGGAAAAATTTTCTGTTCAAGAGGAAATATCATAATGTGGAAATTGAGTCAGGAGAGTACTACCTCAGCCCACAACAAAAGTTGTACCCTAACTCTTACTTGAGATAATAATTTACCTGTAGCAGTTGACAAACTGCACCCTTTTCCACACAGAGGAATGACTTTTTCTCTTGTAATATTCTATAAAATTAGACAAGTATGTCTGAAGCCAAGGGGAGTACATTGCATAAAAGGGGAGAAGGGCTGAAAAAGATAAAAAAAGAATACATACAGATACACACACATATACACGTGTTAACATACTATATACACCTACATAAATCATATATTATGCATCCCTAAAATTTAGCATGATTTGAATAAAGTATGTGCTTAATAAATGTCTTAAATTCAAAGAAATGAGTATAAAATCCTTAATTTGAAAATTAGTAAATGATATTGAAGGTGTGAATTCTTTCCAGGTATTAATTGTTAATATGAGTATCATACATGAAAACAAAAAGACTTAATAAGTATATTATTGAAATGGAAAATATGCTCAAATATGATTCTTCAATTAGGTAGCATTAAATATCTTTTTTTTTCCCTTCAAAGAAAAACTTTTTTTAAACTGGCAAATTGATCAGTTTTAAGGTATACTTATCTTTACACATTCCAAGCTTCAATTCTAACCAAAACATTTTAAGATGTTGTTCCTGTGACTTCTCGAATGTTAGCAGAATGCCATCCTTTTTTCCCACTTAAACATATAGAATTCTTACATTTTCCTATACATTAAAAGAGAGTTGTCATAATTTACAGTGAAAGACAAAAGTACCAGTTCTAGGAAAGTTGCAGATGAAGATAAAGAGTAGTTTAAAACAAAAGTATCAAAAACATAGCTGATAACACCCTGCCAGTGCTTTTGGAACCAGATTCAACTAAATTGGGAAACAATTAAGAAAATGAAGAAAAATAAAATATAGATCATATCACATTTTAAAAGTATCAATATGCAGTCCACAGAGATACTTATAAACAGATTAGTGGTCCCATTTCCACTTGAGTTTAATGCAACTGGTCTAAAGCATAAAGGAAACAGGAAAGTATTTTTAAAGAAATTAAGTAAATGAATACCTAAATCAATAACAAAAAATGCATTTTCTACTGTCATTTCTGCAAAATGCACTTACCCAGGATTAAAAAAAAACACAACTCTCCCCTCTTTCTATCTATTATTGGATCAGTAATCAAATTAATCCACTGTTTTTAAAAAGAGATGTCATTTGATTGTCCTATTGCTCCATTTAGCCTCTCTGTGGATTTACCCTTCCACAGCCATATGTTCCCTATATGTTCTCTCGAACTTACGGTATAAGTTCCTGCAGGGCAAGACTGTGTTACTTTTTTTTCTTCTTTTTTATTAATTAATTTACTTTTAGTTTTCAACATTCACTTCCATAAAATTTGGAGTTTTAAACTTTCTCCCTCTACTTCTCCTTCCCCCTCCCCCAAGACAGCATACAATCTGATATAAGCTCTACTTACACATTCATATTAAACATATTTTTGCATTAGTCATGATGTAAAGAAGAATTGGAACTTATGGGAGAAACCACACGACAGAAGAACTAAAACAAAATAACAAAAGCAATGAACATCAAATATTATGCATCATCTTCATTCAGATTCCAAAGTTATTTCTCTGCATGTGCATAGCATTTTCCATTGTGAGTCTTTTGGGGTTATCTTAGATCTTCATATTGCTGAGAAAAGCTAATAAAGACAGTCATTGCACAATGTGGCTGTTACTGTGTACAATGCTCACTTCACTCAACATCAGTTCATATGTCTTTCCAGGTTTTTCTGAAGTCTTCCTGCTCATCATTTCTTATAGTACAATCACATTCCATTACATTCATATACCATAACTTGTTCAGCCATTCCCCAACTGATAGATATCCCCTGCATTTCCAACTCTTTGTCACCAGGAAAGAGCTACTATAAATATTTTTTTATACATGTGGGTCCTTTTTCCCTTTTTATGATGTCTTTGGGACACAGACCTAGAAGTGGCATTGCTGGGAATGGCACTGAATAAGTAGTTTACTTTAGGTAGAATTGCCATTTTTATTATATTAGCTTTGCATACCCACAAGCAACTGGTATTTTTCCAATTATTTCGTTCTGATGCTATTTGTGCAAAAGGTGTTTTGTAATTATATTCATGTAGCTCCTGGTTTTATTTTGGCAAATAGACTCCCAAATACTTTATAATGTCTACAGTAACTTTAAATGGAATTTCCCTTTCTATCTCTTGTGGTTAGACTTTGTTAGTAATGTATAGAAATGGCAATGAATTTTTTGGGTTTATTTTATATCCCTCAACTTTACTAAAGTTGTTTATTATTACAAGTATTTTTTTTAACTTCATTTTCTAGGATTGTCTTAGTATACCTCATATCGTCCATAAAGAGTGATTGCTTTGTTTCTTCTTTGCCTATTGTAATTCCTTCAATTTCTTTTTCTTCTCATTGTTAAAACTAACAGTTGCAGCACACTACTGAACAACAGTGGTGATAATGGACATCCTTGTTTCACTCCCAATCTTACTGGAAATGTTTCTAGCTTATCCCCATTACATATGATGCTTGGTGAAGGTTTTAGATACATGTTACCTATCATTTTAAGGAAACCTCCATTTATTCCTACGCTCTCTAGTGTTTTAATATGAATGTTTGTAATATGAATTTGTCAAATGCTTTTTCTGCATCTATTGAGATAATCATATGATTTTTGTTAGTTTTTTTTGTTGATATGGTCAATTATGCTGATAGTTTTCCTAATATTGAACCACCATTGCATTCCTGGTATAAATTCTACCTGGTTGTAGTGTATTATCCTCAATATAAGTTGCTATAATCTCTTGGTTACTATTTTATTTATTTTTTTCATTTATATTCATTAGGGAAATTTGCCTCTAATTTCTTTCTCTGTTTTGATTTTTCTTGGTTTTGGTAGCAGCACCAAAATTGAATCATGAAGAGAATTTGACAGGATTCATTCTTTGCCTAATTTCCCATATAGTTAATATGATATTGTAATTAATTGTTCTTTAAAAGTTTGGTAGAATTCACTTGTAAATCCATTTAGTTCTGGTGATTTTTTTCTTTGGAAATTCATTGATGGCTTGTTCAATTCCTTTTTCTAAAATGGAACCATTTAAATATTTTATTTCCTCTTCCATTAATCTGTGCAATTTTTATTTTTGTAAATATTCATCCATGTTACTTAGATTGTCAGATTTATTTGCATACTTTTGGACAAAATAGCTGCTAATTATTGTTTATATTTCCTTATCATTGCTGGTGAATTCAGCTTTTCATTTTTGATGGTGGTGGTTTGGTTTTCTTCTTTCTTTTTTTAAATAAAATTAGCTACAGGTTTATCTATTTTAATGATTTTCTAATAAAAACAGCTATTAGTTTTATTTATTTATTCAATAGTTTGCTTAATTTCAATTTTATTAATCTCTCCTTTAGTTTTCAGAATTTCTAATTTGGTATTTAATTGGAGATTTTTGATTTGTTCTTTTTCTAGCTTTTTTAAAAAAGTTCGATACCCAATTTATTGATGTCTTCTTTCTCTATTTTATTTATGTAAGCATTTAGATATATAAAACTTCCCCTAAAAACCACTTTCACTGTATCCCATAAGTTTTGGTATGTTGTCTCATTATTGTCATTCTCTTGTATGAATTTATTGATTGTTTCTATTACTTGTTGTTTAACTCACTCATTCTTTAGAATTACATTATTTAGTTTCCAATGAATTTTTACTCTATTTTTTCCATGGCCCTTTATTACATGTAATTTTTATTGTGTCATGACCTGAAAAGGATGCATTTAATATTTCTGCCTTTCTTCATTGAATTGTGTGGTTTTTATGACCTAATATGTGGTAAATTTTTGAGTAAGGGCCATGTACCACTGAGAAAAAGTAATATTCATTTCTATCCCCATTCAATATTCTGTCAACAAAAGAATCTCCCAAGAAGCCAACCATATCTATCTTTTCTAAAATTCTATTCATCTCAACTTTTTTCTTGTTGATTTTATGTATTTGATTCATCTAGTTCTGAGAGGGGAAGATTGAGATTCACCACTAGTTTACCTTTGTTGTCTATTTCTTCCTGTAACTCCCTTAACTTTTCTTCTAAGTATTTGGATGCTATACAACTTGGTGCATATATATTTAGTAATGATATTATTTCCTTCTCAATGGTACTTTTTAGCAGGATGTAGTTTCCTTCTTTATCTCTTTTAATTAGATCAATTTTTGCTTTAGCTTTGTCTGGGATCAGAATTGCTACCTTTGCTATTTTTTTTTTTTACTTCAGCTGAAGCATAATATATTCTGCTCAAGTCTTTTACTTTTACTCTGTGTGTATCCCTCTGCTTCAAATGTGTTTCTTGTAAACAACATGTTGTGGGATAATAGTTCTCAATCCACTCTACTATCCACTTCCATTTTATGGGAGAGTTCATACCATTTACATTCATAGTTATGATTACTCTAAGTGCCTTTCTTTCCATACAATCCCCCCCATTTATGCTTTTCTCTCTCCTTTCTCTCTTTCCCTCCTCACCAGAGTTTTGCTTTCAACTACCACCTCCCTCAGTCTGCCCTCCCTTCTATCAGCCCCCTCCCTTTTCTTCCCTTTTACCTTTACTACTTTGTTCTGCCCTTCTATCACCCTTTCCCTTTTCTTTCTCCTTTACCTTCCTACTTTCTTTAGGGTAAGTTAGATTTCTATATCAAACTGATTATGTTATTCCCTCTTTGATACAAATCTGATGAGACTAATGTTCAAACATTACTCATCTCTCTCCCTGCTTTCCTTCTTCTGTGATAGGTTTTTGTGCCTTTTCATGTGATGTAATTTACCCTTTTCTGCCTCCTCCTTTCCTCTTCTCCCAGAACAATCTCTTTTCACCACTTAATTAGATTTTTATCAGCACATCAAAGTCAACTTATACCCACACCCTCTGTCTTTGTATCCCCTTTTTAAATTTTGTAATAACAATACAGTTCTCAATATTTACTTGTGTCATCTTCCCTTTTAGAGGTACTGTTTGCCTTATTAATAATGTTTTTTTTTTCTGTCCTGTTTACCTTTTTATGCCTCTCTTGAATCTTGTATTTGAAGATCAGATTTTCTGTGGATCTCTGGTCTTTTCATCAGGAATGTTTGGAAGTCCCCTATTTCATTGAATGTTCACCTCTTCCCCTTAAAGATTATGCTCAATTTCTCTGTGTGTTTGATCCTTGGTTGTAATCCTAGCTCCTCTGCCTTTTGGAATATTGCATTCCACTTGCTCTGATCTTTTAATGTAGAAGCTGCAGGGTCTTGTGTAGTCCTGACTGTGGTTCCATGATATTTAAATTGTTTCTTTCTGTCTGGTTGTAGGATTTTTCTCTTTGACCCAACAATTTTGGAATTTGGCTACAATATTCCTTGGTGTTTTCAATTTGGGATCTCTTTCAGAAGGTGATAAGTTGATTCTTGTGATGACTATTTTACCTTTGCAATTTTAAAATTGTATCTCTTGGATCTATTTTTCAGGTCAGATATTTTACCAATGAGGTATTTTATGTTTTCATCTGTTTTTCTCATTTGGTTGTTTCTGTCTGACTGATTCTCGATATCTCATAGAGTCATTAGCTTCTACTTGCCCAATTCCTCTTTTTAAGGAATTGTTTTCTTCAGTCAGCTTTCGTGACTCCTTTTCCATTTGGCCAATTCTACTTTTAATGGATTCTTCTCTTCAGTGAGGTTTTGTGCCTCCTTTTCCATTTGGCCATTTCTCTTTTTTAAGTTCTTTTCTTCACTGTAGTTTTTCTTTCCCATTTGGTCATTTGTATTTTTTAAAGGACTTGTTTTCTACTGTCAATTTTGGTCCTTCCTTTTCCAAGCTATTGATTCTCTCTTGCTTATCTCTCATTTATTTTCCTAATTTTTTTCCACTTCTCTTACTTGACTTTTAAAATCTTTCTTGAGCTCTAGCAAGAAGGTTTTTTGGGCTTAAGACCAGATCATATTCCCCTTTGAGGTTTTGGATGTAAGTATATTGACAATGTTGTTCTCATCTGAGTTTGTGCCTTGATTTTCCCTGCCCCCATAATAAGAATTTATGGTCATTGTCCATTTCTGCTGTTTGCTCATTGTATTTGCCTATTTCCTGGCTTTTAAAATTGAGCTTTCCTGGTGGAGCACTTTGGTCAGCAACACTGGAGCACACATGGTTGGAGTGGAGAGTCTGACTCCTAGAGGGCTCCTGCTTACCTTGCCTTCTTTAAAGTGCTTGAGTGTGTGGCTGCTGGAAGATGTCTGCCAGCCTGGAGCTGTGCCTGCTGGAGTTGTGTTTCCTGTAGTTGTCCTGAAGCACTGGGATATTTGGCTGCTGAATGCCAGTGCATGATGTGATTTTCTGAACTGGTGTGTACCAGTTCCCCTGACTGTGTTGAGGCACTCAGTGGGTCCCAGTGTTGGAGCTTGCCTATTCCACCACCCTGGGACTCAGGATCTCCCCCTGGTTTGCTGAGGTGGGGCTTACCACTGGCTTGTTGGGACATCTCCCATCTTGTACTGTTCCCCTTCTCCCAGAGTGAGAAGTACCTTTGCCATTCATCCTCCAAGCTTCCTGAGCTACAAGGCTGCTTCACTTTATCTTTCTGCTGGCTCAGCTCTTCCAGGGTTTTTCGTGGGAAGATATTTTCTGGGCTTTCAGAGTTGAATAAAGGAGGGTGAGAATGACTTACCTCTTACTCCTCCATCTTGGCCTATCTAACTTTATTATATTTCTATCTTCTGTGCTTTGCCTAGATCCTGGTATATAGAAGTTTTTAAATATTATTTTAATCTAATATGCCCAGTGTGTTTACTCTTTTGAATGGCATGGAAATTAGCCATCTGTACTTTAGGTTGAAATCTTCAAGAGCGACCTTGTTTACTTAACTTTGACAGGAAGGTCCAAGAATGATAGGACTACATTGGGTCCATGCCCAAAGCCTTTTTAATTTTGTAGAAACTATAAGAACTTGTATCTTTATGACATAGGCTTGAAGATTCCAAAGTCTTTTCTGTACATTTAGTGAAGTTGCTGTAGGGTGTAGGGTGAAGAAATACCTCAAATAATATGAAATTGAATTGCTGGCCACTTAATGTTTAGCTTTTGCTCATAACAACCCATTAAAAAAAGACAATGCTTCAGCCTAGTGTAGCTAGCCTCTTCAATTATAATGGCTGATTAGTGTAAAGGAGAGAGAGAGTGCTACACAAAGTTTTTATAAAGTCATAGATATTAACTTAGCTGTTAATACTGTGAATATGGCATCCTTATCCAATGATTGGAAATTGGATAGTCTAGTGGAGAAACTAAAGCATGCTAATGATTCAAAATTAAGCAGAATTCAAAAGGAGTTTTCAATTAAATTTCAGGATTATTCACAGGGCAATCCTTGAAGACAGAGACATTAAAATGAATTTGTGTGGTTGGTACATCAGGCATGCAAAGACAAGATAAATCATTATTTAGGACAGCTGATCAACTAATATTGTATTACTCAAAATAATTTTTTTAAGACTAGTAAGAAAATAATTGCTGCTTATTTGTGAACCTCTATTGTGGAAAAAATGATGAAATAAAAAATTCTACAAATAATTTGCTAAGACTCTCCAAATTAAGTCAATACATACTTGAAAATTTGGTGTTATCACTGTAAAGGTATGAGTAGGTAAGATCAATGAAAAAGATATTAGAAAATGTGGTAAAAGAAGAAAGTATGAGACATATTAAGGGTTTGTAAACAACACGTAAATGTATTACCTAGAAATGATGAATACTTTCTTCAATAAAATAACATAAAGATAATGGACTTGAGCATCAAATGACACAAAATGAAGCTGAATAGGTTCTAAATGTCATAAAATGTTTTACTTTGTATATATACATATGTATATATACATGTGCATAATTTATGTGTATATATGTGTGTATACACATATATACATATACACATGTGTATATGTATATATGTATATACATGTATACATGTGTATATATACAATGGGGTGTAGCTTAGTAGTCATTTATTTCTGTTAAATAACTCATTTATTAGAGCAAATAGCAAAATAAAATGTGGAAAAATATAACTAAAAATTATTCCAATGTAAGTTATTTCAACAGGTTCTCAACAGTATAAATGACACAGAAATATTTATAATTATTTGAAGAAATACACCAGTTCAAAACATAAATTCATTTGATAAATGATACAAAGAAAGATAGTGGACAATTATTACCCTTATTATCTAAACAGAGAAAAACAGCAGGAAAGTTAAAAGAAAGCTTGATTAAAAACCAAACTAAGCAATAAGGACACTGAGTGAATCTAAGAATGAAAGTAGAAGGAGGGCAATGAATAGGCAAAAGATGGGGCAAGAGGTGCAATTTTTTTAACAAATTGTTTTTCTGTCAAAGATCACCCTTGCCAATTTATTTAACCTTGTTTACCTCAGATCCTCAACTCTAAGATGAGCTGGAGACCAAATTGGCAAACCACCTCAGTATAATTACACAGAAAACCCCAAATAGGGTAATGGAGAGTCAGACATGACTGAAACAACAGAACAACAATAAAATATACATATACACATATATGTATATACATTTACACACACATAAACACAAATATATCTTTATTTGTATATATACACATATGGGTGTATGTGGATATACACTTATGTATATGGATACATAGCAAACAATTCAAATAGATAATGAACTGTGCTCAGAATTGGATAAAAAGAAGGGAGTGGGTTTGATTACCTTTGGGTAATTGTAAACTTTTAATCACCAAAAGATTCTCCCTGGGTTGGCTTATATTTTTTAATGTCAGTATTATTATGGTGATGTTTCATGACATTGCCTGTCAAAACAAAAATATTTTCCAAGGACAAGAAGTTGAAGATTACCAAAATGGCAATGGACTTACACTTAGTGAGTGAAGTCCATTATGTCCAGTATGAATTTACATTACATAAAGTTATATAATACGGAGAGAGTAATACATTATAAGCTTAGGATTGCAAAGGATAAGCAATATGCCATGTAGGGGGAAAGACAAAAACCAAAGGTCAGAGGGCCTGGATTCAAATCCCAGAACTTCCACTACTACTGAAAAGACAGTGCAGAAGTCAGGTTATCTTTTCTCAGATTTAATTTGCATACCTTCAAAATGATATGTTTATACTAGATGATGTCTAAGATTCTTTCTAGTGTGAAATCTATGATGATATAAGCCAATGAAATCTACAGTGAGATACCATGGATTGATCACATGTCAAAAGCAAAGGATTAAATAAAGGAAAGCACTTTTTTATATCTGTGTGAAGTAAAGAGAACATGAGGAAAACTCCTAGGACATTCAGTGAATGATTTGTCATAAATATAGTTTTGGACATGAAGAAACATATATGAAGTGGAAGCATGGATCTACACAACTGAAAATAAACAAATATTGATCATATCACAGATCCACTGAATAATCCAAAGAAAATTTAGAGAACAATACTATTGTCTAAATAGGGTTCCATATTTTTATCCACATAACATATTAATGGAATAATATACATTTAGCTAATTAATGATTTAATCACTAATATTATAATACAGAAAAACAAAGGAAGTTATTTAATATTTTGCCTATTTAGCACATTTATGGCATTGGAAAGGGATATATTTACAAATATTTGTACATTCTTGCCTTGAATTTTTGACTATTTTTAAGTGGATATACATATGTGTGTATGTAAATGCATATTTCTGTGTGTGTATGTATGTATGTGTGTGTTTCTCCTTAAGATCATGATAAAATGTTTACTAAATAAATGTAAAATCTTAAAATTTATTATAATTTAATATATCCACATTTCAATAATGAAGTATAATGCACTAGTTTTAAATATTGAAAATGTAATGACAACCATGTAAATAAAATTCATCTTTAACACTCCATCTCATAGTTCAGCATCACAACATTTTGCTATGCATAATAAGACCAATATATAATTTTATAAATGTACTGAAATATTTATAAAATCATATTGTTTTCAAACCCTTTCCTTTTTCCTATTTAGTTTACAAAACACATGTTAATTACTATTTCAAATATTAATGCTACCACCATATGCCATTTGCTACTTTTTATACTCACTATTAAAAATTGAAGATAGAAGAGGCAATGTACACAATTTTCATAATTGGAAGTAATAACAATTATTTATGTTCCATTTCAAAACAAATACTAATGAACCCTATATAACACCATTAGGACTGAAAAAGAAATGTTCCTTCTTCCTGAGATTTTTCCAATAGAATCTCTCTCTTTTTTTAAATCACTGATTTATATCATATTTGAGCTAGAAAATAACTTAGATGCTTTCATTCAGTCTAAGATAAATATTATAGAGGATATCAACTTTAATGTATAAAAATCAAAAACAGTTTAGAATCCCAGTAACTCACAGGAAACAAAATCTGAAAAAGAAATAGTCAGCATTAAATACATATGACCAGAAACAAAATGACAGAGAATTGTTAATAAACCAGAAGACCTAGAGATTTTAAGGCAAGAAAGAACATGACTTATAAAAATGAAAATAATGGAACCTATTATTGGAATATAATTGTAGAGGGAAATACAACAAAGTTTGGTGATGATAAAATAGTGTTTTATTCTAAAAGCAAATAATAATGTTAACTTCCAGAAAAAAATAGGGGTGAGAGACACAGTCAAGAATAGTTGAGTTAAGATGTTGAATTCAGGAGAAATGTGATTCCACATTGTTAGGGGAATATGCTATAGATATCATGGAATCAGAAATTCATAAATGAGGAGTTAATAAAACACCAGAAATCACTCAGGGAGATATATCCTAGTCTTTCTTTAATTGTTTCTTTTGTACCTTGTCCTATGATTTTACCACTGCCAACATTCTCAAAATGTAATTCCTTCCTCTGATGCAAAATGGCAACCTGTCTGTCTCAGATTTGCAATGTAGATCAGTGAGTTGTTCATGGGCACAAAGCATATGTCAGAGGCAGAATATAAATTCAGATATTCCTGGCTTCAAGGCTGTTCCACTATTTTATGATGCTGCCTTCATGGTCACAATATACACATTTTTTTTAACATACACATATTTGCCAAAAGTACCTATATAAAAGAAACAAAGTAGATGATAATTTTTAATGGGTCTAAACAATAATTCCATTATTTAGTAAGTAAATGAATTGGCAGGTGGAATTGTGAATTTGTATCTGAATTTAGCAGCAATGATGATTTGGTTTTTGCAGCAGAGATGATTGCCCAGAGCTCAGGGCAAGGGCTGCTTTCCTTCATCAAAATAAGAACATAGAGGTAAAGGTAGATAGTTTCTTACTGGCCATTTAGTCCACCCCCCCCCCTTTTAAAATTTTAAATTAATTTATTTGTTTTTAGTTTTCAACATTCACTTCCACATGATTTTGAGTACTAAATTTTCTCCCCTTCTTGCCCGTCCCCCACCTCAAGATGGAATGCATTCTGAATACCCCTTTTGCTAATCTGCCCTCCCTTCTATCACACTCCCTTCTCCCCTTGTATTTTCCTGTTGGGCTGGATAGATTTCTATAAACCATTGGCTGTATATATTATTTCCCAGTTGCATTTGAAAACAATTTTTAACATTTGTTTTTAAAACTTTGGTTTCCAAATTTTCTCTTTTCCTCCCTCCCCACCCACCCTCATTGAGAAGGCAAGCAACTCAACCCAGGTTATGCATGTGTAGTCATGCAAAACACTTCCATAGTAACCATGTTGTAAAAGACTAACTATATTTCCCTTCATCCTATCTGACCACCTGCTTATTCTCTTCTCTCTCTTTTGACCCTGTCCCTCCTCAGAAGTGTTTGCTTCTGATTACCACCTCCCCTAATCTGCCCTCCCTTCTATCATCCCACCCCTCTCTTATGCCCATCCCCCCTATTTTCCTGCAGTGTAAGATAGATTTCCATACCCATTTGAATGTGTATGCTGTTCTCTTCTTAAGCCAAATCCCATGAAAATAAAATTCACTTATTCCTTCTTACCTTCCCCCATTTCCCCTCCACTGTAAAAGCCTTTCCTTGTCTGTTTTATGTGAGATAATTTGCCCCATTCTACCTCTCCCTTTCTCTTTCTCCCAGTACAATGCTCTCTCACCCCTTAATTTTATTTTTTTAGATATCACCCCTTCATCTTCAACTCACCCTGTGCCCTCTATCTATCTATCTATCTATCTATCTATCTATCTATCTATCTATCTATGCATACATATATTTTTTTTCACTCCAAGTGCCCTAATACTGACAAAGGTCTCATGAATTACAAATATCACCTTTCCGGGTAGGAATGTAAAGGTGAACCCTAATAAGTCCCTAAAGATTTCTCTTTCCTGTTTACCTCTTCATGCTTCTCTTCAGTATTGTATTTGAAAGTCAAATTTTCTATCCAGCTGTGGTCTTCTCATCAATGATTCTTAAAAATCATTTATTTCACTGAATATTCATATTTTACCCTAAAGGATCACACTTAGTATTGCTGGGTAGGTGATTCTTTGTTGTAATCCTATCTCCTTTGCCCTCCAGAATATCATATTCCAAGACCTCCTGAATATCATATTCTAAGCCCTCCAGTACCTTAATGTAGAAGTTGCTATGTCTTGTGTTATCCAGATTTTGTTTCCACAATACATGAATTATTTCTTGATGGCTGCTTGTAATATTTTCTCTTTGATCTGAGAACTCTGGAATTTGGTTACAATATTCCTAGGAGTTTTCCTTTGGAGATCTCTTTTGGGATGTGATCAGTGGATTCTTTCAATTTCTATTTTATCCACTGGTTCTAGAACATCAGGGCAGTTTTCCTTGATAATTTTTAAAAAGATGATGTCTAGGTTCTTTCATTGATCATGGCTTTCTGATAGACCAATAATTTTTAAATTCTCTCTCCTGGATCTATTTTCCAGGTCAGTTATTTTTCCAATGAGATATTTCACATTGTCTTCTATATTTTTTTTTCATTCTTTTGGTTTTGTTTTACAATGTTTTGATTTCTCATAAAGTTACTAGCTCCAATTGCTCCATTCTAGTTTTTAAGGAAGAGTTTTCTTCAGTGAGCTTTTGGACTTCCTTTTCCATTTAGCCAATTCTGCTTTTTAAGGCTTTTTTATCCTCATTGGCTTTTTGGACCTCTTTTGCCATTTGGGTTAGGCTATTTTTAAGGTGTTATTTTCTTCAGTATTTTTTTGGGTCTCTTTTAGCATCACTCTCAGTTTTTCCTCTACTTCTATTACTTACTTCTCAAAATCCTTTTTGAGCTCTTCCATGACTTAGAACCAATTCATATTTTTCCTGGAGGCTTGGGCTGTAGGAGCTTTGACTTTGTTGTTTTCTTCTGGTTGTATGTTTTGGTCTTCTTTGTCACCAAAGAAAAATTCTATGGTCTGATTTCTTTGTGCAGTTTGCTCATTTTGCCATCCAATTACTTGAGTTTTAAACTCTTTGTTAAGGTAGGGGTCTGCTTCCAGTGTAGAGAATGTACTGTCCCAACTTCAGGGTTTTTTTTTACAGGTGTTTTCAGAGACATTTCTAGGTACCTGCAAGTTTTCAGTTCTCCCAAGATGGTATGATCAAGGGCGATGTGTTTACTACCTTCCTGGCCTGTGCTCTGGTCTATGAGTGACCACAACCACTATTTTATGCCTTGAAACTATGAGGAAGATTCCCTCTCCACCTCTACCACAAGCTCCACCTTGCCAGTTGTCCTCCTTGCCCCAGGATGGCCACCCAGAACTGTGACCCAGATCCAAGTATGGGCAAAGCAAGAGATTCCTGTCTCAGGAACAGCAAAGAGATCCCTGCAATGCCCCTCTGATCAGCCCCTTGATTCCCTCCCAGTATGTGGACCAAGGTCTCTGGATGCAGCCGCTGCACTGGAACTGCACCAGCACTGGGGCTAGTAATGAGCTTCTCTGTCACCAAGGTCACAGACCTTTCCTACTAACCTTCTAAGTTGTCTTTGGTGTTTGTGGGTTGAGAAGTCTGGAAACTGCCATAGCTGGCCTGTGATTCAGTCCTCTGAGGCCTGCTCTAGGTTCATGGAGGCCTGGTCTTTACCTGCATGCCCACCCTGATCTGGGCTCTTCTCCTAGCCCAGTGCAATAGACCTTTCTAATCAACCATCCAGGTTGTCTTGAGCTGTAAATGTGTTTCACTCTGTCTTTCTGTGGGTTCTGCTGCTCTAGAATTTGTTCAGAGACATTTTTACAGGTATTTGGAGGGGTTTGAGGTAGAGTTCAAGCAAGACACTACTTTTACTCTGCCATCTTGGCTCTGCCCTCTCCAATCCCCTTAGTGAAAAGCAAATTGAGATCCAGGATAGTTCAATAACTTGGCAAAAGTCATGTAGTAAGTAGATAAAATGAGATCATATAAATATGTAAAGTCATCTGTAAAACATAATTGTTATATAAATGAAAAAGTATTCTAAACCTGGAAGTATCATATGAGTGCAAACTATGATTATTATATTTTAAGTGGCACAGACAGGTTTTTCAACCCAGTTAATCTCACTGTAGATTCTGATTTCTTTCAACATGGTTTGATGTACAACTACTTTGAGCAATTGTGTTGCAAGGCTGTTCAAATTGTTCAATACTGGGAAGCATTAGCAAGCCATGGTTCTTTAAGTTAGAACTTACAAAGTGGAGTTTTTGACAGAGATTTTAGTTAACCACTCTGAGATGATGATGCTTTCATGTAAGACTCCTTTACTCCCAGCCTTGCTCTCTCAAAAAAATGTACATATGAGAAATCAGAGAACATATTTTACATTCTTCTCCCAAATGATAAAAACCTCTATTAATTAAAAACATTATCATGAATATTTATAAACATTAAAATGCAGAACATTATAAAGTAAAATGAAATTTAAATAAAGCCCAATGCAATTAAATAACTCCATGACTAACTCCTTTTTATCTCAAATAAAAAACAACAACAACAATATTTTGGTTTTAATTATCTTATATCTATCCATTATTTCTATAGTCTTTATCCAAACTCTTCATATTAAATTGAGACTTGATGGATTGAGTAAAAAGAAGGGCTTGCTTGGGTGATCTTTAAGATTCTTTCTTGATTTATAACTACATGATTCTAAGCAATGAAGATGGAAGCCAATAAAGAAATCTTCTGTTAAGGAGACAATATGGCCCAGTGAAAATAGGTATTCCATAGCATTCAAAGAACATTGATTCAAATGTTGCCATTGATATTAACATGATCATGATCAAATCATCTAGTCTTGCTAGCCTTAGTGTCCTCATCCATAAAGAGAGGTGGATGGACTAGATGTTTCCTTAGGCAACATCTCTATAATTTTTTAAAATCATTTCAATCTTTTTCAGTCTCCTAAAATAGTTTGCTAATACTTGTACAGAAACTAATAGAATTAAGACTTTTCTATGTATCTGCTCAAAAAGTCACCTTTCCTTATTTCCCAAACTTCATTTGCCGAGAAAAAAAAAGACAAAAACTGTATTTGTGGAGAAGATTTTGGAAGTCCAAGTTCCTTCAATTTTCATTATTGTGATATGCTCACTTGGGGAAAATGTGGCCCAAGTCTTTTGCATGACAGAAGTATGGAGAAAGTCTCTGCTCAGACTGACTTTGATTTGTCACCTAAGTTAGGATTACTTAAACTTTTTTTTTAATGTGTCATGGAACCCTTTGGCTTTTCAATGAAACCTATGAACCACTTCTTAGAATAATAGTTTAAATACACAAAATAAAATATATAGGATTATAAATGAAGCTAATCATAATGAAATATAATTTTGAAAATATTTTCAAAAATATGTTCATGAATCCCAGATTAAAAAAAAGTCCCTCACCTAGATCTTTGCACTGGTTTCTGCCACACTTCAAGGCAAGCTATTCATCAAACAATGGTATTTATTTAACAATCCTATTCTATCTGAGAAATATTGTTGGCAATTAGCCAAACAATACCCTGCTGATAGCAATTGCTTTCAAAAGAGACAAAAGTCATTTCTGCACAATTTTTAAAAATATTTGAGCATGACAAAAAAATTCAAAAGTATAGTTCTTCTGCAACTCCCATAAGAAACAATTTCAAAAAACTTCTCTTGTCAGATAGAATTTCAGCAAGTCAGTACTGTCAAAAATAAGTGAGAATGAAAGGAGAAATTGCCAAATCATTTGTCTTAATGAGTTACAATTGAACAATTCTTTGAAAAAATGACAATGAAAAAGCCAAAGTTCCTGAGAAAAATTACATTTTAAAGAAATTAGGTTTTAAAGAATTGGTTCAATCATCATATTATGTTATATCAAATAGGTAAAGTTACAGTGGGGAATCTGTGTGTGACCCTTTGAATGAATTTAAACTTCACAGAACAAATCATCAAAGGGCCGCATTTGAGGACCTAGAGGGCCACACTTGTGATTAAGACCACTCGTAATGTGGCATCTTGTTTATGCCATAGGGTATGATCTTTTAGCCAGTGGATGTCCTTTTCATGTAGGAGGTTGATGTCAGTATAATTTTTCACAACTTGAAGAGGGGACTTAAGGATAATAGGAGGCCAAAGTACCATGTGTGAGGGAAGGCCTCAAATTTTTGACCACCCTAAGAATAAAGAGGGGCCTGGACTATTGGTATGCTAACATCCAGATGACTGCAAGTGGGTGACACTGTTACTCTGGATTAAACAAATCAAAAGCAATAAAAGCCTTGGCTAGCTCATCTTAATTGAGAATGAATGTATATGGACATTCTGTTACAGTTTCCCTCACCTTTATTGGTACTAGGTCCTACTGAATTAATGACTTCTTCATTTTCTACCTTCCTTTACCTCATCATCACCTCATAAATTGGTATTGATTACCATCCATCATTCCTTGCTCCCTTTAAACCTGGGTTATTTGCTATATCTTATTTTGTATTGAATTTTGACTGCAGATAAATATTTAGATGTATTTTTATCACATTTTAGTGTGTTTGTTGTGCAGGAGGACATACAGGAATTATTATAAAACTTCTCCTCCTCCACCATCCTCCTCCTCTTCCTCTTCCTCCTCCTTCTCTTCTTATTCTGTTTCCTCTTCTTCTTCTTCTGTTTCTTCTTCTGCTTCTTCTTCCTAGAACATCACATTTGACTTAATAGTAAATTGTTATGATAACATTTTATGAATGGCTTCAGATATATAGTCTCATCCATACCTTATGATGTGTGAATTGTATGCATGTCATTGTTCCACAATACTGATTGCCTCATTTTGGTTTGGAGATGACTTTGGACTCTAAAACACTAGACAGCAGTATACCTTCTCTCAATGGGTCTTCCAAGCTCAAGTGATATTCAGTGATATTCAGTGATATTTGAATGATATTCAGGAGCCAGAATAAATGTATTCTTCTAAAATGAGCATAGCTATCTATGGAGATGGTCATCACAAATACAATAGGCATTTGGTGATAAATTCATGTTTTTTGGGGAGTATCCAGGGACATAACATATTTATAAGAATTGCCCTGTGTTTCTAAGGACAACCAAAAAAAATCAACTGTAAAAATTGATCATCTTGTGTTACAGTGTTTCATGATAGTCATAAAAACACAGACTACAAATAAAAGTTAATTACTTTTTCCAAATATGTTGCAGAGAATGAAAAGGTAGAGAAATTCTATAAAGACCATAATAAGACATTCTGAATGGTATCAGGATTGATTTTTTTGATGGCTATTCAAAGATGGGAATAAATGAAAACAGAGAAAATGTTATTAAAAGTTAAGACTATACTATATGTTTGGGATCACCCTATATATTGAAAAAAACTAGAATAATAATGAGGAATGAATTAGAATGAAGTCATATAGATCATGGAGAAGAGTCACAGCTATTCATCATAAATACTTTCTTCAAGAAAACACTCAGAACACTGGACAACAAATGCCCCAACTAAAATGTTAGTGATTATGTTTCAGAAGAAAAGAAAGGACTGTATTCATTTATCAGCCATTCCTAAATTGATTAACAACAGATAATTAGTATACCGTCTTATTAGAGCAAAGGTTATAATTAACTAAAAGCTAAAAGAATGGATAGAATTAGAGAAAATTTTCACATGTGATTTAAACAATTTATTCTGAACAGATTAGTGATGGAGAAATATGGATAGGAATGACTACAAGAAAAAAAACACAAAGATATAATAGAAGCACAACTCATCTTACACTAAGGAGAAACATGAAGAATAGGTTCAGAGAAATGTTTTCTTTCTATGATTAAAAAAATAAACTTTCTAAAACCAAAAGTAAGGTTATGAACTGTAAGGAAATAATAAAAGTTGTATCAATATATTCATGAGTAAAGTAAGGATGTTTGCTTTTCCCTTTTTTATTTGTCTTAGTGCTGGAAATGATAGTAATATAAATAAGTCAGGAAGTATAAAAATAGGTAATGAGGACATAAAACAACTCTTAACTGCTGATGACATGATGGTTTATTTATAAAATCCTATAGAATGAACAAGTAAACCAATTGAATCTGCCCTTGGTAAAGTTACAAACTGTAACATTAGTCCTAAACAGGCAACAGAATGTTTATGTAGTAATAACATATTATATAGGACATTATATATAAAAATCAGAATTTCAGGTAATATTAATAATAACATGGAACCACTGGAAAAGTGTGAAAAGACAGTGGACTGAGCTAGACATTGAAAAATGTCTGGTATTGAAAACTGTTTCATATTTTTTTCTCAATTTACTCAATATTCCACAAATCCTCAAGTGTAAATTATCTAGCAAAAAACTCTCTTTTGATAACATCTCTTGGGAAAACTGACAAGTATTATGTTGGCTTAGACCAACATCTCACATTGTATTCCACAAGGAGTTATGGTCACATAATGTGAATATTAAATATCTTACCATACTTAAAAGTAAAAGAGAAGCAGACTATTTATCTTTCACAACTAGGAATAGAGGGTAAATTCTAAGCCAAACAAGATATCTAGAAAATTTTAAAAGTTAAAAATAATTGATTTCATGAAAATGAGAAGTTTTTGTGTGACTAAAATTAATACAACTGGAGAAAAAAATGCAACATTCAAATTGAAGAAAAATCTGTATTAAATGTATCTAAGGCTCAAGTCTTTGAAATTATTTAGACAATTAATCAAAATATATAAGACCAAAACTCTTTCCCTAAAGAGATGTGGTCAAATAATTTGAACTAACAATTCTCAAAAGAAGAATTGAATATTATTAGCAGCCTTATGAAAAAAATCTACAAATCACTAACATTAAGGGAAATGCAGATCCAAACTAGCCTATGGTTTTACTTCAGACCAATCAAAATGGCAAACATTACAAAATTGTTTTGTGGATTTTTTTTGTTTCAGTGTATTTCCATGTAAATATTGATTTTGTGCCACTTTCCAAATCTACCTTCCACAATAGCATTGTATTTGCTGTGTATAAATGCTGTACTTTTTTCTTTGGAATACAACTAACCTCTTCCTCTAACTTTCCTTTTGTTGCCATCTTGCCAATAGGATGTAAGTTGTCTTCTGACAAGGACTGTTTCATTTTTGTATTTAAATTGGCAGCACATGACATAGTGTCTGGAAGATAATAGACTCAACACATTTGTTGATTGACAAAGCAAATTTGCTCATTGTATTCATATTTAATATTAATGTTTACTAATATTAATACCATTTTATTTTTAATTGCTTTTATGGTTCTATGATATCATCACATATCTTCTTACTCCAACAGTGCTATTGAGAACTCATCCACACAGTTCTTCTCTATGTCTTCCCATAATGCTTCCATAGAGAAGGAATTTCACATGATGAAGGCCTTCCTCTAGGACTCTTTATATTTTCTTGAACCAATGCAGAACTTACATTCTTCATACATGAATTTGACAATAACTCTGATATGCTAGTGCCCCTGATATCTTCTAATTCCCTTGTCTGCTCTTGAAGGGTGCAGTGTCTTTGATGAGTAATTCTCTTCACTGAAAAACTTGGGCTTCTTCCCAACCTGGGGACATGGCTATGGTCTCAATTGTCTCCAACTTCTGGCTTAGCTGGAATTAGGGTCTATGAAAATACTATTTGCTTTTAGAAAGAGACAGAGCTCTCATCAGCAAGAGGCTTCTGTCTTGGCTTCCTGGAATCTCAGCTCTGACTCTTAGCAAGAGCGTTCCCCAGGTCCCAGGCTCTCTATTCTTTCACCACTATTATTGCTAAATTCTACAGCTGGAATATGTATTCCTTTGGATGCTGGATGTGCTTCTGCAGTAATATGTCATTGCCCTGAGGATGGGGGAGAAATAAATATCTTCCATAAGTTTCACAATAAATTGATAACTTTAAGATTTGCAAGCAAAAAAAAAAGGTGAAGAATGAATCTTTTTTTCAGGGCTTACTTAAAGCACTTTACAACTTATACAGTGGTTTAGATTCACTTTGTGATTAGAGATTCATAACAAATAAGCATGTACATCATTTCACAGATGAGGAAATTGAGACTCAAAATTTTAAATGAATACCCCATGGTCACACAAATAATTTAAAAGGAAGAATTTAAACCTTCCTCAACCTGACCCCATCCTAACTTTCCATTCATTTTATTCATCATTCTCTATCTGGAGTACTGCCTAGCTTCACTTTTGTTATTAGAATCTCTAGTTTCCTTCAAGACTCAGCTCAAATAGAGCCTTGTTTTTTTCTTAAATCTCCCCTGATATTCTCTGTTCCCCTAACTGCTAATCTACTCTCACTCAAGATTACTTTGGGTCTATTAGCATATTCTTAAATATGTTCATGTTGTATCCGTGATAGATTTTAGGATCCTCATAATGAGGGACTTTTGTCCTTATACCTTTAACACTTAGCACACTATCCAGCACATAGTGGGGAGTTAATAAAATATTCTTTTCAATTTAATACTTTCACCCTCCAATTCTATCCCTGTCCACATCACTGCACTGCCTCTGGATTTGCTACACATTTACTGAAATTGAATCAAATTGAAATTGAATCATGAACTAATTAAATTCCAGCTTAACACTGTTTTACAAATGGATCTGTTGGCAGAGTAGCAGTTAACATTAAAAAAAATAGTTAAGGAAAACAACCTCCAGAAAAAATATGCATTTTTATAATCGTCATAATCAGAAGAACTTGAACCACACCTTGGTATCTGAAATCAATAGAATGGGAAGTAATTAGTTGGTCTAAGGATGTGTATACAACTTAAGGAAGTTGTATACATTATTTATTAAACCTGATACAAGTACTTAAGCTATTCAAACTGTTTTAGTAGACAATTAATTACATAGACAAAATAACTATCCAAAACAAAGAAATTCCTCTTGACAATACATCTTATTATTTTTAAATGGGTTCAAAGAAATCCTCAACTTCAAATGCAGTATGACATCACTTTTAAAACATTGCATATTGATTTTCATCAGTAGGGACTGAAGAAATGTGAAACTGTTGTTCCAGAGAAATGCTTATATGCATATGGCATTTTATAATTTTCCCAGCAAGGTTTAGTTTTTTATATGACAAGGATTCAGCTTTATTAATTGTTTGTTTAATGAATATTGTCAAAACACTTCATATCCTAGAAGTCTTCTTGGTAATGTTAGCTGGTAGCTTAATTTTAAAGAGTAAAGGTATAAGTTTCAAAAGGAATATAGAAGAGATTAAAAAAAGGCTTTGTTAATTCAACTTTTAAAAATATAGTTAATGGTGCAGGATATAATTCATATAAATATTTGAATCTCATCAAAAATTTAAAACAAATGGATCTTGAACTTTCATCACATTGCACTTCAACCATATACTCCTGCCAATGTACTATGATGTCATGGATGTGACACAGACAAATTCAAATGTGAAATTGAAGTTGAGCAGAAAAGACTGCTGCCTGGAAATCCAATCTTTTAAATGCTTCTGAACTTGTCATAATTTTTAGTGATTCATGACTTGGAATAATTAACTCACAAAAAAAAGAGTAAAACTTATTTTTAAGAAGTAATAATGAAGTCCCCTATAAAGAATACGCATTAAAAATGATCACTTTGAGATGATTACAAATTTCTTGTTTGAGGCAGTATTTTTAAAGAAACAATGGAAATTTCATAATTCATTTTTATTTAGTTTTTTAAATACACTTATTTTTAAGGGATTTTTCAAAGAAAGATGATGAAGGAGAAGATTTTGTTCATTATCATCCTGGTTAATATAAATGGCCACATAGCCCCAAACACAAAAATTCACATCTGAAAAAAATAGTTTCTAGAAATTCCAATTATAGACAATTATTTTTCTGTCCTAATATAGTGCCTATTATGATTCTTCCACAGTAAGATAAAATTTGCCAAATATAAGCAATAACAAGAGGCAGCTAGGTGGCACAGTAGACAGTTTGCCTCACCTGGAATCAGAAAAGCCTGAGTTCAAATCCAGCCTCAGACACTTAGTAGCTCTGTGAACCTGGGCAAGTCACTTAACCCTGTTTACCTCAGTTTTTTCATCTGAAAAATGAGCTGGAGAAGGAAATGGATAATCATTCCAGTATCTTTGCCAAGACAATCCTAAATGGGGTCACAAAGATTAAAACATGATGAAAACCATTAAACAACACAGTACCAAAATTTTAAGAATGTTTAGCTATATGTCATCTAGAAGAATTCAAATCAGATCTGATCTAAATTTTAAAAATAGAACAAATATACCAAGCAAATAAGTTAATTATGGCAAGTTTCCATAAAGGCCTGGCATTTTATATGGGATATTCTAGTAAGTTAGTCAAAAGTTTTTGGGTGCTTGTTTCACTAAAAAGATTGGATAATCTGAAGAGGTCAGTCAGATTGTCCTCTCCCATCACCATGGCAGTGGAACACATGGTGAGATGCCCACTCCATCTTGTCAAGTAAGAGACTGGCATAAAAAATCAGTAAGGGTAAAATAATCAGCTTAAATTCTGTACTAAATTATTTTGATTTTTTTCTTTACAATTTGTATAAGCTAAATTCTTCTAGTATGTCTGAGTGAATCTACATGATCAACCCAAATCTACATCTTAAGACTATCCCTAGCTCCCAAAGAATTATTTTCAAGATCGCTATGCTTATCAAAAGTGCTGTAAGAGATGGACCAATTGAAACCAGTGAATAAGCAAGCTTACTATGTGAGAATACTACTACCTCAATATGAATCAATAGTGTAAAGTGACCATCAAAATAGTCATTACTAATTTTATATTTCATAAAAGAGAAGAAATTAATCCAAAACAAGGAGATAAATAGTTCCCTCTCATGTCCTAGTCAGATGTTACTCTAAAGTATTATTATCAGTTCTAAATTCCACATATTAATTGACTGCAGACTTGGGACTTTCTCTCCTACCAAAAACAGTTCTGGTCTTTGGGGTATAACTATAATTTCTCTCTTCAGTGCTCTAGTGATTAACACTGGGATTCTTTAATTTCTAACACAATTTTTTTTTCATGAGGCCCCACCATATGTCCTCCAATATTAATTAACAAATTAATATCTTACATTTATCATTTAACCAACTAACACCATCAGCCTTTCCAAAGAGCAATTTAATGATATTAAAGGAGGAATTGACATACAACACATCTATCCCTGCAAATGTATTCAACTCTTTTATCTCTACACACCCAGTCCTTGGACAAAGTGCCACTCAAGGTGAAAGTGGTTCATACGCAATACTCCCCCACCAACATTAGGTCCCTCTCCCTCCTGCGCATACACAAGATCTTTGGGAAGAACAGGTCCATACTTGGAACACAAAGATACAGAAACACATATATTTGGAATAATGGTGGATGAGCCATACTTTCTGACCCTAGGAGTCTTTAATCCCTTTGAGGAGTTCCCTTATTTCAGAGTGTGGTATGATTGATGGACACATTTCTTCCTTCTTCAGCTGGACTGGATTTTGTTGAACTAGATCAAGCCAATTACTTCCCAGTGGTGACTCCTAACAGGATTCAGCTGCCTCAGCTATTGACAGTATCTGATATCAAGCCCAGTTGCTTCACCTCAGATGGATCTTTCAACATGACATGCTCATGCTGGTAAGGTTGTAACTTGTCCCTTCTGTCTTCAGACAGTCATTCACATAAGATAAAAATGAATAAACAGAAGGGAATAAAAATAAAGAGGTTCCATGCATTCAGTAACACAATGTTTCTTAAACTGTGGGTTGTGACATCATATGGGATCATACAAAATTTGGGAACAGTAAAAAGTTTCTGAACATGTAAAAACCAGAAATTAATTAAAAATCAAATGTGTAATGAATCTGAGGTATTTCTGGCAGCACTTAACTGTGTTACATCATACAACTTCACTGCAGCCTTGTTTCTAAACACAAATCATACACACTTTGAACTGTGCATGCCCTCAGGCCATGCAACACCAAATAACACTGCTGAAATGCGAAAAGGGGTCCTGTGGAAAAAATTTAAGAAGCCCTGAACTAGCACATAGCAGCTACAAAGGGGAGGTGATATCCTACCTGACATCCCACAGATGTTCCTAATTTGCAAGAGCTATGAGTCAGGCATTATGAACTCATATTGAGTTCATTAGTACTTTTAGCTCTGAAGTCAAGTAGAGAGTTACTTGTTACCACATACTAAATTGACAAGAAACAATTGGTGGATACCTATGTGTTCTCCAAAGTTGAGGGAAATAAGTCCATAAGCAGTCTCATTAAATCTTCATGTAAATTGCAAAATGTAAAGCACAGTCTGTATGGGATACAGATTGGACCCTCACTCACCAATCCAACTATTGCATAAAGAAGAACATAGACAAGTTCAGAACATTCAGGATATTGAAGGCCTCAAAACAATGACATAAATGGGTGAGTTGAAAGAAGTAAGAAAGGTTAGTTATGAAAGAATTGACTCCGTAAGAGACATCTCAGTTGTCTTCAAGTTGTCAGTGGTTTGTACACAGTATAGAAGAACAAATCGACTTGTTCTCCTAAGTACTAGGAGTAATGAATAATAGCTTCAGAGAGGTAGATATAATTTAATGGAAGGAGAATTTCCTGGCATGTTTCCTCATTGGCATCTTTCATTTCATTCATGTAAGGATTAGCAACTTATCTGTAACTATAACTGATGCAATATAATCATTTTTAATAGAATTATGTGTAATCTGACTGACCTCTTCAGATTATCTAAAGCACTGTGTTGAGAGACTAGATGACTTGTCCATGGTCAGAAAGCCATTAAGTGTAAGATGAAAAAGTTGAGGTCAAGTTTCTCAGATTCCACAGCTAATCTACTATTCATTATGTCACACTGTCTCTCCACTAGCAGGGAAAAAGTAGGATGGTCTGCCTAAGGATATAGTGGATTATCTTTCAGTGAAGATTTTCAAACACATTAACAAATTGATTGGACAACTTTTCAAGAGGAGTAGTTGCTAATATGCATAAGATAAGAAGTTTTCTCACTGACAATTACAATCAGCAAAATCAGATATCAGGTAAGTTTAAAAAAACCCAGCAAATATTTGAAAATAAACATTTAACACTACACTTTTAATTATACTTTAAGTATCAAAGGTAATAAAGCAAATATTTCTTTACATTTTCTTTTTTACCTTTGGAAGTGAACATTTTTTCCTTTTTCTATTATTTTTTAATTTCATTTTATTTTTCAATATTCACTTCCACAAGATTTTTAATTCCAAATTTTCTCCCCATCTCATCCGTCCCCCCACTCCAAGATGGCCTGTATTCTGAATACCTCTTTCCCTAATCTGACCTTCCTTCTATCTCACCCCCACCTTCTCTAATCCCCTTCCCCTTCTATTTTCCTGTAGGGCAGGATAGATTTCTATACCCCATTTCCTGTATTTCTTATTTCCCAGTTGCATGTAAGAACAATTTTTTTAACACGTGTTTCTTAAAAGTTTGGTTTCCAAATTGTCTCCCTTCCTCCCTCTCCACCCACCCTCTTTGAAAAGGCAAGCAACTCAATACAGGTTATATATGTGTACTCATGAAAAACAATTCCATAGTAGTCATGTTGTGAAAAACTAAGTATATTTCCCTTCATACTATACTGACCTCCATTTATTTTATTTTCTCTTTTGACCCTGTCCCTCCTCAGAAGTGTTTGCTTCTGATTGCCCCCTCCCCAATCTGCCCTCCCCTCTATCATCACCCTGCTCTCTTGTCCTCATCCCACCCACATTGTTCTGTAGGGTAAGATAGATTTTCATATGCAAATGAGTGGGTATGTTATTCCCTTCTTGAGTCAAATCAAATGAGAATAAGATTCTCTAATTCTCTCTCACCTTCCCCCATTTCCCCTCCACTGAAAAAGCCTTTTCATGTCTGTTTTATTTGAGAAAATTTACCCCATTCTACCTCTCCCTTTCTCCTTTTCCCAGTGTAATCCTCTCTCACCCCTTAATTTTATCCTCCGGATATCACCCCTTCATCTTCAACTCACCCTGTGCACTCTACCTATACATACGTATAATTTTTTCCCTCCCACTACCCTAATACTGACAAAGGATTTATGAGTTACAAATATTATCTTTCCCTGCAGGAATGTAAACAGTTCAACCTTAATAAGTCTCTTATGATTTCTCTTTCCTGTTTGCCTCTTTCATGTTTCACTTGAGTCTTGTATTTGAAAGTCAAATTTTATATTCAGCTCTGATCTTTTCCTCAGGAAGGCTTGGAAGTCCCCTATTTCATTGAATGACCATTTTTTACCCTGAGGGATTATACTCAGTTTTGCTGGGCAGGTGATTCTTGGTTGTAATCCTATCTCCTTTGTCCCTGGAATATCATAATCCATGCCCTCAAGACCCTTCTTGTAGTAGCTGCTAAATCTTGTGTTATCCTGATTGTATTTCCACAATACTTGAATGGTTTCTTTCTGACTGCTTGTAATATTTTCTCTTTGATCCATAAACTCTGGAATTTTGCTACAATATTCCTAGGAGTTTTCCTTTGGAGATCTCTTTCAGGAGGTGATTGGTGGATTCTTTCAATTTCTATTTTGCCCTCTGGTTCTAAAATATCAGGGCTTTCCACCACTCTCAGGGAAACTGTGTGAGATGGCATCCTAGCAGCATCTATCATGGCTGGGTGAGGGAAGCTGATCACAGTGATCAGAGACAAGGACACCATTACTGGTTTCCTGCTGGGTGGTATCAGGGAGCTCAACAAGCACCACCACCTGAACTTCCTGGTGGTGGAGAAGGACACAACCATCGGTGAAATTGATGACACCTTCTGGCAGTTTCTAAATTGGGATGACATTGGTATCATGCTTATCAACCATCCTTATCAAATGGTAAGGCATGCATTGGATACCCACACATGCTCAATACCTGTTGTTTTGGAGATTCCTTCCAAGGAACATCCCTATGATGCAGCCAAGGACTCCATACTACATCATGCCCAAGGTATGTTCACTGTTGAAGATCTTTGCTAAGGGACACCCCATATCACCCTTCCCTACACATGTCACGTTCAACTACTGAAATGAAAGTGGGGAGGGCTCATGGTACTTGCTATTTATTGGGCCCTGGAGTAAAACTAAGACAGAATGAAGACTGGAAAAGATAAAGCCCAGCTTCTCAAATGTGTCCTTCTTCTTCCATTTCCTCTTCCTTCTCCCAGGTGATTTTGTGCCTTCTTAATTTGTGTGTCTTAATGTCGATGCTAAATTAAAGTTCATTTCTCCAGGTTAAAAAATAAAATAAAATTTTGGGGCAGTTTTTCTTGATAATTTCTTAAAAGATGATGTCTAGGTTCTTTCTTTGGTCATGGCTTTCAGATAGTCCAATAATTTGTAAATTCTGTCTCCTGGATTTATTTTCCAGGTAAGCTGCTTTTCCAGTGAGGTATTTCACATATGTTTTCTATTTTTTCATTTGTTTGGATTTGTCTTGATTTATCATAAAGTCACCAACTTCCAATTGTTCCATTCTAATTTTTAAGGAAATATGTTCTTCAGTAAGCTTTTGGACTTCCTTTTCCATTTGGCCAATTTTGCTTTTTAGGACATTCTTCTCTTCATTGACTTTTGGGACCTCTTTTGTCATTTGGGTTAGGCTATTTTTTAATGGTGTTATTTTCTTCAGTATTTTTTTGGGTCTCCTTTAGCAAGCTGTTGACTTGTTTTTCCTGATTTTCTTGCATCACTCTCAGTTTTTCCTCTACTTCCTCTACTTCTCTTACTTGCTTCTCAAAATCCTTTTTGAGCTCTTTCATGGCCTGGGACTGATTCATATTTTTCTTGGAAGCTTTGGGTGTAGGAGCTTTGACTTTATTGTCTTCTTCTGGTTGTATGTTTTGATCTTCTTTGTCTACAAAGTAAGATTCTGTAGTCTGACTCTTTTTGAGCTGCTTGCTCATGATCTCAATTACTTGAGTTATTAACTCTTTGTTAAGGTAGGGGTCACTTTCCAGTGTGGAGAATGTACTGTCTCAAGCTTCAAGGGTTTTGTGCAGTTGTTTTCAGAGATACTTCTAAGGACGTATAAATTTTCAGTTCTTCCAAGTTGGTATGATCAAGGGTCAAGGTGTTTACTCCTTTCCTGGCCTGTGCTCTGCTCTATGAGTGACCACAAGCACTCTTTTCTGTCTTGGAACTGTGAGGAAGATGTCCTCTCCACTGCCACCACAAGCTCTGCCACATCAGCACTCCTCCTTGCCCCAGGAACACCACTTAGAACTGTGACCCAGACCCAAGCAAGTCAAAGCAAGAGAATCCCACATCAGCAGAGAAATCCCTGCAATTCACCTCTGATTAGCCACTTGATTCCCTCTCAGTCTGTGGAATCTCTGGAAGCAGTCACCACCCCTTGGTCCAGACTGGGGACTGGGACTGGGACTGGGACCATGCTTCTCTCTCTCACATAGACACAGACTTTTCTCACTGACCTTCTAAGTTGTCTTTGGTGTTCATGGGTTGAGAAGTCTGGAAACTGCCACAGCTGCCTGTGATTCAGTCATGTGAGGCCTGCTCCAGGTTCACTGAGGCCTGCCTTGCCTGAGCACCCATGCTAAAATCACTCCTTTTCTCCTCAGCACAATATACCTTTCTGATCAATCATCCAGGCTGTCTTGGGCTGTAAATTTGTTTCACTCTGTCTTTTTTGTGTGTTCTGCTGCTTTAGAATTTGTTTAGAGCCATTTTTTATGGGTATTTGGAGGGTTTTGGGGGAGAGCTCAAGCAAGTCACTGCTTTTACTCTGCCATCTTGGCTCCACCAACCTAGAAAGGAATTCCTTAAAATGTGATGGAACAAGTAATCTCAAGTCAAGAAAATACAGAATGGAACTTAATAAATCTGCCACAGTACAAGGGCACCATATAACTTGGGCTTTTCTAGATGTCCCTTCTCTTCAAATGCAATATTTATCACCAGCATTTTTTAGTGTATCCCTTAACAAAATATGAGTCTAGACCTGGACACACCTGGATATGCTTCCACCTTATCATTCATCCAAAGCAGTGAGGTTTTACTGATGTTGGGGAAAGAGAAAAAAAAGTTGTTTATATACATGTATCATTACTATAAGTAATCTTTGAACCCAATATATTTTTATTTCTAACAACTGAGCCCCTAATAGTTAATCAGCCCAATTATGTAAAGGAAAGCTCAAAGTGATTCTATTCTCTGAAATTTAAGGAGATTCTTAAATACATGTGAAGTTGTTACAAAAGTAAAGTTTCCAAAAAGTCAAAAACCATAAGAAATGATAGTAAAAATAATTTGAATATAAAAAATTAGGTGGATTTCTTTTTCTTTCATTTGGGGGGACATCTAAATAATTGTGGCATTACAAGCAATGTGTTCATATGGAGGTCAAAGGATGCATACAGTGGATATACCTTTTGAACACTCTTTGAGTCTCACACCTTCAAAAAAAGTAAGAATAATGTCTCTAGTTTTTTTTAATGTTTCACTACTTAGGGTATTTTTTTATGTTTTATGCCTCAATTATAAAATGTTTCTGAAATTTTAATTTATCATGAATAAAAATTAAACCCTACTGTAGAATTTTTATTTGTAAAAATTCAACCCATGTGAAACTAGAAACTTTGAAGGTACCAGTCATTTGAAAGTACCTACACAAAGGTTAAAAAAAATATATTTTTCTAAGGGATTATTGTTCATTTCTTTCTAGTTAAATTACATGTCATTTAACCTTCAAAGCTGTCACATTTTCCAAGGGAAATGTCACAGGTTTTATGAGTTCAATAGGTCTTCCCAATGAAATTGTCACAAAAATTATACAAATATGAGAGTATGAGAACTGCATCTTTTTAAGGATATTTATTAGGATACTGCTAGGGGAAAAAAAAAAAGATTGTCCAGCAAGCCCTGCCACATGAAGTTGTTTTCGAACCTAATATTTCAATGTTAAGCAATGATTTCTCTAAAGTAACATTTAATCATTTAAAGAGAAAGCTCACAATAGAAAGAATTAATACCCAAAATATACTAAATATTCCTTAAGCTTTTACAAAAGAAAGTTCCAAAACAACTCATCTAATAATAATAAAAAAAGAAGTTGAATTCAGGTATAGAAACAAATTTAAATTGACATTGTCCTAGCTATAATATGATTAAAAAAAGGTGGGAAGAAAAATGAAATTCTGGTGACAGAGCTTTTCTAGGTCTATCAACCTACAAAAGCTCAATAGCTGAATTTTCAACAAAAGACTGTTTAGTTTTCCCAAATGTCTCAGGCTCATTTTGGGTGAAAGCCAAATCTCTCACTGAATGAATGCTTGGAACTGAGTTTGGTACTTGGGGGAATACAAAGGAAAGATTAAGTGCTGTCATTGCTTTCTAGGGATTCCCTATCTGTAGATGGGAGTTAAATTGATGTATGTGTATTTAACAAGAATTATCTATATACTTGTCAATTAGTGTTTTGCCTTTAAATAGAGAGTTTCCTTGAGCCTCGGTGGTGTTGGCCTTGTTGCCATTCATTGAGTTGTATTTTAGCTACCACCACTTTTCTTTTCAGAGATTTTGCCAGATTTCTCACTGGACAAAAGGACTTATTAGAATAAGCTAGAGAACTAGGGCTCACAGGGAGTTTAGATTTCATAAATAATACTATGACATCAAAATATGGATTTTTGTCTTAATAAGTAGGTCTTATAACTTTCATAGGGAAAAATGTTGGAAGACACAACTTACCTCCTTATTATTTTTATATGTACACATTGTTTTCATGAACATTATGTTATTTATTCCATATAATATCAGTGTGTTCATTTGTGAGATAAACTAGGCTGCACAAGGGTTGAGTCATCAGTCCAAGGTCACATATCTAGTAAGTGCTACACTTGGAGATTTGGACTTGAACTTCATATGTGTGTGTATGTGTGTGTGTGTGTGTGTGTGTGTCACACACACACACACACAGTCAAATAGGAAAGACCTCCATATGAATACATTGCTTGTAATGACACATTTTACTTGCTCATCATTTCTTTTTCTTTTTCTTTTTTTTTGTTTTATTTTTTTAAATTTATTTTGATTTATCAACAGTCACTTTCATATGCTTTTGAGTTTAAAATTTTTCTCCCCTTCCCTCCACACCACTGTCCCCAAGATGGTGCACAAACTTGTATAAGGTATACATATACATTCTTATTAAACATATTTTCACATTAATGATGTTGTAAGTAAGAATTAGAACCAATAGAAGGAACCACCAGAAAGAGGAAACAAAACACAACAGAAGAAAAAAATAGCAAATAGTATGCTTCGATCTGCATTCAAACTCTATAGTTCTTTCTTTGGATGTAGAAAGCATTTTCCATCACAAGGCCTTTGGAGATGTCTTAGATCCATGTACTGCTGGGAAGGGTTAAGTTTATCAATATTAGTCATTGCACAACATAGCTGTTAATGTGTACAACATTTTGCTGGTTCTAATCACTTCTTTCAGCATCAGACCATACAAGTCTTTCCAGATTTTTCTGAAGTCATACTGTTCATCATTTCTTATAGCACAATAGTATTCCATTACATTTATATACCACAACTTGTTCAGCCATTCCCTAATTGATGGGCACTCTCTCAATTTCCAATTCTTGGCCACCACAAAAAGAGCTGCTATAAATATTTTTGTACATGTGGGTCCTTTTCCCATTTGGATGATCTCTTTGGGATATAGTCCTAGAACTGCCATTGCTGGGTCAAAGGGTATGCACATTTTTATAGCCCTTTGGGCATAGTTCCAAATTGCTCTCCAAAATGGTTGAATCATTTCATAACTCCACCAATAATGCATTAGTGTTCCAAATTTCCCACATTTTTTTCCAACATTTATCCTTTTCTTGTTTTGTCATCTTGGCCAATCTGATAGGTATGATGTGGTACCTCAGAGTTGTTTTGATTTGCATTTCTCTAATCAATAGTGACTTACAGCATTTTTTCATATGACTATAGATGGCTTTAATTTCTTCATCTGAGAACTGCCTTTTCATATCCTTTGATCATTTATCAATTGGGAAATGACTTGTATTCTTATAAATTTGACTTAATTCTCTGTATATTTTAGAAATGAGGCCCTTAACAGAGGCACTGGTTGTAAAAATTCTTTCCTAGTTTTCTACTTTCCTTCTAATCTTGGTTGCATTGGCTTTGGTTGTGCAAAAACTTTTCAATTTAACATAATCAAAGTTACCCATTTTGCTTTTCTTAATGTTCTCTATCTCCTGTTTGGTCATGAATTCTTCTGTTCTCCATAAATCTGATAGGTAAACTATTCCTTGCTCTCCCAATTTGCTTATAGTATCAGCTTTTATATTTAAATCATGAACCCATTTTGGCTTTGTTTTGGTATACGGTGTGAGATTTTGATCTATGCCTAGTTTCTGTCATACTCTTTTCCAGTTTTCCCAGCAGTTTTCATCAAAGAATAGGTTCTTATCCCAGAATATGGGGTCTTTGGGTTTATCAAATAATAGAATACTATAGTCATTGACTACTGCATCTTGCATACTTAACCTATTCCACTGATCTACCACTCTATTCCTTAGCCAGTACCAAGCAGTTTTGATGAGTGTTGCTTTATAATACAATTTAAGATCTGGAATGGCTAGGTCACCTTCCTCTGCATTTTTTTTTTCATTAGTGACCTTGATATTCTGGACTTTTTGTACTTCCAAATGAATCTTCTTATTATTTTATTCTAACTCTATAAAATAATTTTTTTGGTAGTTTGATTGGTATGGCACTGAATAAGTAAATTAGCTTAGGTAGAATTGTCATCATCATTTCTTATAGAACAATAGTATTCCATTTCATTAATATACCACAACTTGTTCAGCCATTCCCCAATTGACGCACATACCTTTAATTTCCAATTCTTTACCACTACAAAAAGAGCTTGTATAAATATTTTTGTACATGTTGGTCCTTTTCTCATTTTCATGATCTCTTTGGTACATAGGCCTAGAAGTGATATTGCTGGGTTAAAATCCATAGTCTTTTACTACACATGAGTTTTATTGAATCATGGCCTGTAAATGATGTATTTAATATGTCTGCCTTTCTGCATTAAGTTATCAGGGTTTTTTTTTATGTTCCAATAACTTGTCAATTTTTGTGTAGGTGCCATATACCACTGAGACAGAAGTATATTTCTTTCTATCCCCATTCAATTTTCTCAAGAGGTCTACCATATCTAACTTTTCAAAATTCTATTCACCTCCTTAACTTCTTTCTTCTTTATTTTGTGGTCAGATTTATCTAGTTCTTAGAGGGAGAGGTTGAGGACTGCCCACGAGTATAGTTTGGCTGTCTATTTCTTTCTTAAACTTATATAACTTCTCCTCTAAGAATTTGTATACTATATCACTTGGTACATACATGTTTAGTATTGATATTGCTTCATTTTCTATAGTTCCTTTTAGCAAGATGTAGTTTCCTTTTGTATATCTTTTAATTAGATTTATTTTTGCTTTTGCTTTGTCTGAGATTGGGATTGCTACGCCTGCTTTTTTTTTTTCATTTAACTTCAGCTGAAGCAAAATATATTCTGCTCCAGCCTTTACTCTGTGTGTATCTCTCCTTAAAATGTATTTCTCGTAATCAACATTTTGTAGGATTCTGGTTTTTTATCCACTCTGCTATCTGCTTCTGTTTTATGGGAGAATTCATCCCATTTACATTAACAGTTATGATTACTAACTATGTATTTCTCTCCATACTATTTCCTCCCCTGTTTATACTTTTCTCTTTTCTTTCACAATATCCCTTCTTACTAGAGTTTTACTTTCCACCATCATCAACCTCAGTCTGCCCTCCCTTCTATTAGCCTCTGCCCTTTTCTTCCTCTTTATCCTTACTACTTCTTTCCTCCCTTCTATTAACTCCACCTTTTCTTTTCCATTTCCTCTCCTACTTCCTATAGTGTAAGTTAGATTTCTATATCTAACTGATTGTGTTATTCCATCTTTGAGCTAAATCAGATGAGAGTAAGGTTGAAACAATACTCACCCCCCTCCCTTTTCGCCCTCTCTTGTAATAGGTCTTTTCTTCCTCTTCATGTGATGTAATTTATTTCATTTTGCCTCCCCTTTCCCCTTCTCCCACTACAATCCTTTTTATTAACCTCATCATTTTTTCTTTGTACCATCACATCAAAATTAACTTATATCCATATCCTCTGTCTATGTATATTCCTTGTAACTGCTCTAATAAAGATACAATTCATCATCTTCCTGTATGGGGATGTGAACAGTTTAACCTTATTTTATATTTTTTTCTCTTTCCTGTTTACCTTTTTATGCTTCTTTTGAATATTGTATTTGAAATCCAAATTTTGTGTCTAGTTCTGGTCTTTTCATCAGAAATGATTGAAAGTCACCTATTTCATTAAATGCCTATCTTCTCCCCTGAAAAAAAAAATCTCAATTTTGCTGAGTAGTTGATTCTCATTGGTAATCCAAGCTCCTTTGCCTTCTAGAATATCATATTCCAAGCTCTTCAGTCCATTAATTTAGAAGTTGCTGAATCCTGTGTAATCCTGACTGTGGCAACACAAAATTCAAATTGTTTCTGGATGCTTGCAATATTTTCTCCTTGACCTGATAATTCCAGATTTTGGATACAATATTACTCGGAGTTTTCATTTGGGATGACAGATGGATCCTTTCAATGACTATTTTAGTCTGTGGTTCTAGGATATCAGCTCAGTTTTCCTTGATAATTTCTTGAGATATCCTTCTAAGTTCATTTTTTGATCATGGCTTTCAAGTAGTCTAATAATTCTTACATTATCTCTCCTGGACCTTTTTTCCGGATCAGTTATTTTTTTCAATGAGATATTTTACTTTTTCTTCTTTTTTAATAATTTGTTTTATTTTTAGTTTTTAATATTTACTTCCATAAGATTTTGAGTTTTAAATTGTTCCCCTCCCTCTCCTCCACCAACTCCAAGACAGCATGCAATTTGATATAGGCTCTACTTACACATTCATATTAAACATATTTTCCTATTAGTCAGGATGTAAGAAAAAAATTAGAATTAATGGGAGAAACCACAAGAAAGAGGAAACAAAAGAAAATAAAAAAAGAAAAGGAGAACAAATAGTATTCTTCCATCTGCATTCAGACTCCAATTTTCTTTCTCTGGATGTGGATAGCATTTTCCATTGTGAGTCTTTTGGTGTTGTCTACGATTCTCACATTACTGAAAAGAGCTAAGTCTATCAAAGTCAGTCATCCCACAATGTGACTGTTACTGTGAACAATGTTTTCTTGGTTCTGCTCATTTCACTGCATATCAGTTTGTAAAAGTCTTTCCAGGTTTTTAAACAACATATTGTAGAATTATGGTTCTTAAGCCACTCTGCTCCCTGATTCTGTTTTATGGGAGAGTTTATCCCATCCACATTCCTTGTTATCATTACTATCTGTGTCTTTCTCTCCATCCAATTCACACCCCCCATTGATGCTTTTCTCTCTCCATTCTCCCTTTCCCTCCTCACTAGAGTTTTGCTTTCATCCACCACCTCCCTCAATCTGCCCTCCCTTCTATCAGGCCCCTCCTTTTTCTTTCCCTTTCCCTTTGCTACTTCGTTCCTCTCTTCTGTCCACTTCCTCCATTATCTTTCTTCTTTCCCCTCCTACTTCTTACAGGGTAAGTTAAATTTCTATACCTAGCTAATTATATTATTCCCTCTTTGAGCCAAATCTGATGAGAATAAGGTTCAAACAATGCTGTCACGGCCGCTAAAGTGGAGAGCATGAGACCAGCTCAATGCTCAGTAACCTGGAGATGCATGGATAAGGCGGGAGACAGCAAGATGGCAGAAGCTCCTGTTTATTGTTAGCTGGGTGTGAACTTTATAGCCCTCAAAGCATCTTGGGATCACGTGATCAGAGCCCATCAGCCAGTCCCAACTATCCCACTCCGCATGAAAGCCTCAGGTCTGGGGTGTGTCCGTGACATTCAGGGAGTTGCTCAACAAGTCAGAAGAGGGCCGAGCCAGTCATGATTGCTGTGTGTCCACAAAGGAGAGGTCAGCTAAGACTTGCTTGCTTTTGCACAACAAACTGTGACCCTCAACTCCCCACAGAGAGGAACCCTAATGTGGCAGAGCACCATTCCCAAATGAATCCTGTGACACAATGCTCATTTGCCTCCCTTCTTTCCCTCTGCTGTAATAGGTTTTTGTGCCTTTTCATGTAATGTAATTTACCCTTGTCTGCCTCCTCCATTCCTCTTCTCCCAGAACAATCCCTTTTCACCACTTGATTACATTTTTTATCAGCATGTCAAAGTCAATTTATACCCACAACCTCTGTCTATGTATCCCCCTTTTAAATGCTGTAATAACAATTCAGTTCTCAAAAGTTACTAGTGTCATCTTCCCTTTTAGGGATGCAAACAGTTTGCCTTATTAATGAGGTTTTTCTTTTATGTTCTGTTATACCTTTTTATGCTTCTCCTAAATCTTGAATTTGAAGATCAGATTTTCTGTTGAGCTCTGGTCTTTTCATGAGGAAAATTTGGAAGTCCCCTATTTCATTGAATGTCCACCTCTTCCCCTGAAAGATTATGCTCAATTTTCTGGGTAGTTGATCCTTGGTTGTAGTCCAAGCTGCTCTGCCCAATGGAATCTTGCATTCCACTCCCTCTGATCTTTTCCTGTAGAAGCTGTAAAGTCCTATGTAATCCTGACTGTGATTCAATGATATTTAATTTTTTTTTTTCTGGCTGTTTGAAGTATTTTCTCTTTGACCTGGAAATTTTGGAATTTAGCTACAAAATTCCATTGCATTTACAATTTGGGATCTATTTCAGGAGGTAATGGGTGGATCCTTTTTATCACTATTTCACCTTCTGGTTCTAGGACCTCATAGCAGTTTTCCTTGATGATTTCCTGAAAGATACTGTCCAGGCTCTTTGTTCATCTTGGTTTTCAGGTAGATCAATAATTTTTAAATGGTCTCTCCTGAATCTATTTTCCAGGTCACATGTTTTACCAATGTGATATTTCATGTTTTCTATTTTTCTATTTTTCTGTTTTTCTTCTTTTTTCTTTCATTCTTTTGTTTCTGTTTGACTGATTCTTTATATCTCATAGGATCATTAGCTTCCACTTGCCCAATTCTAATTTTTAATTAATTGTTTCCTTCCTTTAGATTTTGCACCTCCTTTTCCATTTGGCCAATTCTACTTTTTAAGTTGATTTCTTCAGTGTACTTTTTTCCCCCTCTGTATTTTCCCTCAATTGTATTTTTAAGTACTTGTTTTCTGCATTCAATTTTTGTCCTTCCTTTTCAAAGCTATTGATTTTCTTCTACATACCTCTCTTTTCCTTCCCCAATTTTTCTTCTACCTCTCTTATTTGACTTTTAAAATCTTTCTTGAGCTCTTCCAAGAAGGCTTTTTGGGTTTCAGCCCAGTTCATATTCCCTTTTGAAGTTTTGGATTTATTGGTATTGTATATTAGATATTTGTGTATATTGACAATGTTGTCCTCTTCTGAATTTGTGCCTTGATCTTCCCTGACTCCAACATAAGAACTCATAGTCTTTGTCTGTTTTTGCTTTCTCCTCATGCTGTTTGCCTATTTCCTGGCTTTTAAAGTTGAGCTCTCCTGCTGCAGTATAGGGGGGCATTGACCCGAGCTTCTTGTGCTGGGATCCCAGGACCTGGTCACTGGCTTTATGTGCTGGAGACTCAGGTGCTGGCAGCTGGAGGCTGGAGGCATCTGGTGGCTTACCTGGTGCTGAGCTGGGGTCAATAGCACTGGAACTTTTGGGGTGGGGGTGGAGAGTCTGGCCCCTAGAGGATGCCTGCTGACCTAGGCTTGTTTAAAGCACTCGAACATTTGACTGCTAGAGGATATCTGCAGCCTGGAGTTATGCAAAAGCACTGGGAGATTTGGTTGCTGGTGAATGCCAATACATGTGGTGATTTTCTGAGCTGGTGTTTGCTGATTCCCCTGCCTGTGCTGAGGCATTCAGGGGATCCTAGTGTTGGTGCTTGCCTGCTCCACCACACTGGGTCTCAAGATCTTCTCCTGGTTTGCTGAGGTGGCACTTGCCACTGGCTTGCTGGGACACTTCTTACCCTGTACTGCTTCCCCTCCCCCAGAGTGATAGAGGTCTTTCCCATTAATCCCCCAAGCTTGCTGGGCTACAAGACTGCTGCACCCTATCTTTCTGCTGGCTTAGCTATTTCAGGGTTTTACCTGGAGTGATATTTTCTGGGCTTTCTGAGGTCAATAATGGAGGGTAAAAGTGACTTACTTCTTACTCTACCTTCTTGGCTCCCTGAAGTCCCCTATTTTTTTTTCATTCTTTTAATTTTTTTGACTGATTATTGATGTGTCACAGAGTCATTAGTTTCCATTTGTCTAATTCTAATTTTTGAAGAATTATTTTCTTCAGTTAGCTTTTATATCTCCTTTTCCATTTGGTCAATTCTACTTTTTAAGGAGTTGTCTTCTTAAGTGAATTTTTTTTTTTCCCATTTGTCCAATTGCATTTTTTAAGCATTTGTTTTCTTCAGTCAAATTCTGTCCTTCCTTTTCCAAGCTGTTAATTGTCTCTGATGCAGCTCTTGTTCTTTTCCCATTTTTTTCTTTTCCTTTTCCCTTTTAGGTTTCACATGTAGGCAGCATGATATTGCTATCCTTTTCTGAGTCCGTGTTTTCATCTTTCCTGTCACCATAGAAGGGCTCTATGATCAATATTCTTTTTTGCTTCTTACTCTTATTTTTGCCTACATCATAGCTTTCAAAGATGAGCTCTGCTATTGGGGAACTGGGGGACATTATCCCAACTTTGTCATGCTGTGCAGTCTGGTTCCAGTCATTAACTTTGTGCTCTTGGACCTCAGTTGCTGGCAGCTTGTTCACTGTGCTAGAGTGACCTGGGCTAATGGTACCTGTTGCTGCCTAGTTTCCAAGGCTGGCAATTTGCCCAATTTGTTCTGTGAAGTTTGAATTCAGTCAGAGAGCCGTACTTGAGGACCTAGAAGTCCAAATGCGAGTGGCCTTGAGGCCATGGGTTCTCCTCCCCTGGTTTTTATTATTTGCTTTTAAAATTTTCATCTTGTGTAAATTGGGATTCCTTAAAAATTAATTTGAAATTTAGGGCAGTAACAACTTTATTTTGTATTGTTGTCCTGAACCCCTACATTTATATAAATAATACTGTTTAATATAGCCATTTATTCTATAAATCTTTGTCAACATATTTACAGCTGGCTTCATCTGCTTTTTAGCCATGGAGGACATTTTAATTCCATTCTTGATACTTAGTTTTTTCATAGGCACCTTGTGCTGATAAAACAATATTAGTTCCCTTCTTTAAATTTTGTCCTGTATCTTTATTATCGAATGTATCTCTATTAAGTAGTGTTCAGGTACTTTCTCTGCAAATTTTTAAGCTGCATTTCATATGCAGTAGTGTAAAAATTATCTATCTGTTCTCTTAATCTGGAAATATTAGTATTTCTGTTGCTGCCTTGGGGTGTTGGGCCTTATAGAGTTTGGTTAACGTTGCATGTGTTTAGATATTGTTATGGTTACTTTCTACTTTCTAAATCATATACCCCTTCAGAAAGTCCCTCCCTCACCTTATCCCCTAGTTTTCTCACCTCTACAGAAGTTCAGAAGATGTCTAATGATTTTCTTATATTTCTTCTAGACCTTTTACACTAAATTTTCCATTTAGATTTTGTCTTTCTGTTACAAATACCTGAATGTCTTTCAGTTCATCAAATGTCCATTTTTTTTCATTCAGGATTATATACAACTTTGCTGGATAAGGTGTTCTTGTATGCAAGCCCAGCTCCTGTGGTCTTTAAAATATAATGCTCCAAGATTTATAGGGGCAGAGCCAAGATGGCAGAATAAAAGTAGTGACTTGCTTGAGCCCTCCCACAAACCCCTCCAAATACCTATTAAAAATGGCTCTAAAGAAATTCTAAAGCAGCAGAACCCACAAAAAGACTAAGTGAAACAAATTTCCATCCCAAGACAACCTGGATGGTTGATCAGAAAGGTATATTGCACCAGACTGGGAGAGGAAGGAAGTTTGGCATGGACACGCAGGCTGCAGCAAAGCTGGAACAGGCCTCAGAGGACTGAATCACAGGCAGCTGTGGCAGTTCCCAGACTTCTCAACCCAAGATACCAAAGACAACTTAGAAGGTCAGTGGGAAAAGTATATTTCTGTGGTGGTGAGAAAGAAGGAAGTGGGGTTCCAGCCTCAGTCCCTGAGCTCAGCCCCAGGGTGGCAGCTGCCTCCTGAGTTTCTGGCACACAGATTGAGTGGATGATCTGAGGGGGATTGCAGGGATGTCTCTGCTGGTTCAGGATTCTCTAGCTTTGCCTGTGCTTGGATCTGGGTCACAGACTGGGTGGTGGTCCTGGGGTGAGGAGGAACACTGGCATGGTGGAGCTTCTAGTGGCTGTGGAGAAGAAATCTTCCTCACAGTTCCAAGACAGAAAGGAGTACTTGTGATCACTCATACAACAGAGCACAGGCCAGGAAAGGAGCAAAAACTTCACCCTTGCTCATAGCACCCTGTAAGAATTGAAAATTTACAGGTCCCTAGAAGTATTTCTGAAAACAGCTGCATAAAACCCCTGAAGCTTGGGACAGTACATTCTCCTCACTGGAAACAGACCCCTACCTTAACAAAGAGTTTATAATTCAAGTAATTTGCTGGGATCATGAGCAAGCAGTACAAAAATAGTCAGACTATATTATCTTACTTTGGTGACAAAGAAGATCAAAACACACAACCAGAAGACAACAAAGTCAAAACTCCTACGTCCAAAGCCTCTAAGAAAAATATGAATTGGTTCCATGCCATGGAAGAACTCAAAAAACATTTTGAGAAGCAAGTAAGAGAAGTAGAGGAAAAACTGAGAGTGATACTAAAGGAAATCCAAAAAATTACTGAAGAAAATAACACCTTAAAAATAACCTAACCCAAATGGCAAAAGAGGTCCAAAATGTCATCGAAGACAAAAATGCCCTGAAAAGCAAAATTGGCCAAATGGAAAAAGAAGTCCAAAAGCTTACTGAAGAAAATACTTCCTTCAAAATTACAATGGAGCAATTGGAACTTAGTGACTTTATGAGAAATAAAGGCACTGTAAAACTAATCCAAAAGAATGAAAAAGTAGAGAATGTGAAAGATCTCATTGGAAAAACAACTGACCTGGAAAAATATATCCAGGAGAGAGAACGTAAAAATTACTGGACTATCTGAAAGCCATGATCAAAAAAAGAGCAGGATCTTTCAGGTAATTATCAAGGAAAACTGCCCTGATATTTTAGAACCATAGGGCAAAATAGAAATTGAAAGAATCCACCAATCACCTCTGGAAAGCAATCCTGAAAGGAAAACTCCTAGGAATATTCTAGCCAAATTCCAGAATTCCCAAGTCAAGGAGAAAATACTGCAGGCAGCCAGAAAGAAACAATTCAAGTATTGTGGAAACACAATCAGGATAATACATGATATAGCAGCTTTTACATTAAGGGACCAGAGGGCATGGAATATGATATTCCAAAGGTAAAGGAGATAGGACTACAACCAAGAATCACCTATCCAGCAATACTGAGTATAATCCTTCAGGGTAAAAATGGTCATTCAATGAAATAGGGGACTTTCAAGCATTCCTGAGGAAAAGACCAGACCTGAATATAAAATTTGACTTTCAAATAGAAGACTCAAGTGAAACATGGAAGAGGTAAATAAGAAAGAGAAATTATAAGAGACCTATTAAGGTTGAACTGCTTACATTCCTGCAGGAAAAGATGGTATTTGTAACTCATGAGTCCTTTGGCAGTATTATGGTAGTGGGAGGGAAAAAATTATATGTACATATGGATAGATAGATAGATAGATAGATAGATAGATAGATAGATAGATAGAGGGCACAGGGTGAGTTGAAGATGAAGGGTTGATATCTGGAAAATAAAATTAAGGGGTGAGAGAGGATTATACTGAGAGAAGGAGAAAGAGAGAAGTAGCATGGGGTAAATTATGTCACATGAAACAGATAAGAAAAGGCTTTCACAGTGGAGGGGAAATGGGGGAAGGTGAAAGGGAATAAGTGAATCTTATTCTCATAGGATTTGGCTTAAGGAGGGAATAACATACACAATGTGGTATGGAAATCTATGTTACCCTACAGGAAAATAAGGGGAAGGGAAGGGGACAAGAGAGCAGGGGGTTGATAGAGTAGAGGGCAAATTGGGGGAGGGGATAATCAAAAGCAAATCCTTCTGAGGAGGGATAGGGTCAAAAGAGAGAGTAGAATAAATGGGGGGGTAGGATAGGATGAAGGGAAATATACTTAGTTTTTCACAACAGGACTACTGTGGAAGTGTTTTGCATGACTACACATCTATAACATGTATTGAGTTGCTTGCATTTTCATTGATGCTTGGCAGAAAGGGAGTAAGGGAGTAAATTTGTAACCCAAAGTTTTAAAAACACATGTTAAAAAATAAATAAATAAATAAAGGAAATCTTTCCCATAAAAAAAAATAATGCTCCAAGATGTATGGTCTTTTATTGTAGAAGTTGCTAGAGCTTCTGAAATCTTGATTGTTTTTCTTCAGTATTTAAAATACTTTTCCCCTTGTTGCTTGCAATATTTCCTCTTTAACTTGGGAATTTTGAAATTTGCTGTGACACTCCTGTAAATTTTCTTCCTAGGATCTCTTTCACATGGATTCTTTCTCTTTGTACTTTAACTTCTTCTTCTGGAACTTCAGGGCAATTTTCCTTAATCATTTCACGTAATATTTTATCCAGATTATGTTTTTTGATAACCTTTAGGTAGTCTGACAATTCCTACGTTGTCTCTCCTCAATCTATTCTCCAAGTCAGTTGTTTTTCTAATGAGATGTTTCAGATTCCCTTTTATTTTTTCAAGGTTTATTACATATTGGTATCTTATAACATTATTTAATTCCATTTACCAAATTGTGGTTTTCAAGGAGTTATTTTCTTCCTTAAGATTTTTTATTTCTTTATCTAATTTGTTATCTTTTCATAATTTTCTTGAATTCTTTTTAAAAAAATTTTCCTTGTTCTCTCTTATTTGATTTTTGAATTCTTTTAAAGTTCTTCCAATATTCCTTTTTTTGAACTTTTGATCATTTGATATTACTCTTTAGGGTAAGAGTGGGTTTTTTTAACCTATCTTCCTCTGAATATAAAGCAAGATCTTCTTTTACACCAAAGTAGCTATTAATGGTCAGGTTCTTTTTCCTTTGCTTAGTCATTTTTATTTTTAATTTGTCTAATTTCATTTTTAGGAACTTGATATTATTATTATCAAGTTTTAATCTTGAGTTTTGGGTAATGTTGTCCTGGGCCTCAAATCCTTCTTACTTTTGTTTTCTGAACTCTATCCAAGAGTTCAACTTCAGGGACTCCTCTCTTCTTCCCCTAAGCCCCACCCATAGAATCCCAAAAATGTTCTTTTTCCTTGAATTACTGAGTTCATCAGGCATGTGTTCTTTCCTCCTTTCCCACAGCCACAGTCAGGGATCATGTGTGGTCATCTTCAGTATGCCTAACTTCCAAAAACAGCAGGGGGTCCTTAAATCTTTTCTCACTGAACTTTATGCTATTTCTTAGATGAAAGTTTGTGATGTAAAAGTTCATGAGGTGAAAGTTCCTGAGGTGAAATTTCTTGAGGCATTGAGCAATGTAAAAGGTGAGGTGAAATTTCTTGAGGCCTAGTCTGCATCCCTCAGGATCTACTGTTTGTTGATTCAGTGAAGTCAACCTAGAGGTCTTTACACTTCATTGGACCCAAACCTCATCCCATGGAGTCTTCTATGAGGCAATATTAAGATGTCTCAGGAGGACAACTACTTTACCCCATTTTTTTGCTGTTCTATATTCATTTTATGGCAATTTTCTGTCTGTGGAAGAAATCTGGAGAGCTTGGAAATTTCTAACCTACTTCAACATCTTCCCAGAATGCATCAAAAATTTCTATTCAATGCTTTATCATTCTTATTACATTTTTATTATTTGTCATTTATTTATAGTATATTTGTAGCTCACCCATTACTCTCCTCTCCCAGGTTCAATTGGTGTAATCACAGAAAATAAGCAAGCATGAAATGGATAATAACGTTTAGGAGGTATTAATATCATAATAAATTATAAAGAATAATCTTCAACCATCATAGCTTAAAAGCCCCTATATCATTCAATCTCAGTCTCAGAAGTTAAATGGAGTTGGGCCAGGTTCATTCTTAGATGAGAACACATACACACACACACACACACACACACACACACACACACACACTTTTTATAGTTATCAGAAAATGTTAGCTTTCTGAATGGCTCCGGTGAATATATTTGTTTAATGATAAAGTTCACATCATCAGTCTCTAAAAGGGTTTTCTCCAACATTAAACTTTTCATTAAAAACCAATTTTGAATTCAGTTGATGATTACAATAGTGTTTGTATGCAGTATGCTGCTCCTAAATTCCCTACGTCTCTGCTGAGAGGAAGAAGTGTTTCACTATTCTCCAGTGACAAGATTGGTTACATTTATTCATAGTAAAAGTTCTTTTTAATGTCCTTATCATTTATATTATTGTAAACATTGTTTATATTATTCTTCAAGTTAATTTAATTTATTTTGGATGAATTCATATCAGTCTTTGCATGAATCTCTGAATTCCTCACATTCATAATTTCTTATTGAATAATATTTCATTACATTCATATATCATGCTTTGTTCAGCCTTTCATGAGTTTTGAAAGCACTCATACTTTGATTTCAGGTATTTGCCACCATGAAATTGGTTCTACGAATATCTTGGTATAAAATAGATATTCAGCATACTTTGAGGATATAAATTGTCAGTAGTGGGATCTCTGGGACGAAAAGCATGAACACTTTAATGAGTTTTCTTTCATAATTCCAAATTGTTTTCCAGAATGGTTGTACCAATTCATATTTATGCCAAAAAGGTCTTATTGTCTCTGTCTTCCTGGGACTTCTCCAGCATTGTTTCGATTTTTGTTTAGCTTTGCCAATTTTATGAGACTGAGCTGATATCTTAAATGGATTTAAATTTTCCATTTTTCTTATTACTAGTGATTTGAAGTATGTTTTCAAGAGGTTATTGCCCATACTTCTTTCTTTTGAAAATGGATTGTTCATACCAGTTTTCTACTAAAGAATGGATCTTGATCCATTATAGATTTGCTTAAATTCCCTGCATATTTTGGATACCAGGTTTTATGGGTGATATTTGATGCTTACCTACTTTCTTGAACTGTTTTTCTTATTTTTTTCAAAGACATTTTCTCTTAATGTAATTACATTAATTTTTGTTAATGTAAAACCTTTATAATTTCTTATTTCATCTGGATGTTAAGTTTGCAGCCTCACTGCCCTGTGTCCCTTACTAGCAGTAATTTGATAGGGATGTGGACACTAACAACTCATGGAAGATTAGAGAATCATAAACTATATGCCTTCAGGGAAGATGGTAGTCAGCTGGGTCTCATCTTGCCATTGTTTTCTCAAATTCACCAAGCCTTAGCATCTGCCCCACTTCTATGCCCTCTAGATCATCAGGCATTAGCATTTTCCCTATCACTGAACATTTTTTTTATATATGCTATTTCATTTAAATAGGTTGTGAACTCTTTGAGAGCAGGATCCAATCTACATTTCTATTTGATTACCTAGGACTTAGACTCTTGCTTGGAAAGAAAAAAATATGATTAAGTGATTTATCCCTATTTCTTTTGTAATAAAATTCCTTCCTCACTTGTGTAATAATTCTCTTCTAAGTTGTAGAAAGACACATCCTTTAGCTCTTCTCTAATTTTTGTTTAAATTAATGTATGACAGTTAACATAGATTTTGGCAATCTTTAAGAAAGTTTCTCATAATATTCTCACTGGAAATGTGAAGATTTGCTGGCTACTTTTTGGCTAAAACTAAGTGGAGTCAGATATGACCTAATGGTTGAGCCCAAAGTACAATTACTAATAGTTTGATATCAACTAAAATATTTTTAAGTGGGATGACCTAAAAATATATACTTTCTCTTGTCCTATTTAATTTTTTAATCATGTCTTCAATAAAGGGACAGATGTCATACTTATCAAATTTCCAGATGACATCAATATTAGAAAGACAACTAGTATATTATATTAAAATTTCAAAACAAAACAAAACTCAATAGATTGAATATTATACCAAACCCAATAATATGAAACTTAATAAGGTCTACTGTAAAGTTTTTTTTTATTTTTGTTTAAAACAAAATAATAAGTACAACATGGAAAAATGTGTCTAGGAAGAATTTTACTTTAATTTATAAGAATTTTAGTAGGCTGTAACCATAATTATAGTCAAGAAAGTTATATGAAAACCTAGATAACTAATATGACTTAATGCTTTACTAACAGGCATAGTGTCCTTGTCTAAATTGGTGATCAGACTAGGACTAGGACTAGAATAAAGAATAAGATGAGGATTTATGAGATTATTTTGATAAAATTGGAAAAGAACATATTCTAGAGATAAAGGATTTGGATTCATGCCCCACTTCAGAAAGTTACTACCTGTGTCCTTTGGTAAGGCACTTGCCCCCCTCGGCCTCAGTTTCCATCTGTTAAATAAAGTTATTGAAATACATGTTCTCTAATTTGGAAAAAATATGCAAAAGAGACAACATCAGAATAATTGGCCTATCTGAAATCCATAATGAAAAGGAGGACCTGGACAACATCTTTCAATAAAGTATGAAGGAAAATGGTCCTGGAATGAGAGAGCAAAATAGGCATTGAGAGACTCCACCAATCACCTAAGGAAAAAAAATCCCAAATTAAGAACTCCAAAAAACATTACAACCAAATTTCAGAACTATCAGGAAAAAGCACTACAAGTTGTCAGAAAGAAACAATTCAAATATCAGGGAGTCACAATCAGGATAATATAGGACTTAGTAGCTGCAGCTTTAAAGGACCAGAGGTCATGGAACATGATATTCCAGAAGGCAAAGGAGCTAGGAATATGACCAAGAATCACCTACTTGGCAAAATTAAGCATAACATTCTGGGTGGGGGGGAAAGGTCATTCAATAAAATAGAAGGATTTCAAGCTTTCATAAGGAGAAGACCAGAACTAAACTAAAAATTTGACCTCTAATATGGACCCAAGAGAAGGATAAACAGGTAAAAAGTGAAAAGAAAACTTATGTCAATAAAGCTAAACTGCTTACATTCCAGCATAGTAAGATGATACTTGAATTCTTAAAAATTGAATCACTAACATAGTACAGCTAGAAGGAATATACATAGACAGAGGGTATGAGTATAAGGTGAATTTGAGGGAATGACATAAAAAAATTAAGGGATGAGAAAGAGGAATACTTTTGGTACAAAAGGAAGGGAGAGGCAGAATGGGTAAATTATTTCACATGAAGTAGAGAAAAAGACCTAGTACAGTGGAGGGGAAGATGGGAGAGTGGGCAATTGGGCATCACTTGAACCTTACTCTCATCAGTATTGGCTCAAAGTGGGAATCATATACAAAATCAGCTGAATATAGAAATATATCTTACCTGACTGGTAAGTAGGATGAGAAGAGATCAAGTAAAGGGGAGAAGGGGACTGACAAAAAGGAGAGCAGCTCAGCTGAAATAGTAGATAGCAAAACACTGGTGGGGAGGGAAAGGGTGAGAGGAGAAAGAGGACAGACAGGAAGAAGAATAGGATGGAGGGAAATACACAGGTAATAATCAGAACTGTGAATGTGAATGAGAGAAACTCTTATGTAAATTGGAAACAGATAACAGAATGGATCAAACAACAGAATCTTACACTATGTTGTTTATAAGAAATACACTTGAAGCAGAGTAAAGGTAAGGGGCTGGAGCAGAATCTATTATGCTTCAGTTGAAGTAAAGGAAAAAAAAAAGGAAAGGTAGGAATCCTGATCCCAGACAAAATAAAATAAAAAATAGACCTAATAAAAAGAGATAAGGAAGGAAACTGCATCTTGCTGAAAGGAACCATAGACAATGAAGCAGTATCAATACTAAACATATATGCATCAACTGGTATAGCATCCAAATCCTTAAAGGAGAAATTAAGTGAGTTATAGGAAGAAATAGAAAATAAAATTATACTAGTTGTGGACCTCCACTGTCCCCTCTCAGAACTCACTAAATCCAACTAAGAATTAAACAAGAAAGAAATGAGAAAGAAGATTAGAAAAGTTAGATATCACAGATCATTGGCATGACTTAGACACAAAGGGTGACACCATCCACAAATTAAAAGAGTAAATAATAGTCTACCTGCACATCAATGGGGAGGGGAAGAATTCATGATCAAACAAGGGTTAGAGTGCATTACAAACTGTAGAATAGATAATTTTAAGCATATTAAATTAGAAGGCTTTGTACAAACAAAATCGATACAACCAAGTTTAGAAGGAAAGCAGAAAGATGGGAAGGTATTTTTTGGGTCTCCTTTAGCATCACTCTCAGTTTTTCCTCTACTTCTCTTACTTGCTTCTCAAAATCCTTTTTGAGTGTTTCCACGGCCTTGGATCAATTCATATTTTTCTTGGAGGTTTTGGATGTAGGAGCTTTGGCTTCATTGTCTTCTTCTGGTTGTGTGTTTTGATCTTCTTTGTCACCAAAGTAAGATGATATGGTCTGACTCTTTTTGTGCTGTTTGCTCATGATCCTGGCCAATTACTTGAGTTATAAACTCTTTGTTAAGGTAGGGGTCTGTTTCCAGTGTGGAGAATGTACTGTCCCAAGCTTCAGGGGTTTTGTGCAGCTCTTTTCAGAGATACTTCTAGGCACCTGTAAATTTTCAGTTCTTCCAAGGTGCTATGATCAAGGGTGAGGTGTTCACTCCTATCCTGCTCTTCTTTATGAGTGACCACAAGCAGTATTTTCTGTCTTGGAATTGTAAGGAAGATTTCCTTTCCACAGCCACTCCACCACTCCAGTGCTCTTCCTCGCCCTAGGATCGCCACCCAGAACTGTGACCAGATCCAAGCATGGGCAAAGCAAGAGAATCCTGTACCAGCAGAGAGATCCCTGCAATCCCCCTCTGATCAGATACTCAATTCACCCTCAGTCTGTGGGTCAGAAACTCAGGAGGCAGCTGCTGCCCTGTGCCCAAGCTCAGGGACTGGAGCTGGAACCACACTGTGCCTCTCTCTCACCATCAAAGAAACTGACTTTTCCCACTGACCTAAGTTGTCTTTGGCATTCATGGGTTGAGAAGTCTGGAAACTGCCACAGCTGCCTGTGATTCAGTCCTCTGAGGTCTGCTCCAGATTCACTGCAGCCTGTGCGCCCACACCAAACTGACTTCCTCTCCTAGTCCAGTGCGATATACCATTCCAATCAATCATCCAGGTTATCTTGGGCTGGAAATTTGTTTCACTCTGTCTTTTTGTGGGTTCTGCTGCTTTGGAATTTATTGACAGCCATTTTTTGTTATAGATATTTGGAGGGGTTTGTGGGAGAGCTCAAGGAAGTCACTGATTTTACTCCACCATCTTGGTTCCGACCCCCCCAAGAAAATTTTTAACATTCATTTTTACAAGATTTTGAGTTCCATTTTTTTTTTATTTCCCTCCATTCATTCTTCTGAAAATGGCAGGCAGTTTCCTATAGTTTATACATGTGCAACCATGTAAAAATATTTCCATATTAGTCACAGTTGTAAAAGAAGAAATAAATCAAAAGAAAAAAATACTAAAAAGAATAAAGCACGTGAAAAACATATGCTTCAATTTACATTCAGAATCCATCATTTCTTTATCTGGATATTAATAGCATTCTCCTTCACAAGTCCTTTGTACTTATCTTGGATCACAGTGCAGCTGAGAAGAACTCAGTCATTCACAAATGATTATCACACAATGCTGCTGATGCTGTGCACTATGTTTTCCTGGTTCTGCTCATTTCACTTTGCATCAATTCATGCAAGTCTTTCTAGGTTTTTCTGAAGTCTGCTTGTTCGTCATTTCTTATTGCACAATAGTATTCCATTACATTTATATATCACAGCTTGGTTGATTGGAATGGCATATCATGCTGGACTGGGAGAGGAAGTCAGTTTGGTGTGGGCACGCAGGCTGCAGCAAATCTGGAGCAGGCCTCAGAGGACTGAATCACAGGCAGCTGTGGCAGTTTCCAGACTTCTCAACCCATGAATGCCAAAGACAACTTAGGTCAGTGGGAAAAGTCAGTTTCTGTGATGGTGAGAGAGAAGCACAGTGTGGTTCCAGCTCCAGTCCCTGAGCTTGGGCACAGGGCAGCAGCTGCCTCCTGAGTTTCTGACCCACAGACTGAGGGTGAATTGAGTGTCTGATCAGAGGGGGATTGCAGGGATCTCTCTGCTGGTACAGGATTCTCTTGCTTTGCCCATGCTTGGATCTGGTCACAGTTCTGGGTGGCGATCCTAGGGCGAGGAAGAGCACTGGAGTGGTGGAGTGGCTGTGGAAAGGAAATCTTCCTTACAGTCCGAGACAGAAAATACTGCTTGTGGTCACTCATAAAGAAGAGCACAGGCCAGGATAGGAGTGAACACCTCACCCTTGATCATAGCACCTTGGAAGAACTGAAAATTTACAGGTGCCTAGAAGTATCTCTGAAAAGAGCTGCACAAAACCCCTGAAGCTTGGGACAGTACATTCTCCACACTGGAAACAGACCCCTACCTTAACAAAGAGTTTATAACTCAAGTAATTGGCCAGGATCATGAGCAAACAGCACAAAAAGAGTCAGACCATATCATCTTACTTTGGTGACAAAGAAGATCAAAACACACAACCAGAAGAAGACAATGAAGCCAAAGCTCCTACATCCAAAACCTCCAAGAAAAATATGAATTGATCCAAGGCTGTGGAAGCACTCAAAAAGGATTTTGAGAAGCAAGTAAGAGAAGTAGAGGAAAAACTGAGAGTGATGCTAAAGGAGACCCAAAAAAATACTGAAGAAAATAACACCTTTAAAAATAGCCTAACCCAAATGGCCAAAAAGGTCCAAAAAGCCAATGAGCAGAAGAATGCCCTAAAAAAAGCAAAATTGACCAAATGGAAAAGGACGTCAAAAGCCTACTGAAGAAAATACTTCCTTCAAAATTACAATGGAGTAATTGGAAGCTAGTGACTTTATGAGAAATAAAGGAACTGTAAAACTAATCCAAAAGAATGAAAAAATAGAAGAGAATGTGAAAGATCTCATTGGAAAAACAACTGACCTGGAAAAAAATATATGCAGGAGAGAGAACTTAAAAATTTTTGGGCTTTGAAAGTCGTAATCAAAAAAAGAGCCTAGATATCATCTTTCAAGAAATTATCAAGTAAAACTGCCCTGATATTTTAGAACCAGAAGGCAAAACAGAAATTGAAAGAATCCACCAATCACCTCTTGAAAGAGATCTCAAAAGGAAAACTCCTAGGAATATTGTACCCAAATTCCAGAATTCCCAGGTGAAGGAGAAAATATTGCAGGCAGCCAGAAAGAAACAATTCAAGTATTGTGGAAACATAATCAAGATAACACAAGATTCAGCAGCTTCTACATTAAGGAATGGGAGGGCATGGAGTATGATATTCCAGGGGCAAAGGAAATAGGACTACAGCCAAGAATCACCTACCCAGCAAAACTGAGTATAATCCTTCAGGGTAAAGAATGGCTATTCAATGAAATAAGGGACTTTCAAGCATTCTTGAGGAAAAGAACAGACCTGAATATAAAATTTCAGTTTCAAATACAAGATTCAAATGAAGCATGGAAGAGGTAAATAAGAAATGAGGTAAAATATCTCACATGAAACAGATAAGAAAAGGCTTTCACAGTGGAGGGGAAATGGGGGAAGGTGAAAGGGAATGAGTGAATCTTATTCTCATAGGATTTGGCTTAAGGAGGGAATAACATACACAATGGGGTATGGAAATCTATGTTACCGTACAGGAAAATAAGGGGAAGGGAAGGGGACAAGAGAGCAGGGGGTTGATAGAGGAGAGGGCAGATTGGGGGAGGGGATAATCAACAGCAAACACTTCTGAGGAGGGACAGGGTCAAAAGAGAGAATAGAATAAATAGGGGAGTAGGATAAGATGAAAGGAAATATGCTTAGTTTTTCACAACATGACTACTATGGAAGTGTTTTGCCTGACTACACATGTATAACCTGAATTGAGATGCTTGCCTTTTCAATGAGCATGTGTGGGGAGGGAGGAAGGGAGAAAATTTGTTACCCAAAGTTTTAAAAACACATGTTAAAAAGAAAAAAATAAAAAAATTTCTTGACATTTAACTAGGGAAAATAAAATACTATTAAAAAAGAAATAAAATAATAAAATTGAAAAATTAAATTTAAAAAAAGAAATAGATAGTCTCTGAGTTTCCTTCTATTTTGTACATATGATTTTTTTAAATAATATACTTTGGTCGTTTGGAATATTGTGTTCAGTGCTACATCACTCATTCTGAAAGACACTGAGAAGGTAATGGGTATTTAAAGAAGTTTAATCAAGGTAGATAAATTCTTGTGAGAATTAGATGAAGGATCTGGACAGACGACTTAGGAGAAGGAACTGAGGAATAAAAGCATGACAACTCTCTCCAAGAATATTAATCTCAGTCCTATGGAAGGATTAGACTTTTTCTATCTCCTTTGCCCTGGAGAACAAACCAAGCAAATTTTATATTGATGTCAGGGTAAAACTAAAATAAATAGACCAAAATAACAAAAGAAATACAAAACTTCTTAATAAATAGAGCAATTTAGAATCAGAATGTGTTGCATCAAGACCAGTGGGCTGCATCATTTTAGATATCTTCAAGCAAAGGCTGGGTGACCACTTTCTTGGAATGTTATGGAAGTATTATTTTTTTTATTGATTGATGCAAATAGTTAGACTCTGATAATAAATGCTTATGGCCATGATTACCAAAATGATCTTAACTCAGACTCCTACAAATCAGCATTTATTGGTCATGTGATTGTCTTGAAAATACCTAATAATCCTATGAATTAGATGGGAAAACATTAAGTTGTCACATAAGTAAGTTTTCTGTTATATAGTTTTCTATTCCATATGGAGTAAACAAATCTAGGGGCAAAACATGTTACATAAAATAACTTAAAGATATATTACCCTGTGAATTGATAAATAGTGGTTGATAAATATATGTGCCTGCCAAAGTATATCAGATGATTTCATCTTAATTGCACTGCCCAGTTACACTACAGCCTCCCTGGGGTCCTTGCTCCTCTCTCTCCATCTGCTATTACTTCCCAATGGCTTTTACTACTTTTCTTGCATCTGTCACCACTGTTTTGGGGTACCATTTTACCTCTCCCCATCTGTTATCCACAGACTTCTTCACAATATCTCTTCTACTTGGCTAGCAGGGTGATAGTATGATGTGTTCACTGCACCAAGCTGCTGACCAACTAGCCCAGCTGGAGAAATACCACCATGCCAAAAGTAGTGAGGGCTTTTGTATCACCACTGAGGTAGTCATCAGGAAATAGCTATGATACGTAAATCCTCCCCCTCCCCACCACATGCTATGTGTCAATGAAGAATAGTCAATATTCAGCAGTATTTCTTCCCTTAACGCAAAAGAGTACTTGTCTCTTTCTCCTTTTATGATTTCTGTATGCTGCTTGCTTGTCTCTTTTTTTGTTAAAAGTTCTGGTTCTATTTTTCTTTTCAATTAGTACTGAGGATAAAGGTAACAGTATTCTGGAACACATTCTTAATTTTCCGAAACAAGTTTAAAGTAAAATGCCTGTGGATAGAGGGAAAATAAATCAAGCTTTTATTTGCTTCATATTTTTGACATATTTTCCCAATAGGGGGTTGGATTAGAAGGCCACTAAAGTCCATTTCAGCACCAAAATTCTAGGAATCTGTCCTAGACTTTCCACATAGGTTTCATCTCATTTCATGAAAGAGACAGGGAGATGTTTCAAGAATTTTAAGAGGGAAACAAGGTGGGGAAATCACTTATGCTCCTTCATTTATTCATTCATTGAATAAAAAGTCAAGATCCATTAACTTCAATTAAAATCACATTTGTTATGTCTGCTCTGTGTTTAAGTGCAAAGTGCAGAAGTAGGCAATAAGCATACAAAGCAAAAACACTCTTTGTCCTTGAACTTACATTCAACTAGAGGAAAAATGTGTCACCAACTTAAAAACATAAAGTAAATTAAAGAGGGAGAAATCTGGCAGGGAAGGGTGGAAGAGAGGAAGAACAAGCAAAGAGATAAAATTTGAGCTAAATGTGGAAGGAAGCTAAAAATTGGAAGGAGGATAAGAATTCTGAGAGAAAATTGAGGGATAATGTTTTAGAAATGAAGATTTTGCTTGTGTGTGAAAGGAGAATAGAGTATTGCATTTCAGAAACAACTAGTGGCATGGTCTGATGAATTAAAGAGCACATGAGAGGGAGTGATGTGTGATAATTCTTAAAAAGTACATGATAACTCAGTTGAAGAAACCCTCTATGCCAGGCTGGGAAAATTGAATTTTATCTCAGAAAAATTGTGAAGCCACTAAAAGCTTTCTTTTTTTCTCAGAAAAAATAAAATATCTTTTAGTTTTATCATTTATTTACTAGCAATATTTATTTATTTATTTATTTATTTTAATTTTGAGTTTCAAATTCTTTCCCTTCCCAAGTCCCTCACTCACCCAATGAGAAAGCAAGTGATATGAAATCAGTTTTATATGTGAAATTATGCAAATGACATTTCATATTGACCATGTTGAAAAAATAAGTAAGAAAAATAAAGTGAAAAAAATTGTATTTCAAGTGTTTCTCAAAGTTCAAGTGTTCTTTCACTGAACTTTGAAAGTATTTTTCATCATGTGTCCTTTAGAATTGACTTGTATCATTGAATTGATCAGGGTAGAGAAATATTTCACAGTAGGACATCATTAAGAAATTGCTGTTACTGTATAAAATGTTGTCTTGATTGTACTTGCTTCATTTCATTTAAATTCACATTGGAATTAATAACTTCTTCTATAACCCCACTCCTTATTTCTGATAGCACAATTTCATTTCATCACCTTTTCTTTAGCCATTTTTCTCATTGATAGGCATCACCTCAATTGAAAATTCTTTGTTACCCCAATAGTGTTGCTATAAATATTTGTATATAAAAGAACTTTTACTTTTCCTTTGATACCTTTAGGATACAGACCTAGTATTGATATTGACAAGTCAAAGATTATGCACAGTTTTATTGTTTTTGGGCAAAGCTCCAAATTGTTCTCAAAAATGGTTGAACCAGCTCATGGTTCCCCAAGCAGTGCATTATTGTCTCTTATTTTACCACATCCCCTAGGGAATTTAACACTTTTTTTTCTGTCATGTTAGCCAATTAAGTAGATGTGAAGTAGTACCTTAGAGTTGTTTTAATTTGCATTTCATTAATCAATTTTTTACATCGATTTCCATTAAGGAAATTGTTATATAGGTTTTTTCTTCTTCTTCTGCTTTTGCTGTCTCTGGTTTGGGTATAAAAACCATATTTGTGTCATAAAAGGAATTTGGTAGGACTTCTTTATCTATTTTTTTTGAATATTTTGCATAGTATTGTGATTAATTGTTCCTTAAATGTTAGAATTCATCTGGTCTTGGGCATTTTTCCTTAGGGATCTGATGGATAAATTGTTTATTTTTTTTCTAATATAGGGTTATTTAAATATTCCATTTCCTATTCTATTAATCTGAGCAATTTATATCATTATAAATATTCATCCATTTCACTTAGATTATCAATTTTACTGACACAAAATTGGGCAAAATAACTCCTAATAACTGCTTTAATTTCATCTTCATTAGTGGTGCAATCCAACTTTTCATTTTTGATTTTCTTTCTTTTCTATATCAAATTAACAAATGGCTTATCTACTTTATTGCTTTTTTTCCCATTAAATCATCACGTAGATTTATTAACTAAATATTTTTATTTCAATTTAATTAATCTCTCCTTTGATTTTCAAAAAATCTTTTTTTGGTTTTTAAGGAGTCTAATTTGTTTTTTATTTCCCTATTTTTTTATTTGCACGTACAATTCATTGTTCTGTTCTTTCCCTCTTTTATTTATCTACAAGGTTAGAGATATAAAATTTCTCCTAAGTAATGCTTTGGCCATATCCAATTTTGGAATGTTGTCTCATTGTTGTCATTCTCTTTAATTAAATTATGGAACATTTCTATGATTTGTTCTGTGGTCCACTCATTCTTTAGGATGTTTATTTCTTTCCAATTAATTATTCATCAGTGTTTCCATAGCCCTTTATTGAATGTAATTTTTTTTGCATTATGGTCTGGAAAAGTTGCATTTGATATTTCTGTTTTTGTGCATTTGGTTGTGAAGTTTTTATGTCTCCATGCATGATCACTCTTATGCATTCTTCTATGTAGGATCCGTATGTCTACCGTAATAATGATAAAGTTCTTAGAAGACACATGTATCCTCTACCCATAAAGGTAAATACTTTAACTTTCTTGAATCCCTCATTTCTTTTTTATGTTTACCTTTGTGTGCTTCTCTTGAGTCTTGTATTTGAAAACTAAAATTTACTTAGCACTAGGCTTTTCATCAGTAATACTTGAAAGTCCTTTACTTCTTTGAATATGCATATTTTTCCCTTTCAAAGATTTGTGCTCATTTTTTTCCCTCAGTAGGTTTTTCTTGGTTGTGATATTATCTCTTTTGCTTTCTAAAATATTATATTTCAAGCCTCTTTAATGTGGCAGCTGCTAAATATTGTGTGATCCTGACTGTGTCTCCTTAAATGGTTTCTTTCTACCTGTTAAAGTATTTTCTCTTTTACCTGAGAGTTCTGGAATTTAGCTATACCATTCCTGGGAATTACCATTTGGGGATCTCTTTCAGCTGGTAATGAGTGGGTTTTTTAATGTCTATTTTATACTGCAGGTCTAAGATACTGAGGAAGTCTTCCTTGATAATTTCTTGAAATATGATGTCTAAGCTTTTTCTTTGATCCTGACATTCAGATAGTTCAATAATTCTTAAATTATCTGTCCTAGATCTATTTTCCGAATTTTATATTTCACATTTATTTTATTTTTTCCTTCTTTTAGATTCATTTATTGTTTCTTGGGGTCTCATGAAGTTATTAATTTCCACTTGGCCAATTATTATTTTTAAGGAATAATTTTCTTCAGTGGGTTTTTTCCACTCTTTTTAAATTTGGCCAATTCTGATTTTTTCAGGTGATATTTTTTCAGGTTTATTTTTGTTCTTTTGCCAAGCTGTTTTTTTTTTCATAATGTTCTTCCTTTTCTCTCATTTCTTTAGTTAATTTTCCTCTACCCAATTATTTGATTTTGAAAATCCCTTTTAGCTTTTCCAGGGATTCTTGTGCTTCTGTCTAATTTGCATTTTTCCTCTTTGAGGCTTTGCTTATAAATCTTTTGAAATCATTGTCTTGTTTTGAATTTTTGTCTTGATCTTTCCTTTCATTATAGTACTTTTTATCATTAGATTCTTTTTTGTTGTTGTTGTTTCCTCATTTTTCCACCTTATTTCTTGATTTTGAACTTCCTGTTAAAGTTGGTCTCTGTTTCAGGCATGGGGATTGGGAGAAGAAACACTGTTCAAAACTTCAGGAGTTTTTACACTACTTTTTTTTTCAGAAATAGTTCTAGATGTTTTGATGCTTTCAGTGCTTCCAAAGTGGTGCAATTTGCTAAGAGGTGTATTCACTCTACTTCTGGTCTGGGCTCTGGTCTTTATTTATAAAGATACCCTGCTCCCCTGAATCCACAAGCACTAGTGCTCCTCTCTGCCTTAAAACTGTGACCAGGTATTCTGCTCCTCTCTACCCTGTAACTTTGACTGGAGTTGCCAAACAGCCCCTGGTTCTACCCTCCTTGCCATCATAGACACCCAGTGTAATCTCTTTCTGATCTCTTATTTAGTCTCCTTAATGTCCCAGGGTGAGAGCTCCTAAAGCTGCTGCTGCTGTTGCAGCCACCTTGAAGACCCCCAGCTGTGATTGTTGCCAGTGAACTCCATGTTTGTTTCCACCATGGTGCAACAGACTCTCCCTATGATCTCCTAAATTGTCTCAGACTGGAAAAAAATATTTTAATCAGCCCTTTGTCAACTGTGCTCTTCTAGAATTTAATTTGATGCATTATTCTAAAGTTGTTTGGAAGAGAAGGCTGAGAGAGTTAACTGTGTTACTGCCTCTACTTTACCATCTTGATTTCCTCAATAATATCATTGAAAATGAAATTTTACTGCTGTGTGAATGATCAGTTGTGTGACATCAAGGGTGGGGTGGGAAGCATGACTTATAGTTCTGAAATCAAGCAGACTAATCAAAAGGATATTACAATAGTTCAGGTTGAAGCAAAAATGTTTTAAACTTGTGTGTTGGTTGTATGATTGGAATGAATTGGCTAAATGAGAGAAAAGACATGGAGCAATAGTTGACAGGATTCAAAAACTGATTAGATAATGGAAAATAAGAAAGATAAAAACTTCAAATATTATTTTGAGGTTGTACATCTAGTTTTATAACTGACTGTCAGGATGGTGATGTCAGCAAAAGAAAGAGGAGAAAGACAAGGATGAAGTTTTCTTAAAGCATGGGAGATAGATCATTATCTAGTAAATGAGATAGAAAAGGAATACCTAGGCATACAGAAAAAGATCAGAAAACAGCACTATCACAAACCAGTGAAGAGTGAATATTCATGAAAATGTGTGGATTAACAGTGTCAAATGATTCAAAAACTTCAAGGATGATGAAGACTGGGAAATGGCCAAGATATTATAAAGTATATTTCATAATGGCCAAGTAAATTCACTTTTTATCATTCTAAGCAAGTTTATAAGACAATGTAGTTGAAGATGATATGGTTATCTGCATTGTTAAAGGACATTTCCTCATTTGAGTGACCCCTTGACCAATAAAATCAGAAATCCAGTCCTCTATTGCTGTTATGAGCCTACTAATTTTAAATTACCATCTATAGATTGTCAGAAGTATTTCAATATGTTGAAAGAATTAAACTGCCATGCTAGGTAGTGTAAGAAACACCGCAATTTTTAAAAAGAGAATGTGATATAGTGGATTGATCAATGAGTTTAAAGTCAAGAACAAATAAGTTTAAATTCAGATATACCTTCTGCCTCCAAATAAAACAACTCCAGTGGCTCCCTATTGTCTCAAAGATCAAATATGCCATCCTCTATTTGGCTTTTAAAGCATCTTTTCTACTTTCTAGTCTTCTTCCACTTCACACTAGCTCCTCTCCTCCATTCATTCTTAAATTCTATGAAATTGCATCTTTGCTGTTTCTCACACTCAACATTCCATTTCTTGAATCTAAGGGATTTCTTCACCTTTGCCTTGGGTCTGGAATTCTCATTTCTCTCATCTTCACCATTTAGCTTATTTGGATTACTTCTAGTATCATCCTACCTTGTACAAGAAAAGTTTCTCAGTCCTTTATAATCTTAGTTGATCTTCATATCTGCTTTAGTAAAGAGTTCTTGCACATCAGAAGTTTGCTATCCTAACAAAATAAGATATTATATTTATATACATATCTAGCTGTTGTCAGATATTGATATTATTGTTATTATCATTATTATTATTATTATTATTATTATTATTATTACATAGGTCAATGGTTTCTTGGTGTGTGGAACATGATCAATCTGTGAATATTGCATACCAACTATTTAGTCAATTCTGCTTTTGTCTTGGAGAACTCAGGGGTCATTAAAAGTATTTCTGTATAATTTTTTAACAGAAACCAAAACTGACCTGTGTTTTGTTCAATTCTAGACACAGTTCATCATCCACCAAGAGTAGTAATATTTATAAATGATAGATACATACATACATACATAGGTAGATAAATATATATTGAGTTAATGTATATATATTCACAAACCTATTCAATATATTTGGTTGCACCTTGACAATGTATTTTTCGTCTACTTTGAATTCAAATGTGGATGATTAGATTAATGTCTTTGTAATAATCATGAATTTTGTTGAGGAGATCTTTTAGTACTTTTGAACACTGCTCAATATAATTAGTATGATTGCACGTGCAAATAGAAGCATTTGGGAAAAAATTCTATTAAGAAGAAACCTTTCATTTGGACTTAAGGCAAGAAAAGTCCTTCCACACTCAAATAAAAGTTGAATAAATAAGCTACCTGTTACTACATAGCTTAGGGTTGATACTGAGTGAGAGACTAAGTCACTGAATAAAATTATCTTCTGACACCAATTACATATGTATGTGTGTTTACATATATATGTACATAAATGTGTATATAATTATCTATGTGTATATTTATACATATAAACATGCTCATTTGTGTAGCTATGCACATATACAGACACCCATTTTCTCCCTTCCCTTCTTCTGGATTATATATTTGTTTCTTTAATTAACAAAGAATAGACCCATATACACATACAAGTCAATTCTACAGCAACTAGAATGTAATTTGCTTTAGAAAATGGTCTAACTAAAGCCTGGCTACTCCCTTATTACATACATAAAAATAACTGAAGCATAACTAGGCCTTTCTTTTTATTTTCAATGAATATGGTGACTTTATTGGTGCAGAAGGGGCAGAAATTATAACATGATTTCCTTTATCCTTCAAGTGAGCCCTGACTCTTTTCATGGTGGCAAAAATATCAGTAGATTCTTCTGTATTGGCTCTGGTATCACCTCATTTTATATTGGTGGGATCATTCTACTAGAAGAGAATATTGACTTTTCCATTGATTATCAACTTTATATTCTCTACCTTGACAATTCTCTTGGGCTTACCATGGGTAAAATCACATTCAAACATATAAACCATGTAGTTGAGGTCAATATAATTGCTACTGATGACCCCATCATTCATTCTGTCTGAAGTCAATGCAACCATGGTTACCATGTACCTAATACTGACAAATCCTTAACTGACCTTCACCATCTTGTCTCAGTGTTGCAGCTACAACAATAGATACTAACATCAAGCTTTGGAGAAAATCTGAGAGCTTAGAGAATTTTATGTAGACTTTGAGGAAATGGGGAAGTAAAGCTTATGAGGGGTATTTGTTAATATCTTTTTGGTCATTTTTTAAATAAAAAAGTGACTTTTCTTTATTCCTTTCCTTCCTCTTCCTTCCTTCCTTCCTTCCTTCCTTCCTTCCTTCCTTCCTTCCTTCCTTCCTTCCTTCCTTCCTTCCTTCCTTCCTTCCTTCCTTTCTTTCTTTCTTTCTTTCTTTCTTCCTTTCTTTCTTTCTTTCTTTCTCTCTCTCT
>NW_020949613.1:14052867-14172817 GCF_900497805.2 Vombatus ursinus | reverse complement strand
ATGATTTTCTTCTAAATGTATTGGATAGTTCATAGATCCTGCTCAAGTCCATCTTCTGTGTCATTTCAATTCTCTCATACAGTACAACAAATATTAGAGAAGTACAGTCCAAATATAATAGGTGTATTATGGTCACCAATTATTGATATAAGACCTTAATAGAAATGTGAATAGATTTTTTTCAAAGCACTTTACAAGTTTTATCTCGTTTGATCCTCACATCAATCTTATAATGAGGTAAGTACTATTATTCTTCACATTTTAGATTCAGAAACTGAATCATATATAAGTTAAGAGATTTGCCCATGATGACAAAACTAGTATCATAGTAAGGTCATAGTTTACATCAGGAGCTTTTGGACTCCAGGTCCAGTGTTTTGTACACATTGTGCCTTTACTATCTTTTGAGTTTCATCTGCAAATATGATTGAGATAATTTAACTCAGCGGCATCACTTATTATGTTCTCCATGAACTTTTTATCCCTTTTTCCCTCAATTTTATTCAGACATTTTTGAGGTGATACTACTTTCAGCACCTCCATTAATAATTTTTTTATGTATTTATGCTCTAAATTTGTGTTGCCCTTGACAGTTTTGCTTCTCTGTTTTTTCTTAATGTCAAATGCTTGTTGACTGAGGTGATTTTATTCTAGTTTGGCCTTTGTTTTTATGATTTACTCACATTAGTAAAAATTTCCTTTAGAATGGCAAAAGAATCTTTATTTACATCCTTTTCTTATTTTCCAGAGTTCATAGTTTGTTCAAAGGGTTTGGGTTGGAATTGCTATAATCACAGTGAATTTTTTTAATATAATTCATTCTAATTTGTTATTTATCTTTCCCTATGCTGGAACTATTCAGTTCAATGATTGTCCAAAAATATATGATTCTTAAATAACATCTAGTTATTTGGCCAGCACTTCTATGTCTGCTAAGATATTGTTAATTTTGTTTTCTATAATGTCAGTCAGTGTCAATTCATTATGTTCACTACCTCAAGTCTCAAAGTAAGTACTCATTGTACAAAAGAGTAGGAATTATAAGTAGTGTATAAGTACCCTGCCTTCTTTCACTAACCACATTTTCAAGGATGATTTTCACCAATCTTTTCTATACCTGACTTTGCACTTAATTCACTTAGTAGCAAGGTAAAAGTTGGTGTGGTTTGCACAAGTTTGTCAAAGTGGACAGTAGAGTAGTGAAGTTGGGAACTAAAATAGAGGGGAATGAACACTGACTAGATGGTAGGGAAGTGAAAGCAGGAAGTATACATAAACACATACACACTATACTAATATATATGTGTATATATACAGGCATAGATGTATGCAAATGTGTGTGTATCATATAATTTTAGCAGGGAAGGTCAGAAAGATCTAGAACAAAATCTTGAGCTGTCAGAAAGAAAAAAAAGTTTTTGTTTAGTTTTGTTTTAGGATCAGGGAGACTTGAATATGTTTATAGGCACAGGGGACGAAATGAGTAGATATGGGCTGGATGAGATTAATGTCAGCCAACATTCCACTACAACACCCTTCCTAGGAAAGGTATTAGTTTTCCCTAAGAAGACAAAAAATTCCCACAATTTGATTAGTTTCCCTGAATGATCTTCAAAATTGTTTCATCTTTCCTTAAATATTCCATGGTTTTCTTTCTGTCTATCCTTTCAGCTAATAATCTTACCACAGATTTTACTGAAAAAAAATGAGGGCATATATGAAGGGCAGAGCCCTCTCTTCTCTTCTTTTCATATGTCAATCAGATACCTTCTGCTGTTATCTCCTCCATCTTTATCTCCCATTATCTTTTCCATCTCTATCTCCCATGAAGAATCAGACATCTTCGTTGCCAAGGCTATTTCTACATCTCATAATTGATCCTCTTCCATAGTTTACCTTTCAGATCCATGGAGAAGGGAAGAATTTATGACCAAGCAAGAGATAGAGAACATTATGAAACACAATTTTTTTTATTACACTGTATTGAAATTTTTTGCACAAACAAAACCAATACAACCATGATTAACAGGGGAGCAGAAAGCTGGAAAACAATTTTTATAGCCAGTGTCTCTGATAAAGGACTCATTTCAAAAATATATAGAGAATTGAGTCAAATTTATAAGAATACAAGTCATTCCCCAATTGATAAATGGTCAAAGGATATGAACAGGCAGTTTTCAGGTGAAGAAATTAAAGCTATCTATAGTCACATGAAATAAATGCTCTAAATCAGTATTGATAAGAGAAATGCAAATCAAAACAACTCTGAGGTATCACATCACATCTATCAGATTGGCTAACATGACAAAACAGGAATTGATAAATATTGGAGAAGATGTGGGAAAATTGGAACACTAATGCATTATTGGTGGAGTTGTTAACAAATTCAACAATTCTAGAGAGCAATTTGGAACTATGCCCAAAGGACTATAAAAATGTACACAACTTTGACCCAGCAATAACACTTCTAGGTCTGTATCCCAAAGAGATGATAAAAATGGGAAAAGGACCCATATGTGCAAAAATATTCATAGCATCTCTTTTTGTGGTGGCCAAGAATTAGACATTGACGGGATGACCTTCCATTTGGGAATGGCTGAACAAGTTGTGTTATATGAATGTAATGGAATACTATTGTTCCATAAGAAATGACGAGCAGGTGGGCTTCAGAAAACTTGGAAAGATTCACATGAACTGATGCTGAGTGAGGTGAGCAGAAGGAGACGAACATTGAACACAATAATAGCAATTTTGAGTGATGACCAACTTTGATGGACTTAACTTTTCTCAGCACTACAATTATCTCAGAGAATTCCAAAAGACTCATGATGGAAAATGCTATGCACATCCAGAGAAAGAACTATGGAGTCTGAATGCGAATAGAAGCATACTACTCTCTCTGTCTCTCTCTCTTTGTCTCTCTCTTTCTGTCTCTCTCTCTCTCTTTCTCTTTCTGTCTCTCTCTCTTTCTCTTTTTTGTTTCTTCTTTCTTGTGGCTTTTCCCTTTGGTTCTAATTCTTCTTTACAACATGACGAATGTGGAAATGTGTTTAATATGATTGTACATGTATAGCCTATATCAAATTGCATGCCATCTTGGGGAGGGAAGGGTAGAGGGTGGGGGAGAAAATCTAGAACTCAAAATCTTGTAGAAGTGAATGTTCAAAACTAAAAAGAAATAATAAATAAAATTTCAAAAAAATAATTGATCCTATTCCAACTGATCATCTTCAATAGATTGCCTTGTCTATCATTCCAACTCCCTCACCTTCATACAATCTCTACGTGACTCCTCACTGATTTTCTACTGCCTACAAATGTATGTTTCCACTATCCTCAAAAAAAAGCACCTTCATTGGATCTCTGCATCCCACTAATGATTATTTCTATTACCTTTAAGCTAAATATCTTGAGAAGACTCTCTTCAACCCATGTTTATGCTTCTGATCCTCTCATTCTCAACTTTTTATAATCTGGCTTCTGGCCTTATCATTCAACCAAAATTGCCCTCTTCAAAGTCAGTAATGATTACTGAATTGTCAAGTCTATTTTTGTCATTACATATCCTTCTTGAATTCTCTGTGGCCCTTGATACCATCAGTCATCCAAACAACTCTGTACCACTATATTCTTGTTCTATATCCTTGCTGTGTTAAAGCAAAATATACCCCCTTTTTGTGAATTGTTCAATGAATTGCAAGTGCTTTCTTCCAACTTCAAACCTTAACTTACTTAGTGATGGTATTAGAACTACCTCTAGGGGGCAGCTAGGTGGCACAGTAAATAGAGCTCTGGCCTTGGAGTCAGGAGGACCTGAGTTCAAATCCAGCCTCAGACACTTAACACTTACTAGCTGTGTGACCCTGGGCAAGTCACTTAACCCCCATCGCCTCATCATAAAGCAAAAAAAAAAAAAATGAACTACCTCTAACAGAGACTTCTTAAAAGCAGACTAAGACAGATACAGATAGAAACACACAGAGAGACAAATATACATAGACACATTGAGAGTGAAAAACATGTAAACAGAGAAAATGAGACACAGACATAGAGAGATAGAGACAGAGACTGATAGCAACAGAAATAGAGTATGGTAGAAATAGAGACATAGGCATGGAAAGTGAAAGAGAGAATGATTGATGGGGCAAGAATGGAGTCTGAGATGGATTGTGTTATATGAACTGTTAGAGTTATAGTATTCCAGGATACAACTTGTTACTTACTATAACATTGCTGGTACCTGTTCATGGTGACTAAATCACCTTTTTCATATGAAAAATTTATCAGATGCAGTCAAGAAAGTTGTCCTGCCTATGCAGTAGATTAAAAAAAAAGTGAATACACTCTTTAAAAAAATGTTGTTTTTTCATGGCTTTTGTAACTTATTTACTAAAGGAATTGTGGGAATAGTCTGTTTTGGTTTATGAAGTAGGAGACTAGTTCAAGAGAGTCTAGTCTTAAAGAATAAAACTTACTGAGAGCCATTGTAGAATTTTTTTGTTAGACAAATTTTAATGGCTATACAGATAATACATTTTTGTATCCTCCATTTAATCAAATAGTGCTTTCTTGCTAAACTATTTTTAAGCTTTCAATAAATATTTAGCATTGAGAAGTTGTGTACTAAAAATGTGTATTTTTAAAACATCAGGCTAAGTGAATGATGCTGATTGTCACATTTGGAATGTTCAAAATTAACATAAGCAAACTTCTACCTTCTAGCTTTGCAATTTTGCTGAGATTTAGCTCTTTTTATTTATTTTGGATACATTTGTCTAGCATTCAAAATTTTGATAAAAAAAAACCTGAGACTTACCTCGGGAAGGAAAAGCATAATCAAAATGGCAGAATTTTTTTCTTCCTTAAAAAATTTAATTTACACTCTGAACTGGGTATAGATGGTTGAAAATTCAGGGTATCACTCATATCTGTTCTTTGGAGCAATGGAAAGGGAAGGAAAGGATAAAGTACTTGAATTCTTGTCCCTAGTGCAACAATGAGTTTTACAACAGTGATTCATAGAACCCGAAGGAGATGAATTGAATGTACTCTAGATTTTTATTTATTTCACAGTAGAGACTGACCACAAATGCAAAAAGAGAAACATATTCTTAAAAGGTAAAGAATGAGTGGGCCAAATTATTTATTAATCTTCTCTAAGACCAATAGATAGCATTTAAGTTTGTTTAAAAAAGCCAACAAGAATCTCATATCACAGGCCATGAATTGTTCCATTGATGTTTTAAGGGAAAAACAAAATGAAAGAAGAATCTGGAGAGAAATATTTTGAGTTCAACTTAAATTTCATTCATATACAAATGTAAATAGATATAAATAGATAGCTGGATAAAGATATAGATAGATAAACATATAGACATACATATATATAATATATAGTTATAGTTATTTAAATTAAGAACTATTCATATTTTATTTTTCCTATTTCCTTTCCCATTTGAAAAACAAAAGCCTTGTAATAAAAAGTCAGCCAAGCAGCACAAATACCCACATTGGACATGTCTGATAATGTGTGTCTTATTCTGCATTTTTATTCCATCACCTCTGTCAGGAGAAATGTAATATGCTCCACCAATGGCTATTTGAATCATAACTGCATAAATATCTTTTTAAGTCATCTCTCCACTTTAAGGATTTCATTTTAAATATGAAAATCTATATGAAATTCACATGTCAGATATGCCCATGGCTTGAAGGGCATGTACCTTGCAGATGTACTACATACTTTCCACACAGAAACATTGGTGGAGGGTGGGGAGGGAATCTCTTCACTTAATGAAAAATCTAATAGACAAAAGTTCTCCCCATTTCTACAAGAATATAAGACAGAATTTACCAAAAGGGGAATTTTAATAAAATAAAACAATACAAATATTCTATAATCTGAGCAGTCTTTCAAAAGGATGTTAAATTTGCCTAAATTCAACCAAAGCCCCATGGTCCCATATAAATTAAATACTTTTTCATGAGAGCATTTTCCAATGTCACTTAGAATTTCTTACAATACTTCTCTTCATCTAAGAATGAATGGATGAATGAGGGAAGCATTTCTTAAAACATATACTATATGTTGGGCACTGTGCTGAGAATTTATATGCAAAAATGAAATAATCTCTGCCATTACATCCTAATGAGGGAGACAAAACATATAAAGAAATGATGGCTAAGAAAGGGAGTTTTGATTAAAAGGCTGCTCTCCTTGAATTTTGCTGCATCACTCTTTGGTAGGGTGGGCTCACCAGTGGTATAACATGATTACAACTTTCAGATAGAATAGCAGTACTCTGGTGGGTGATCATCTCCTTGATCTCCATTAATTTTTCTCCAATAATCCTCACTTCAATGTCCCTTGTTGACAATGCTTCTTGCCTGCTGTTCTGTTTACAATTTCCCCTGATGTCTTGACTCATTAACAAACTTTTACTTCTTTTGTGACTCTCCTACCATCAGCATATATTAATAATGCATATTATAACTCTGCATCTAATTACTCTGTAAATTTATTACCTCTGATTAAAGGAACTATGCCATTTGACATTTACTGCAATCCCAGAAAGCTTCAAGTATGTAATAAATGCTTTAAAAATATCCATAATCAGCTATTGACCACACATTCTGATATCATTCTGGGTGGTGTAAAGTTTCAATATCTCCTCACTTGAATTGACCAATAATTACAGCTTCATCAATAGAAACTATAACTCTAATAATAAGGTATCAATGGTTTATATTCAATCTTCACAGTCTTTGTTTCTATTCATAGTATTTAACAAATACCCCATCCTCATGTTAGGATCATAGATAATAGATATAAAGCCAGAAGAGACATCACAGACTTTCTAGATCAATTCTATCACTTCACAAATAAGGAAATTAAGTTAGTGACATTAAGTGACTTCCCCAAGCTCACACATATTATTGTTGAAAAAGTAGAATTCCTATTCAGATCTTCTTCCTTCAGGTTTATAACTAGAGGTGTCTTTGACTCCCTGTTCTCACTGAGATCCAAATAGTTGCCAAGTCCTCTTTATTCTACCTCCATAAGAACTCTAGTATCCATCTCATTACTTCCACTGCACCCACTCTAGATCTGGCCTTCATTTTTTTTTCTTACCCATATTATTGGGTTAATTTCCTTAACATTCTTTCTACATTCAGGCTGTATGTTCTCTACATTTTAGGAAGGTAATTGTTCAGGTAGCAGAAAAAGATGTCCAGAAGAAGAAGATGAAGCTGGTGAAGGACTTAGGGATCATTCTACATAAATATTAGTTGAAACAACTGAAAGTCTTTAGCCAAAGAAATGGAATATTTTAAGTGGAAATGATAGCTATCTTGAAGTATTTGAAAGAATTTCATACGTATAGGAGATTATCATTCTTCCCTACTCCCTGTACACGCAAGGATGCACTATCTTGTTATTTGAAGTTGCAAATATAAGGAAAAAGATAAAATCTGTGTTCCCAAGTTTTCAGGGACAGTCATAAATTGTATTCTTTCTTTTAATCCAGATTTACTTTTTCTGAAACATGGTTCCATTACTCTGACTTCTACCCCTAAAAAAAGCAGAATAATCCTAATCTCCTGAGCACATCGTTGTTCATCCTTACTTCTCAAAGAGGACCAATGACATCAGGAAGATGATGTTTAGATTTGCAAGTGAATTGGGTTTAAGTGAGGTAGGGCTGTGCAAAGTCATCAGCCTCACTCTCTCCTCCAGAGTCCTCTGAGTGCAGTGCAAAAACATAAGTCAGGACAACTGGAGATGACCCTAAATGCAGGGGGAGACTTTAGTCTTCTTAAGCAAAGGACTTTCCCAAGTTTCAGTTTGTCTAAGGCAACACCCATTCAGTGATTTAAGACTAGATAAGAAATGAGGCAAAAGATCACCTAATTTGTATACTTGAGACAAAAAAGAAATCCCTTCAAATACTCCAGAACATTTGTTGTGCCCACAAAAAATATCTTCCTTTGGTTAAAAATCTTGAGTTCCTTCAACTAATTCACATTCAATTTGTATGGTCTTTTTATTATATTGCTATAATCTCCTTCCTATTATTTCATTTAAATTTTTTACATCAATATTCATTAGGAAAATGGGTCCATAGTTTTCTCTCTCTTTTTTCCTCTTTCTGATTTAGGTATAAGTACCATACTAGTGTCATAAAAAGAATTTGGTAGAATTCCTTCTTTGTCTATTTTTCAAAATAATTTATATAGTATTGTAATTGCTTGTTCTTTAAATATTTGGTAGAATTCTCTTGAGAATCAGTTCAGTCCTGAGTATTTTTTTAGTTAGCTTTATGATGACTCATTCAATTACTTTTTCTAAAATAATGTTATTTAAGAAATTAATTGTCCCTTCTGTTAATCTTAGCAATTTATTTTTGTGTAACTATTCATCATTTTCATTTAGATTATTACATTTGTTGGCATGTAATAGCATTATAAAATAAAATTATTTTAATTTCAACTTCATTGATAGCAAATTCATGCTTTTCCTTTTTGATACTGGTAATTTGGCTTTCTTCTTCCTCTTTTTTAAATCAAATTAACCAGTGGTTTAGGTAATTCTGATTATGAGTATATGAAAAACCTTATAGATTTGGTTTAGAAAGAAGGGATCCATGGTGGGAACAGCCTGTGTACTTCTCCATGAATCAATAGGGGAAATTAAAAGAACTGAAGAAACTGCAGGAACAAGTGTTGGTGGGAATTAAGTGAACCACACTGAGATTAACACAAGGAGTTTTCTTGCAGTTGCACATTTCAAGCAACCCTTATGTCTTACCTGAAAACTGGCCCCATACTAATCCATTATTGCTTTCATATTCTTTTTTTTGTTTGTTTACAGACACTTGGGGGTAGTGGGACACCTCTTTTTTTGTATCAAGGGAATTGCACCAGTTCACTCTCCCCCTCCCAACTTGAAAATTCCCTAAACTTTCATGCAATTAGAAATCAAATTAGTTAATGTTGTATCATTTCCTTTTAACTAATTAGTTTTATCTGAGTAACTGTTTTTACTTTATAAAAGTCTGTCTCCATCTGTATTCAAGGGGCTGTATCAAAGCTGAAGGCTATTGATCCCAATTTGTTGAGCAATTGTCATGCACTGTTTAATAAACCAATACGCTCAGAAGCTCAACCCTTTGTTTCTTCAGTCATTTCATTTTTCATTCAGCACAGAAGCCTTTAAAAAAATTGGTCAATTTTGTCTTTTAAGAAGTTTTTCTCTTCAAAAATGTTTGTGCCTCTTTTACCATTTGGCCAATTCTCTTTTTAAAGTTTATTTTCCCAATATTTTTATGTCTCTTTTAACCAATTTGTTCCTTCTCTTTTTATAATTTTCTTCCATCACTCTTTCTTTTCCAAATTTTTCCTATGCTTCTTTTGTTTGATTTGTTTTAAAACCCTTTTTGAGTTCTTTCAGGAATTCTTGTTGGGCTTATATCCAATTCTCATTTTTTCTTTGATATTTTTCTTGTAGCTGGTTTTTGGTGTAATTTTCTTCTGATTTTGCATTTTGATCTTTCCTGTGACAACAGTAACTTACAATGGTCATGTTCTTTTTTTGTTGTTGCTTGTTCATTTTCTATCCCATTTCTTGACTTATAATTTTATGTTCAAGTTGGGCTTTGCTCCCTGAGTTAAAGGGGCAGTATCCCAAGCTTCAAGTTGTTTTTTTTTTTTTTTTGATATGTTTCTTTTGCAACTATGTTCACAGCTAATTCTGGGTGCCTATAAGTTTTTGGTGCATCCAAGCCAGTTTGATCTAAGGAGAGGCATTATAATCACCATTCTCCTAGCCTGTGGTCCTTTTCTTCCCCCTGCACTCAGTATTGCTAACATTCCTCTTGACCTTGGCACTGTGATCAGGTCTCCTGCTCTTCTGCAGTCATAAACACTACTGATCCTTTCTTTCTTGGAACAGAGACTAGAGTCCCTACTCCCTTGGGAGTAACCAAAAGCCCTCCTTATCTATCTGGAATTATGACCAGCATTGCCACTTCCTTGTGGCTACAAGTGATATTGCTTAATTTGGACTTGGAACTGTAACTCAGTCTCATGCTCTTCTTTGGCTGCAAGAACAAGTGCTCCTTTCTCCATTAGAATTGTGAGCATAGACTCTGTTCTTCTGCAACCATGAGTGCTAGTGTTGATTTTCACCCTGGGATTGTGACCCAGAACTGCTGATGTGCAAGTCAACAGGGACCTAAACAAAGGGTGTTCTGTCATGTCTTTCTTATTATCTGTTCCTCTTATTATCTGTGAGCTGAGAACTCTTGAAGCTGCTGCTGCCACTGCTGCAGCCACCTCAGTGACTGGTTACTGGAATTGCTGTGGCTTGACGTGCTATAATCTGGGCCCAACCACCACCATCATCCTCAATGTGACAGACTTTTTTCTGTTCGTATCATAGTTTGTCTAGGGCTAGACCCCCTCAATGTGACATTTTCCTGCTGATTTCCTTGGCTAGAAAAATATTTGACCTGATCTTTTTTTTTAATAATTCTGTCACACCATAATTTGCTTAAAGTCATTTTAAAATAAGTAATTTGAAGGGGAATTTGACAGATTTAAGGTCACTTCTTGCTTCTACTTCATCACCTTGGCTTCCCCCTATTCCAATAATTTTAAAAATATCTTTCCTACATTTATTTTCCAGGTCAGTTGATTTTTTGATAATATATTTCACTTTCCCAACATTTTTTCATATTTTGCCTTTGTTTTATTGTTTCTTGATGGAGTCATTAGCTTCCATTTATTCAATTCTAAATTTTTATTTTCATCAATTAGCTTCCATACGTTTTTTCTCATTTGGCCAATTCTGTTAAGGAGTTATTTTCCCCAGAGAATTTTTGTATGTCTTTTACTATTTGGCAAATTTTTTTTTAAGGTGATAATTTCTTTAGTGTGACTCTTTTACCAAGATTCTAATTGTCTTTTTATAATTTTCTTTCATTGCTCTCATTTATTTACTTTTTTTTCCATCTACCACTCTTATTTGATTCAGAAAATAATTTTTGGCCCTCTCCAAGAATTCCTTTTTGGGCTTGTGTCAAATTCACAGTGTTTTTTGTTGTTTTTTTTTTCTGTGAGGCTTTGCTTGTAGCTGTCTTTTCATTGTCTTCTGTGTTTGTGTCTTGATCTTCAATGTCAGATATTTATGGTCATATCTTTAGTATTTTGCCCATTTTACAGCATATTTGCTTTGTTCCTGGTATGAATGGTACAAACATTTTCTCTAGCTTCAGCCTTATTCTCAGTGCTGTTTTCAGAACTAGTGCAAAGAGTTTGTAAATTTTAGCTGCTTACAGCATGATATGACTTGTTTAGAAGTGTTTTCACTATTCTCTTGGTTTTACTTACCCAATAAGGGTTCTTGATCCCTCTTGACCTATAGTACTTTTCCTTGCCCTTGACCTATGACCTTGCAGTGAGTATAAACAATGTGTTGTCAAATAGCCTCTGCTCCAGTGCTCATTGCTAGTTCAGGGGTCTCCTGTAATTTGTGTCTGCCTTGTTGACAAATCTGTTTATTGTCTCTGGTTTGAGAGTACCTTAAGCTGTAGCTATTCTTTTCCCATCACCTAGTCCCACTACTGGTGTTTAAACCATGCCTCCACATCCATGCCACAGATTTATCTTTCTGATCTGCTATGTTATCTTGGGGGGGGGAAAATGTCCCACTTTGACCTTTTGTTCTCTCTGCCACTCCAGAATTTTATTTGATGTGTTATTTTAAAGTTATTTAGAGGGTTACATTGGGAGAGCTCAGCTGAGTACTTTCTCTACTCTTTTTTCTCCACTCTCATAGTATACATATATATGTATGTATATTTACATATATGTACATATATATAATATATATAATTTTTAACATGTGGTTTTAAAACTTTGGGTTAAAAATTGTATCCCTTCCTCCCTCCCCACCCACCCTCATTGAAAAGGCAAGCATCTCGATACAGGTTATAGATGTGTAGTCATATAAAACAGTTCCATAGTAGTTATGTTGTGAAAAACTAAGTGTATTTCCCTTCATCCTATCCTACTCCCCATTTATTCTATTCTCTCTTTTGACCCTATCCCTCCTCAGAAGTGTTTGCTTCTGATTATCCCCTCCCCTAATCTGCCCTCCCCTCTATCAACCCCCTGCTCTTTTGTCCCCTTCCCTCCTTATTTTCCTGTAGAGTGAGATAGATTTCCATACCCCAGTGTGTATGTTATTCCCTCCTTAACCCAAATCCTATGAGAATAAGATTCACTCATTCCCTCTCACCTTCCCCCATTTCCCCTCCAATGTAAAAGATTTTTTCTTGTCTGCTTCATATGAGATAATTTATCCCATTCTACTTCTCCCTTCCACCTTCTCCCAATATAATCCTCTCTCACCCCTTAATTTTATTTTCCAGATATCACCCCTTCATCTTCAACTCACCCTGTGCCGTCTATCTATCTATCTATCTATCTATCTATCTATCTATCTATCCATATGTACATATAATTTTTTCCCTCCCACTACCATAATACTGACAAAGGACTCATGAGTTACAAATATCATCTTTCCATGCAGGAATGTAAACAGTTCAACCTTAATAAGTCTCTTATGATTTCTCTTTCTTATTTACCTCTTCCATGTTTCACTTGAGTCTTCTATTTGAAAGTCAAATTTTATATTCAGGTCTGGTCTTTTCCTCAGGAATGCTTGAAAGTCCCCTATTTCATTGAATGACCATCTTTTACCCTGAGGATTATAGAGACTTTTGCTGGGTGGGTGATTCTTAGTTGTAATCCTATCTCCTTTGCCCTTCAGAATATCACACCCTCCAGTCCCTTAATGTAGAAGCTGCTAAATCTTGTGTTATCTTGATTGTGTTTCCACAATACTTGAATTATTTCTTCCTGACTGCCTACAATATTTTCTCCTTGACCTGGGAACTCTGGAATTTGGCTATAATATTCCTAGGACTTTTCCTTTCAGGATCTCTTTCCAGAGGTGATTGGTGGATTCTTTCCATTTCTATTTTGCCCTCTGGTTCTAAAATATCAGGGCAGTTTTACTTGATAATTTCTTGAAAGATGATGTCTAGGCTTTATTTTTTTTTTATCATGGCTTTCAGATAGTCCAATAATTTTTAATTTCTCTCTCCTGGATCTATTATCCAGGTCAGTTGTTTTTCCAATGAGATTTTTCACATTCTCTTCTAATTTTTTTCATTCTTTTGGATTAGTGTTAGAGTGCCTTGATTTCTCAAATAGTCACTAGCTTCCAATTGCTTCATTGTAATTGTTAAGGAAATATTTTCTTCAGTAAGCTTTTGGGCTTCCTTTTCCATTTGGCCAATTTTGCTTTTTAGGTCATTCTTCTCCTATTTGGCTTTTTGGACCTCTTTTGCCATTTGGATTAGGCTATTTTTTTAAGGTGTTATTTTCTTCAGTATCTTTTTGGGTCTCCTTTAGCATCACTCTCAGTTTTTCCTCTACTTCTCTTACTTGCTTCTCAAAATCCTTTTTGAGCTCTTCCATGGCTTGGGACCAATTTGTATTTTTCTTGGAGGCTTTGGATGTAGGAACTTTGGCTTTGTTGTCTTCTTCTGGTTGTATGTTTTGATCTTCTTTGTCACCAAAATATGATAATATGGTCTGACATTTTTTGTGCTGTTTGCTCATGATCCTGGCCAATTACTTGAGTTATACACTCTTTGCTAAAGTAGGAGTCTGTTTCCAGTGTGGAGAATGTACTGTCCCAAGCTTCAGGGGTTTTGTGCAGCTCTTTTCAGAGATACTTCTAGGGATCTGCAAATTTTCAGTTCTTCCAAGGTGCTATGATCAAGGGTGATGTGTTTACTCCTATCCTGGCCTGTGCTCCTCTCTATGAGTGACCACAACTAGTATTTTCTGTCTTGGAACTGTGAGGAAGATTTCCTCTCCACAGCCACTCCGCCACTCCTGCACTCCTCCTCACCCCAAGACCGACACCCAGAACTGTGATCAGATCCAAGCATGGTCAAAGCAAGAGAATCCTGCACCAGCAGAGAGATCTCTGCAATCCCCCTGTGATCAGCCACTTGATTCCCCCTCAGTGTGTGGGCTGGAAGTTCAGGAGGCAGAAGCCACCCAGGGCCAAGCTGGGGGAATGGGGCTGGGACCCCACACTTCTCTCTCACTGCAGAAACAGACTTTTCCCACTGACTTTCTAAGTTGTCTTTGGCATTCATGGATTAAGAAGTCTGGAAACTGCCACAGCTGCCTGTGATTCAGTCCTCTGAGGCCTGCTCCAGGTTCCCTGTAACCTGTGCACCCACGCCGAACTGGGTTCTTCTCCCAGTCTGGCACGATATACCTTTCTGATCAACCATCCAGGTTGTCTTGGGCTAGAAATTTGTTTCACTTTTTCTTTTTGTGGGTTCTGCTGCTTTAGAATTTCTTTAGAGCCATTTTTTTATAGGTATTTGGAGGGGTTTGTGGGAGAGCTCAAACAAGTCACTGCTTTTACTCTGCCATCTTGGCTCTGCCCCTCCCATAGTAGATATTTTGAAATGGATACCGAATCCAATTGCTTCTTTCAGTCAAATTTATTTTCTTTTTAACCCACAAAACTATTTGTCTTTGATTTAGTGTCATGTATGAGAATTCTCTCCTACTCACCATTTTAAAAAATGTTCTTGTCCATACTGAGATGAATAGATTTTGAGGGTATTTGATGAAGATACTGGAGAGAAAAAGGGTGATTTTAAATTGTGTCTTTAGACTATATGTGGAAACTCTGCAACTTAACCTTCCAGTAGGGAATAAAACAAAGTCTTTTCCTTATGCTTCAGGAAGACAGAGATGATGGATATAGGGAATCTCATTTTGAAATTGTGCTTAAGAATTCTATTTAAAAACCAAGAACGTTAAAATAGAGTAAGGGCAAGTGCAAAAGAGCTCTATTTGCAGCCATGTGCTTCGGACAAGATGTTCTTTGGGTGGCTATGACTCAACAGCAATAATGGATAGTGCCTAAGATATAGTCATAGGCAATTAGACAATGATATGGGAACAGAGCCCCAGAGGTCAAATACAAATTCACTGCCTCCAAGATCTAGGCCTTAATCAAATAATTCTTTACACAATAGAATATGAATAAATTTAGCATGCTGAGGGATCAGAGACTAGAGTAAAACTCTAATCTTATAATGGTTATAAAATAAAATTTTTTTTCTGGCTATCTTTTCCAGGGTTAGATAGGTAATAAATAACTATACACACACACACACACACACACACACACACACACACACACACATACACACACACACATAAACATATATATGTATATTTATGTGTATATATATTTATATGAATACTGATACATATTTCTGGTCATAGAAGATGTTAATTACCATATAAAGTGACCACTACAAGCTACTAAATAACAATTAAGGGTGGTTTGCCTATAGTTAAATGCAATTTAAATAACAAAGGAAATAGTAGAGTATTGTAGTATAAAGGAGAGAATATATTCAATTAAAGTATTGACTGAATCCTCACCAAATACTAGTGATTTACATTTAGTCAATTGACCAGAATTTGTTACGTTCCTGAAATTGTACAAGGACATGTATATACACACAAAAGTGAAATAGATCAAGTTCCACTTTTGGGAGCCAAGATGGTGGAGTAAGAAGTAAATCAATCTCACCCTCCCTTATTGATCTCTGAAAGCCCAGAAATATTGCCCCACAAATAACTCTGGAACAGCAGAACCAGCAGAAAGATGAGGTGAAGCAGTCTGCTAGCCCAGGAAGCTTAAGGGATTAACAGGAAAAGCCACTCTTGCTTTGGGGGAGATGGAGCAATGCAGAACAAGAGACATCCCAGCAAGCTAGTGGAAAGTCTTACCTCAGCATACCATTGGGAGATCCTGAACCCCTGGTTGTTGGTATAGGCAAGCACCAACACCAGGAACCATGATTGCCTCAGAAAAGCAGGGGAGCCAGTGGAAACCAGTTTGGAAAAAACACCATGTGCCATGGCATTCTCTAGCAGCCAACTCTCCCACTGCCTCAGCAAAACTCTGGGAACTGCAGCTCAAAAAGGGAAAGCTTCAGTTGGAGAAACATACTGCAGAAGTGAAACATCCCTCTGCAAGCCCTGGGTGAGCAGGAACCAAAGAAATGATTGCAAAGACCAGATAAGCAGGTATCCTCCAGGGGCCAGAATCCCCACCCTTATCCCTAGACAGCCAGGGTTGCTGATTTCAGCACACCACATAAGCTGCAAGAACCCTATAGCCTCCAACTGCCAACATCCAAGTCCACAGTACACAAAGCCAGTGACCAGGCCCTGTGTTCTCAATACAAGAAGCTTGGGTCAATATCACCTGCTCCCCAGCAGGAGAGCTCAATTTTTTTAAAGGTCAAGAAATAAGGAGCAATTAGGATGAAGCCAAGATGATGGAATAAAAACAGTGACTTGCTTGAGTTATTCCCCAAACCCCTCCAAATACCTGTAAAAAATTGCTCTAAATAAATTCTAGAATAGAATAACCAACAAAAAGACAAAGTGAAACAAATTTCCAACCAAAGACAACCTAGATGGTTGATTGGAAAGGTCTATCACACTGGGCTGGGAGAGAAACATAGTTCAGCATGGGCCCACAGGCAAAAGAAGCCTCAGTGTACCTGGAGCACACCTCAAAGGACTGAATCACAGGCAACTGTGGCAGTTTCCAGACTTCTCAACTCACAAGCACCAAAGACAACTAAGTAGGTCAGTAGGAAAAGATAGTGACAGCGAAACTCAGTTCTAGCCCCAGATGCAGAGAGTCTCTGGGTCAGTGGCTACTTCCAGAGCTTCTGGCCCATAGCTTGAGGGGGAATCCAGTGGCTGATCAAAGGGGGATTACAGGGATCTCTTTGCTGGTGCTGATGCAGAATTCTCTTGTTTTCCTGTGCTTGGATCTAGGTCACAGTTCTAAGTGATGGTCCTGGGGCAAAGAGGAGTGCTGGCGTGGTGGCGCTTGTAGTGACAGTGAAGACGGAATCCTCCTCACAGTTCTAAGACAGAAAAGAGTGGTTGTGGTCATTCATATACCAAAACACAGGCCAGGAAAGGAGTAAACACCTTGCCCTTGCTCATACTACCTTGGAAGAACTGAAAACTTGCAGGTCCCTAGAAGTATCTCTGAAAACAGCTGCATAAAACCCCCAAAGATTTGACAGTACATTCTCTGCACTGGAAGAAGGACTCTAACAAGAGCTTAAAAATCAAATAATTGGCTGGGATTATGAGTAAATTGTGCAAAATAGGCAGACCATAGAATATTTCTTTGGTGACAAAGAAGATCAAAACATGCAACCAGAAGAAGACAACAAAGTCAAAGCTCCTCCATCCAAAGCCTCCAAGAAAAATATGAATCAGCCATGGAAGAGTTCAAAAAGGATTTTGAGAAGCAAGAAAAAGAAGTAGAGGAAAAACTGGGAAGAGAAATGAGAGTGATGCAAGAAAATCATGGAAAACTAGACAACAGCTTGCTGAAGGGGACCCAAAAAAATACTGAAGAAAATGACACTGCAAAATATAGCCTAACCCAGATGGCAAAAGAGGTCCAGAAAGCCACTGAGGAGAAGAATGCCTTAAAAAGCAAAATTAACAAAATGGAAAAGGAAGCCTAAACGCTTACTTAAGAAAATACTTCCTTAGAAATAAAGCCATCTATAGTTATATGAAAAAATACTCTAAATCACTATTGAATAGAGAAATGCAAATCAAAACAACTCTGAGGTACTACATCACACCTATCAGATTGGCCAAGATGACAAACAAGAAAATGATAAATGTTGGAGAAGATGTGGGAAAATTGGAACACTAATGCATTGTTGGTGGAGTTGTGAAATGATCCAACCATTTTGGAGAGCAATTTGGAACTATGCCCATAGGACTATAAAAATGTGCATACCCTTTGACCCAGCAATAGCACTTCTAGGGCTATATCCCAAAGAGATCATACAAATGGGAAAAGGACAAAAATATTTATAGCAGCTCTTTTTGTGGTGGCAAAGAATTGCAAAGAATTGGAAATTGAGAGGACGCCCATCAATTGGGGAAATGACTGAAGAAGTTGTGGTATATGAATGTAATGGAATACTATTGTGTTATAAGAAATGATGAACAGGCTGACTTCAGAAAAACCTGGAAAGATGTGTATGGTCTGATGCTGAGTGAAATGAGCAGAACCAATAGAATGTTGTACCTAACAACAGCCATGTTATGTGATGACTAATATTGATAAACTTAACCTTTCTTAGCAATACAAGGATCTAAGACATCTCCAAAGGCCTCATGATGGAAAATGTTATCCACATCCAAAGAAAGATCTATGGAGTTTGAATGCAGATCAAGGTATACTATTTGCTATTTTTTTTCTTCTGTTAAGTTTTGTTTCCTCTTTCTGGTGGTTCCTCCTATTGGTTCTAATTCTTACAACATTACTAATGTGAACATATTTTTAATAGGAATGTATATATATAGCCTATATCAGATTGTGCACTGTCTTGGGGAGGGTGATGGGGAGGAAGGGGGAGAAAAAATTTAAACTCAAAAGCATATGGAAGTGATTGTTAATAAATCAAAATAAATTAATTAAAAACTACTTCCTTAAAAATTAGAATGGAGAAATGGAAGCTAATGACTTTATGAGAAATCAAGACATTGTAAAACAAAACCAAAAGAATGAAAAAAATAGAAAAATGCCACAAGCTAGTCAAAGAGAATGTGATACTGGTGGGAAATCAGCATCAGGAAAAGCTGAGAGGACAATTTTAAGCCTAAGATGGGATCCTTCTGGCTCAGTTTCCCCATTATTTCCCTTTGAAAGGGAATGTTATGCACCTGACTATTCCTGAGTCTGGCTATGAGATGGATTTGATACTGCATGGTTGGAAAACTCAATTATCTGAATCCAAACAGAGCTAAGGATGTTTTATCCTCTCAAAGTTGATCCCTAAATCTAGTGCCTGCTCTATATCTGGGCCCTACAGTCTTTTCTGTCAGATTTGTGTCTTCCAGACTATAGGCCATTAACCTACAGTTGGTAGCAAACAGCTGGTTTGGGAGATAGCCAATGTCTCCCCATCATTCCCTCAAGGCCACCTGTGCTTGGTTCCCATCAACCTTGTCTTTGGGACTCCTTGGAAGCAGGGACAGTTCTATGCCCTTTGCCAGTAGAAAACAGTTTGAGAAGATGAGACATTCATCTCTAATCCCAAAAGAATTTGGGTTCCATTTGTTTGAGGGGGGAATAATGGGGTTGGGATCTGGACCCCAGAAAGGAAAAACCCTTGACTTTAGCACATGGCCAAATCTCTGGTGTTAACCTGAGGCTATAATCCCATTAACTGTCCTTTCATTGTGACCACACCCAATCTCCCAATTCTCTGTTACCCTTAAAGTAGCCTAGCCCTCCATTGTCTTACATCTCTATGGCCCCAGGCCAAGGCCATTTCCTACCCTTAATCTTAGCTAGGCTCTATTCTTCCTTGGCTACATTGTCCAGGTTCCAAGCTTTCTGTTCACCCCAGCTTACTGGCCACTCCCATTCAGAGCTTCCTTAGACCCCTCCTCCAGTCACCACAAACTACCTGGCCACTCCTAGATCCCTCTCACAGTCTTTCTGTATACAAGGTCCATCTTGTCCCCATTAAGGTACTTCAGATTCCTAAAATCTAGCCTTGGCTCAAATTCTTAAAATCTAGTCAATACCTTACTAATGTTCAAACTCCTTAAGAGTCTGCCTAATATGACGGATGTTCTAATAAACATTGTCTTTGGCTGAAAAAAAAAGTAAGAAGAAAGTCAAATTGCTATTCTCAAAAATTTAAAAAGATGCATGCAACACCAATAAAGATGAAATTAACATAATTTTATGAGTCATTTTGCTCAATTATATGCCAGTAAAACTAAAAATTTAAGTAAAATGCATGAATATTTATAAAAAACAAACTGCCCAGATTAACAGAAGAGGAAAGAGAATCTTCAAATAACACTAAAAAATAAAAACATAGAAAAATAAATTTAAATAAAAAATTAAAGAGTTCCTAAGAAAATATTCCCAGAACTAGATAGATTTACAAGTGAAAGAAACCAAACATTGAAGTAACAGTTAATCCCAATAATACAGAAATTATTTGAAAAAGATAGGTAAACAAAGTGTCTTGCCAAATTCCTTTAATGACATAAACATTGTTTGATACCTAAGCCACAAAGAGCTAAAGTCAAAATTAGGAAAACTATCAGCATAATTGACCATATCAATAACAAATTCAATAAAAAATTATAGGGTAATTTTAATAGATGCAGAAAAAGCCTTTGAAAATAAAGGTAACACATTCGTATTAAAAAAAAAAAAAAGAACAATACTAGAAAGCAAAAAGCCAATTTGGCATTTCTTAAAATGATAAGCTATATGTATCTAAAACCAAGAGCAAGAATTATATGCAAAGGGGACAAATTTAAAACCTTGCCAATAAGATCAGGGGTGAAGCAAGGATGTCAGTTATCACCACTGTTATTCAATATTGTATAAATTCTATCTATAACAACATGATGAGAAAAAAGTAACTTAAGGAATAAAAATAGACAATGAGCAAGTACAATTTATACTCTTTGAAGATGATATGATGGCTTACTAAGAGAACCTCAGAGAATTTACCAAAAAACCTAGTTGAAACAAAAACTTTGGTAATGTTGCAGTACATAAAATAAACTCACACAAATTATCAGCATTTCTACATACTACCAACAAAGTCCAGGAGAGGAAAAAAAAGGCATTTCATTGAAAATAACAACAGCCAATATTAAGTAATTTAGAATCTATCAGCTAAGACAAACTGAAGCATTACATGAAATGAATTATAAAATACTTCACACAAATAAAGGCAAATCTAAGCAATTAGAGAATTATTAATTGCTCATGTGTAGATCATACCAATACAATAAAAATGACAATTCTCCATAAATTGATGTACTTTTTCAGTGCCATATCAATCAAAACAATAATTTATTTTACTGAGCTAGAAAATAGAATGACAAAATTCATTTGGAAGAACAAAATATCAAGAATATCAAGGAAATCAGTTAATAATAAATGTGAATAATGGCAGCCTCGCAGTCCCAGATTTCAAATTATGTTGCAAAGTGGTTATCATCAAAACACTCTGATAATAGCTAAGAAATAGAGTGTAAGATCAGTGGAATAGATAAGGTACACAATACACAATAGTAAACAAGGGTAGTAATGTACTGTTTGTTTCAAAGATTCAAGCTTTTGGGATAAGAATTTATGATTTGACAAGAATTGATGGGAAAACTGGAAAGCATTTTGGAAGAATTTAGGCACAGACTAACACATCATGAGGTTAACTTAGATAAATGATTTAGACATAAAGGATTAGGGCATATCATAAGTAAATCAATGGAATCTGAAAAAAATTTTCTTTTTCTGATCTGTGAATAAGGGAATAATTTGTGACCAAACATGAGATAGTAGAAAGAAAACAAAAAATTGAGAAAAAAATAAAGCAAGCATCTCTGATAAAGTTCTCATTTCTCAAATACATAGGGAACTGTCTGAATTTATAAAAATAAGTGCCATTCCTCAGTTGACAAACAAAGGATATGAATAGGTGGTTTTCAGAAGTCAAAACTATCAATAATCACATAAAAAATGCTCTTTCACTACTGATTAGAGAAATGCTAATTAAAACAATTTTGAGATACTATCTCACACCTATCAAAATGGCTACCATAATAGAAAAGGGAAATGACAAATTCCTGAGATGATGTGGACAAATTAAAAGACTACTTCATTGGTGGTTGAGCTGTGAATTAGTCTCTCCAGGAAACATTTAATTCCATTTCATGGTAATGATTCTCCTCCTCAGAACTTGTATGATACTTTGCTTTGCTATTCTATAATACCCTTTATGTTTTCCTTCTGTTTCTACCTCTTTTACCATTCCTTCTCAGTCTCCTTTGCTAAAATATCCATTTCACTTTCATATACCATGCAAATCTAATCAGGGCAGCTAGGGAGTGTAAAGGATAGAACACTGGGTCTGGAATAAGAAAGATCTGAGTTCAAATCCAGCCTGATAGACGTACTAGCTGTGTGACCCTGGACAAGTCACTTAACCCTGTTTGCCTCAGTTTCTTCATCTGTAAAATAAACAGAAAGAAATGACAAACCACTCTAGCATCTTTGCGAACAAAACCCCAAATTGGGTCATGCAGTCAGACACGTCTGAATGACTGAACAACAACAACAACAATATGTCTAACCAGTTGCCATATATTTCTTTGGTACTTGGCTAGTTTCTATGGTAGAGGAACACTGGGCCAGTACTTTTGATCCTTGCTTTCACCATTGACTGGCAGTTCTGAGAATTAAGCACTAGTGATTGGAGATGAAAGAGAGTAACTACCTGGAGTCAGAAAAAAAGAATACCCAGTTAAACTGAAGGAAAACAAGTAATGTTCTTAAAGAATATTAATAGAAAAATAGACAAGCAAGAAATGGAAAAAAGAATATTTTTTAGAAAGGGAGAAAAACATAAGAAAAGAGAAGGAAAATAATGGAAAGGGTTCAAGAAAAATGAAAGTCAGATAAGTCATGAGCTGGAGATTTAACAAAATGACATATTTGTAAAACATAGCAAGCTTTAAACACTGAAACATAACAGCAACTCAATTTTCACTTGCTCTTTTCATAAATCTTGTGATTTTATTTTTAAAAGTACTATGATGCAAGGCTATAAAAATTGTGAGGAATTGAATTTCAATTTAATTTGTTGTAATTTCATTATTTTAAAAAATCCTAGGAAGCCTCACAATCATCAGAAGTATTGAAAATATTTTATACATCATCAAAACATTTTTGTCATTTTAAATAACAAACAGCATTTTCATACAGCAACTCCTACATTTGTTTTAAAAGTGAAAATAATTTAAAGTTGTTCATTATTTGAGCCATTTGTCCTTGACCAAAATAAAATAGCTAGATAAGCAACTGAGATATTGAAGTTCAGGATGAACTACTCATGTACTGCTAATAACTTTTCATGCTGGGTTTTGATGATGTGTTCATAAAAAATGAATCCATACCATGCAAGTCTACTGCTGATGCATATTTACAACCTGTGCTGAAAGAGCTGTTAAACTATTAAATTGTACACTATAAATTTTACTAATGACAAGTAATATGTGACTAACCATATTTCATATACATTATAGAAGATATTTATGGAGAGCACATTGTTATTAATTTATATTCACACATAGAATAGATGATGTTTGCATATCTATACAGTTTAGTAAGACCTCTTAGTTACATTAGGTATTACTGAATATCAATTATTTCCTTTTTAACAAGATTTTTTAAAGAATAATAATATGATTTATTGTGGATAGAAAACTGGAGGAGTGGTAACTCTCTCTGCCGACGCAGTTCAGATATTTCTTTTTAACTTATAGTCTTAAAGTTGCTTGAATGATTGAGGGGTTAAATGATTAGGTCATCATTTCCCAGCTATTATGTATCAGAGGCAGCATTTACATATAAGTCTTCCTGAATCAAAGGCTCGCCATCTATTTATTATTCCACACTCAATTCAAGAAGATATCAAACTTTAAAAAAAAATTTTGGTCAATGTATTCCAAATACTATTCACACAAGGTTGACTATAGCACTATTACTAATTTGAAATTAGACATATTATTTAGGTAACCAATTCTCAGAGTAATTATTTACTTTCATTACTGTGATTGTAGATACGGTCATTAGTCCAGTCCCTGTCCCATAGTGGGTTTAATATGTACTTGTAAGTTGGTTGATCATTAACATTGTATATTATTGCTTTCAGTGTTACATATAGTCACAGATAGTAAGCTCTTAAAGAATCCAAATTATGGTTTAATTTCATCTTATATCAACTCCAGCATATTGGGTGACAGATTTTTAATAAAAATATATTGATTGATTTTTGTTTGCTGACTGATTGAATATTGAGAGTGTGTAAAGACTACTAATACTCTTTTATCATGTCCTCCTTTCAATATAAAATTATGCAAGTTATGATTCCTTTTTGATTAAAATTCATTTTTTGTATGGGGATAAAACTTCCTGCTCCATATTACATAGTCACAATTTTGGCCCAGCACCTAATTCATTGTTTTGTATGTGGTTCACATGTTATAAGTATTTGTTGAATGAATCAGCATAAAAGATTTAAACTGCAAATATAAATCAGGAATCCTGAATTTCTTTCTTACATACTAATTCAACAACCAATTTCTGTCTTTTATTTTCTCTGACATATTTCTCATTAGACATAGTACATTTCCAGGGTGTGATCTATCCAGAAATTAAATCATTTGGGGATTCTCATTTATATTTATGTTTTCTGTTCTATTAATGAAGAGACAGAGTAATGTTATAATAATATCTCATATTCTTTGTTCTTTCCACTAAATGCAAGCTATGAGAGAAACAGTAAGACTACTGGGATTTATACTACTCTTCATTATGTTTTTGTTTTTGTTTTATAATTCTCCTGTAGAAATGGTGGAAAGAAATGAAGTTGGTAAACAATATCAGAATTTTTACATAGTTCATAGACAATGTATTCCATAGATGACATGCTAGAGTTACAATTATTGATTAAGTGAATATATTAAGATGAAGTTCAAGTAACTTGTCATTGAAAAAAATATAACCCTTATTTTTCAAGTCAAGAAAATACTAATAATTTATCAAGGGGCAAGAGTTTAATTCTCTATTCCCCCATGACCTAGACATTTTATAAAATCATGGAATACCAGAGACATATAATATAAACCATACCTGACTATTATTTTTTTCTCTATGATGTCTCCAGCCTATGGTCTTTTAACCTCTTTGAAATGGCAAATGTTCCAGTGACTCATAATGCAGTATATGCTTCTGCAGCCAATTCTATTTTTTGACAACTCTAGTTATTAGGCAGTCACCCATCCTTTCATTTCAGCCTTATATCTAATGTTTTGAAACATCTTTACTTTCCTCTAATTTTTCTGTTTAATGCTAAGGACAGTAAGCCTAATATACTTTCTACAGAACAGACCTTCAAATACTAAAGGGCAACTATTTGTTCCTGTCTATAAAGTCTTTTCTCCTTGAGCCAATATGTTGTCAGTTCTTTCAAATATTTTTTGGTATGACATATATTGTCCAATCCTCCTAGTTTAGAGACTGAATTATCATCTCCTTATGATTTTCTAGGTATTCTATAACTTCCTCATTCCATTTCCTAAAATTTGATACCTAAACTGAATAGTCTTTGCCAGATTCCTATGCCATCCACCCAAGGCAAAAGACAGGTAAATTATCATGCCTTTTATTCCATATGTGATCATATTCTTAATGTATCCTTATGTATAATTAGCTTTATTACTACTACATCTCACTGTTGGTTAGTACTGACCTTGAAGATCATATGAAAGAAAGTCTTTTTCTAGACAGATTTCATGAAAAAAAATGATTTTTAAATGCCTTGGTTTTTTCTATTTGTATATATACTATTAATCAATTCAAAATATATGTAAGACTATATCTCACCATTATCAATCACCATTATTGGAAGCAATAGATCAATGAGTTTCATTTTTTGGCCAGATGGATGGAAAATATACTGGTATGGTTTTAAAACTTCTTTACTAGATACTACCTCTAAAATGCAATCAACTAATATATAAATTATTTAATATACAGAAATAAATACATATATTTATTTGTATATATAGACATGAAATGTCTTTCTTATGTAACTAATGCTCCTTCTATATCTCTTAATGAATAAATTAAAATTAAACAATGAATAAAGAGTTATTATGTTCATACTATCTGTCAAGCACTGTGCTAAGTGCTGGAACTACAAATTCAAAATTAAATATGAGTCCCTCTTCTCAAAGATTTTATGTTCTAATATAGGTATACAATACATATAAGCCAGTGATAACCAGTGAGGAATATTATATTTTAAAAGGTTTTAGTTACAGTGAATATAACTCTAAAGAAATAGGTGGAGATACCCATAATGATAGAGTTCGATAATTGTTCTGGCATTGTGTCTGGTAAGAAGGCTGGAGAATGAAGTGAATCATGGATAGACTCAGGCCTAGATATATTGAGCAACCAAGGTAACCAATAATCAGGACAATGGAGGTCCAGGGTTACAGTTTTGGAAATGAAAGGATTAAGTCCGGTGAGGCTTAGTTTATTGTTCAGGTGACACGACAACTGATGAAGAGATATCCAGGGAGTTTCTTCTCAGAACACTGAGTGAAACCCACTAAATTGTCTGATGGATAACATATGTGATATGTATTATAATGAGAAACAGTGTAGCATGGTAGATAGAGGCCAATCATTGAGACAATAAGACACAGATTCGGATAATTCCTACATCTCACATTCGTTAGCTGTGCGGTCCTAGAAAATCACTGTGCCAACCTCACCCCCCTCAATTTGTCTGAAGAAACTCACTCTAAAAATTTCAAAGCATATGTCAACCTGTGATGGTAAAATTTTCTTCAATGGTAGTTCCTTATACCAATGAAATTGTAGATGTGTTTACCCCACCAAAAATGCAAATCATGTTAGATGCTTTAAAAAAATACATAAACTTTTGACATTGGTCTAAGATCTCAGAAGTTTAACTACATTTTTAATAAACAAAATTTTGTGAAGTCAAATTTAAAAGATAACGCTCAAAAATATTAAGACCAATCTTGTGATATCTAGATTATTTCTCAAAAAACTGAAAGTCAAATTACATTTTAAACTAAAAATTTCCAAAGCACCATAGCCAAGTTGTAAAATTAATTTAATTTTATTAAAAGCAGTGTCAAATATCATAAAATGTTATAATGATAATTAATGCAAATGTTGATTACATATTTATATAAAAATATGTTATAGTGTTGAACTATGTGTCATTGTCAATGAAAATAGTCACAAGCGGGATATGAGATTTGGCAAAAATCAATGTGCTTAATTGGTGGTGCCTATGAAGGCTCAAAGTTTAGCATTTTATTTTAATTCATTTCTTTAATTGTATGTATATAGGTACTCATAATTTTACTTTTTTTTTAAAGACTGGGTCTCCTTATCTTATACTGGCTGGAAGTTCAGAAACTGATAATGAGCCCATTCCCACTCTGATCAACAAAAGCTTAGAACTGTTATGTTTTTTATATGGACAAGTTCACTCCTCCTCAAGAATACTGGTGGACCTCTGCTTCCACAAGCTCACCATATTAATGTGAAATAAGAAGGAACTCAGAGAACAAACTTGAATCATATATATAATATATATTTATTCCCTAGCAGAAAAGGGAATGCAGTAAAGAATCACATAAATATTGAGAGGTAAATTTTCAAGCCTTGTTGAGACATTTGCATCGGTAATAATAATTAGGTATTTTACATCTCATACCCACTGAGGACAATCCAATCAGTATCTAGTGAGTTCTTTCTTTTCCATATGTGTTTTCTGTCTCTATCTTTGTCTCTTCCCCTCTTCCTCTCTCCATTTGTAGCTATATCCATTACAACGGTTGTGAGAGCCAATACATTGATGTGAAGATGCTCTGGTACCCAGGAAAGTTCAGACTTCAACTGCCTTTTGAGGTGTCCTGAGGTAAATAAGAAAGACACAATCAGGAGGTAGCCCAATTTTATGTGAAGTCTTGCCTAGGAAGCTTTGAGATCACGGATTACATTTGGGTAGAGGGAAATGAATCTCCTTACTTGCCCTCCAAATTTCAGAAAGTCACCCTTCCATCTCCAGGAAGTTGGAAAAAGAAATATGAGGGGTAAGTATATGTCTAGATAATAAGGAAGTCATAATGACCAGGAGAACACAGTCAGAGTTTATTTGCACCTACTCTAAAGTCCTGGGTGGGTGTTAGTAGGGCTTCTCCATCTCACATATCCAAGAAGATGTTACACTTACAACAAGGATTTTGTAAAAAGCCATACAATATGTGAGATCCTGAACTAAATGACTTGGATTTGTCATACTATAATTATAAAAATATTACATACAATTTATCATGCATATAACTTCTATGTATATAATACATTGCATTTTGTGTCTCTCACTGAAATGTGAATTCCTAGAAACCAAAAACAGTTTTGCCTTTCTTTATGTAACTCAGTCCTTAACACAGTGTCTCTGGTATAGTTTATTGGCTGAAAATTATAAATTTCCTTTCAATTCTAAGACACTCAGATTATAACTGATTGGATTTCTAAATGACAGAAAAAATAAAACTATTTTGGTTTAAGAGTCTTAGTTACAAAATAAAATCACATATCTTGGTATATTATGCCAAGGTAATCTTAGGTATTTGATGCCCATTTTATAGTTTATTTTGAGTTCCATGCATGCTCTGTCTCTGATGCAGTCCCTGTTCTTCTAAGCTTCTATCTTGTGATATGAACCCAATGTGCCTCAAAAGTAAAAGTAAAGTAAAAAATAGAAGTGCAACTGAGGAGAAAGTTTTACTTTTGATCAAATTCAACAACTCCAAAAGTCAGCTTCATCCTTTCCTAGGTTCCAAGGTATAAACAAATGACATGCAATAAGAATTTTATATCATGGAATCACAGATTGACAGATGTAAGTGGAACAAGGGCCATCTGCCATATGTAGAATGGGGGTGCTGTTTTCTCACTCAAAGGAAAGCAGAAAAGACACCTCTAGCCTTTTGTACCTTCCACAAGGGAGACTTTATTTATTGACAGGAAGGGAAACAGAAAGTAGGGTAGAGAGACTGCCACTCTGCTCCCCTCAGAGAGAATTACTAACAGGATAGAATTATATGTGTCTTTTCTATCAAGTATTGTTAGTGTAGGGATTGTGATTTTTCAAGTTCGAGCTAACTTCTGATTGTCATTTATATTGGGAGAAGCAAGATTCAAGTCTTTAAATACAAGGCTTGACCTTTTTCTCATCAAACACCAGTTCTACAATAAACACACATAGCAATTACCTGCAAAACTAATTAATGGAAATATATACAAAATAAAAGTCACAGAAAGAATACATAAGAGAATACATATCAGACAATGCTGAGTGAAAGAACTCTTCTATTGGTATCAAGGTAGCTCAGCTCAACCAAGATAGGGAGAATCCTAGATCTCACTGAAGGTGAAATTGCCTGAAGTTTCTAATGTAGTAAGCTGAGGACAGGGACAATATGGAGACTGCTAGCTTGTCTCATGTCTGCTTCTTCCCAGAGCCCTTTCCTTCAGCAAACTGAATTAGGGCTGGTATCTTCAGTCTTCTTTCTTGAGGCTGGAAGCCAGAAGTAGCCAAAGCAACTCAAAGTTTGCTGAAATTGGTGTTACTCTAAGCAATAATAATAATAATAATAATAATAATAATAATAATAATAATAATAATAATAATAATAATAAATAGCCTTTGTCCACCTCAGTTTCTTTATATGCAAAATAAGAATAATAATAGAACCTAACTCCCAGGATGGCTGTAAAGATAAAATGTGATAAACTGCCTTGAAAACATTAAGACACTATATAAAAATTAGTTATTGTTATTGTCATTTTTCTTGCATTTGTTATTATCACCAACATCATCATTGTTCTTCTCTGAAAGAAATACCTGAGTAGAAATTTTACGCATCTACAATTCTTCAATTCTTATTTTCTCTTGAGTGTTAAATTTCATGTTTGATTCAAGAAAAGGCTGAATATTAAACAATGTGTGGCAACAAAATAAGACATTAATGGAGAAAATGGTTGAAATAACTTCAAAAGATCATCAACTCAATGAACCATACGCATGAATTACTCTAATTCTTTTCCCCCAATGGACTGACCCCTCCAAATATTGAGTTCAACAATGTACTCTACATGATTTTCAAAAGATAATTCTGAGATCAATAAAAAAGTAATGTAAAACCATTTGGTTCCATATAGCCAGGCCATTAATGTGATTTAAACTGAGGATTACTGTAAGTCTCATTTGGGATGCCTGCATAATACTTTTGGTCATCTATGGGATACATTATCATTTTTAAACAACCCAGCCTATCCCCATTTCTGTTTTCTAAGCATACATAAACCACAACTAATTAAAAAGACAAGATTTGGAGAGAAAGAGAGTAAAAAGCCTTATATAATTTCACTAGTGAAAGATGTGTTTCATTTCTTTCTTCAAGGTCTGAGGACATAAATTTAACAATAAAAAAGCTAGTTCTATGTTTAATGAATGATTAAAGACCTCCTAATATTTCATATGAATGTTTTCTCACAAAATTATCCTTCTTGAAAATGTTTTCTAAAGGAAACCCTTTGAAGCAAAAAGAAATGTTGAAACAAAGGTGTATTATTTTTATAATAAAATGTACAAAATTAATTTGGAGCACATGATTATAAAGGTGTCTTTTACAAGCTAGGAAACTGGTTACCATTGTTCTAGCCACACAATGTGAAACAACTTAATTATTTTTTTTAAATGAACTGATTTGCTATTTTAGCCCCTTTCAGATGAGTATTATCTTCATGCTCAAGACATAATTTCTGAAACATCTAAATACATAATCAATATCTTTAAAATTTCTAGTTTTCAAAATATGTGAAGGAGAATTTCCAAGAACACATTAGTGAAAGAGATTAAAAAAGCAGTGTTATTTCAACTATTTTATCTGGTAAAATATATTTTAAATCTTAATTGTTTAAAAAAAGTAATTTATTTTATCTTTTCTTTTATGTAGGAGACTTCCAACTTAGTTTATATTTTGAAATATGCAAAAAATGACAAAGACAGTAAATTACAAAATAGAGAAGTAAATCATCTGAAACATGCTTTGATTCAAAAGTTTTAATTAAAATACTAGCACAATTGGGAGATGGAGACAAGATGGCAGACAGGCCAGGAAGTTGCCTGAGCTCTCCCCTGTTTCCCTTGAAACAACTTTAAATGAGGCTTTTAAAAAAAAAGATGGTGTGAAAAAATTCTCAAGCTCAAGATAACTTGGAAGAGCTGCAGGAAAGGTCTGCCTCAGGTAAAAGGGGAATGCAACTCAGTGCAAGCAGTGTCCAGGCAAGCCTGTGGGGGGCTCTTAGACACAGCACAGACCAGCAACTGAGGACCCTGTGTCCTGGTCAATCAGGCTAGCTGTGAAGCCTCCAGCACCAGCACAGGAGGTATATTGACAGCCATGGAACTCCTGATACCTGAAACACCCTAATAGGTGATTAGGGAAGGCCACCCCAGCCCAGTGGGCAAACTGCCAGCCCTGGAGGCCCCAGCATGGAAAACCAATGACCAGGCCCCTGGTGAAAGAAGTGTGGGGCAGTGACCCCCATACCTCAGGAGCAGAGCATGCCTTTAGAAGTCATGAAATAGACTGGAAAATGAGCAAAACAAAAAACAAAAAAGGCCCTGATCATAGAAAACTATGATGGCAACAGGTAAGATCAAAACACAAACTCAGAGGAGGATAACAATGTCAAAAAGCTTCCATGCAAACCTCAAAGGGAAATACAAATTGGTCACAATCCCCAAAAGTCCTCTGCAAGAGTTTAAGGGGTATTTTGAAAATCAAATAAAGAGATAGAAGAAAAAATCAGAAAAAAAATAAAAGTGATACAAGAGAATCATGAAAAAAAAGGGTCAATAGTTTGGGGAAAAAAAAGAGAAAAAAAACTCCATAAAAAGTAGAATTCACCAAATGGAAAAAGAGATATAATTCACTGAAGAAAAGAACTCCTTAAAAGGCAGAATTGACTGAATGGTAAAGGAGGTACAGAAGTACAAAGAAAGCTAAAAAGGTGATTCTGTGAAGATCATAAAGAAATTAAATAGCAAAATAATATTTCAATCCCTTTCTTTTGAAAGTATTTTAAAATTTAATATTTTTTCAGGCACATGAATAAGAATTTTCAACATTTGTTTTTAAATTTTTGAGTTCCAAATTCTCTTTCTTCCTACTTCCTTCCTCATCCCCCCACCCCAACTGAGAAGGCAAGAAATTCAATACTGATTATATATGTGTAGTCATGCAAAACATTTCCATAATAATCAGGGCAAGAAAAGACAAAGAAAAGCAAAAAACTCAAGAAAAAAAAGAAAGCAAAAAAAGTGTGCTTCAATATGTATTTAGATAGCATCATTTCTTTCTCTGGGAATGTATACCTTTTTTCATCATAAGTCCCTCAGAGTTGTCTTGGATCAGTGTATTGCTAAAAATTGATAAGTCATTCACAGCTGACCATCTTGCGATATTGCTGTTATTACATCACCTCATGTAAGTCTCTCCAGGCTTTTCTGTGGGGATCTTGCTCTAATTTTCATACTACAATAGTATTCCATCACAATAACATACCACAACTTGTTCAGCCATTCCCTAGTTGATGGGTTTCCCCTCAATTTCAAATTCTTTGCTCCCAGGAAAGAGCTATTATAAATATTTTTGTGCATATAGATCCTTTTCCTTTTTTTTAATTTCTTTTGGGATATAGACCTAGTAGTGGTGTTACCAGGTCAAAGGATATGCATGGTTTTATTGTCCTTTAGTCATAGTTCCAAATTGCTCTACAGAATGGTGTAATTTGTTCACAACTACATCAACAATGCATTAATACCCTATTTTCCTCACATCCCCTCCACCATTTGTTAATTTCTTTTTCTGTCCTTTTAGCTAATCTAATATGTATGAGGTAGTACCTCTGAATTATTTTAATTTGAATTCCTCTACCCAATAGTGAGTTAGACCATTTTATTTTTCATATGGCTATAGATAGTTTTGGCTTTTTCACCTGAAAAAGTATCCATATCTTTTGATCATTTATCAAATGGGGAATGGCTCTTATTTTTACAAATTTGACTCAGTTCTCTATACATTTGATAAATGAGGCCTTTATCAGAAAATTTGCTTGAATTTTCCCCAGTTATTATTGCTAACTTTATTTCCCTGAATCCCATTCCCCACTATTTATTCAATTTTCTCTTTCCTTTCAATTTGTCCCTTCTTAAAAATGTTTTCCTTTCTAAAGGACTCATGATGGAAAATGCTGTCCACATCCAGAAAAAGAACTATGGAGTCTGAATTCAGATCAAAGCATAATCTCTCTCTCTCTCTCTCTCTCTCTCTCTCTCTCTCTCTCTCTCTCTCTCACTTGCTTTATCATGGTCCTCCTATTGGTTCTAATTCTTCTTTACAACATGACCAATGTGAAAATGTGTTTAATAAGAATGTATATGCAAAGCCTATATGAAATTGCATGCAATCTTGGGGAGGTAGGAGGAGAAGGAGAGGGAGAAAATTTAGAACTTGAAATCTTATGGATATGCATATTGAAAACTAAAAATAAATAAATTAACTACCTTAATAAAAATACAATAAAATGGGCTTAAGTATTTTATTTTCTCTTTTGTTAATCTAGGCAACTTATATTTTTGTACATATTCATTCATTTCACTTAGATTCTGAGATTTATTGGATACAGTTGGGCAAAATTGCTCCTAATTATTGGTTTAATTTCCTCTTCATTTGTGGTGAATTCACTCTTTTCATTTTTAATCTGCTAATTTGATTTTCTTTTTTTTAATCAAAATAACCAAAGTTTCTCCATTTCATTGTTTTTATCATAAGTTTTATTTATTAATTCAATAGTTTTCTACTTTAAATTCCTTATCTCTCCTTTGAATTTCTAATGTGGTGTTTATTTGGAAATTTTTAATGTGTTCTTTTTTTAGCTTTTTCATTTGCATGCCCAGTTCATTGATCTGCTCTTTTTCAATTTTATTCATGTAAGCATTTAGAAATACAAAATTTCCCCTAGAAATCCTCTACTGTTTTGACTGAGTCCCATATGTTTTGGCATGTTGTCTCCTTATTGTCATTCTCTTTGATGAAGTTATTGATTATTTCAATGATTTCCTGTTCAATCAAATCATTCTTTAAAATTAGATTGTTTAGTTTCCAATTAGTTTTTACCCTATATTTCCATGGTCCTTTATTAATATGTAGTTTTTATTTCATCATGATCTGAAAAGGGTGCATTTAATATTTCTTCCTTTCTGCATTGGATCATGAGGTTTTTATGCTCTAATATATGGTCATTTTTTGTGTAAATGTCATGTAACTGAGAAAACAACATATATTATTTTCTGTCCCCATTCAGTTTTCTTCAGAGGTCTACATATCTAATTTTTCTAAAATTCTACTCTCCCTCTCCTTCTTAACCTCTTGTTTATTTTGTATTTAGATTTATTTAGTTCTGAGAGGGGTAGTTTGAGGTCCACAACTAGTATAGTTTTGCTCTCTATTTCTTCCTGTAACTCACTTAACTTCTCTAAGAATTTTGATTGTATGCCACTTTGTGCATACTTGCTTAATATTGATATTATTTTATTGTCTCCAGTACCTTTTAGCAAGATGTAGTTTCTTTCCTTATCTCTTTGAATTAGATTTATGCTTGTTTTTGCTTTGTCTGAGATGAGGATTACAATCCCTCATTTTTTTCTTTTCTTTTCTTTTCTTTTTTACTTCAGTAAGCATAATATGTTCTTCTACAACCTTTTACCTTTATTCAGTGTGTACCTCCCTGCTTCAAATACATTTCTTGTAAACTGTGTATTATAGGATTATGTTTTTTTTATCCACATGACTATTCACTTCTGTTTTATGGGAGAATTCATCCCATTCACATTTACAGTTATGATGACTAACTGTGTATTTCCCTCCATCCTATTTTCCCCTGCTGATACTTTTCTCTATTTCTCCCTTTCCCTCATCACCAGTATTTTCCTTTTGACCACCACCTCCCTCTGCTCTCCTTTCTATCAGCGCACCTCCCCCCCCTTCCCTTACTACTTCTCAATAGGGTAGGATAGATTTATTTACCCAAGTGAGTTTGTATGTTATTCCCTCTTTCTCCCAAATCAGATGAGAGTAAGGTTCTAATAATACTCACCCCTTCTCTTCTTTCCTTTTACTATAATAGATCTTTCATGTCTTTTCATGTGATACAATTTACCATATTCTGCCTTCCCCTTTCCTCTTCTCCCTGTACAATCTTTTCTCATCCTTTTATTATTTTTTATCATCACATCAAAGTCAACTTATATCCACACCTTCTAAATATACTCCCTTTAACTGCCCTAATAGATATATTGTTTTTGTAAGTTATTAGTATCATCTTCCCATGCAAGGATGTACACTGTTTAACCTTATTGAGTACCATTTTTTTTCCTCTTCTGTTTCCCTTTTTGTGCTTCTCTTCAGTCTTGTATTTGAAGATCAAATTTTCTGTTCAGCTCTGGTCTTTTCTTGAGAAAAACTTGAAAGTCCCTTATTTCATTGAATATCCATCTTTTTCCTTGAAATATTATGTTCCATTTTCATGAGTAGTTGATTCTTCTTTGTAATCCAAGCTCTTTTTCCTTTCAGAATATCATATTCCAAGCCCTCTGATCCTTTAATGTAGAAGCTGGTAAGTCCTCTGTAATACTGACTGTGGCTCTTTGACATTTGAATTGTTTCTTTCTAGCTGTTTGTAGTTTTTTCTCTCTGACCTGAGAGTTTGAGAATTTGGTTACAATATTCCCTAGAGTTTTCTCTTTGAGATCTCTTTCAGGAGGTGATTGGGGAATGCTTTCAATGACTATTTTACCCTCTGTTTCTAGGATACCAAGGCAGTTTTCCTTGGTAATTTCTTGAAAGATGCTGTCCAGGCTCTTTTTTATCATGACCTTCATGTAGTTCAATAATTTCTTAAATTAGTAATGAGATGAATTATATCACATGATGAGGTATAAAAGACCCATTACAGTAGGGGAAAAAGAGGAAGGAGGTGAGCTTTGTTTGAACCTTATTCTCATCAGATTTGGCTCAAAGAGGGAATAACAGAATACTAACACAATCAAGTTTTTCCTTGTGTTATAATAAAATTAATTTAAATTTAATTTTATTTTAGAAACATCTGATCAAAGTTTTATTAGGCATCATCTAATCATCTAATATCATCATATTAATAATGAAGAAACCGAGGCACAATGATATTTAGTGTTTTTGCCCAAGGCAACAGAATAAGTAAGAGGAAAGTCAAGGATTTGAACTCAAGTCATCTAATTTCACATTTAGTATTCTTTTCCCTAAACAATGCCTACTTGCATTGTTCCTCCATTACTTATACCATCCACTTAAAAGAAATTATCTTTGTTAGATTAGAACATTTTAAGTAGGTAGGATAATCAATGGAGCCTCATCTTTATGACTGATTTATCTGAAATTTACTTTTTTAAAAAATTGATTGAACTTTTAGGGTAGTCTTAGAAATGGGGAGATCTGGAAAATCAAGAAAATTATACTCTAATATTAATTCATAATGGCCTGTATAAATAATGTAACCTCTTTATAAAGCCTGAATCTCTTTGTATAAAAGAATCTCTGTATCTCATGGTTGTATTATATATCACATTTTTTTTTGTTTTAAGAAAACAGCATTGATAAATAAATCAGAACTATGAAAAGAATGCAGAACAATTTTGAACACTCTTCCTTTTCTATGTGTGACACACTGTTGAGAGTTAACAATTACCTAATTAAGATCATAGACTGAGTCATATTTAGGTCAGAGGATCTTCTCTGAGATTATAAACTTGTAATGGGCAAAAATTTCATGTTTTCCACAATGTAAAAATTCTGTAATGCCACATATGATGCATAATGATTGTTTAAGAAATATTGGAATACAGTAAACTTATTAGTTGAAGTGATCTGGAACTCTTGACACTCCTAACAAAGCACAAAATTAATGAATTCTACAAATTTTTCCCTCCCATCTCCTGGCACTTGACAAAGTATAAGATATTTCTGCTAAGACTAGCTTTCACCTAACATTGAAATTAGAGTGCAAATGCTGACAATGGTATGTATGAAAAATAGTTGATGGCAATTTCCAATAAAGGTCAAATCAGGAACAGGGAGCAAATTGTGATTTTTTAATGAAAGGGCATTGTGTAATCTTTCTAGCAAAATTGAAATTTCTATTAGGAATAGAGGAATCTAAATTTTTTTTTTAAAATGCTACATTCAGGTAAGTTAATTCAGCATTTGTGATACAGAAATCTTTATGAAGAAATCAAAAGACAAAAAAAGACAAAAGAAAAGAAAAAGTGAAGAAAGGGAGAAAGAGGAAGAATAAAAAGGAAATAAAGATCTAGGAAGAAGACTAATACCCTGAGCATTTCAGAAACATTTGCTTGATTAAGACATAGAACTCTCTAGCAAGATTTGTCAGTGTAATAATGCAGGATTCCAAATCCAGGCCCGACTTCATGCTTTGTTGATCTAATTAGTACAAAATGATAATAAAAACTCTTCTTCACTTCAAGTGGCACAATCTCTTCTAACAAATCCTAAGTAACCATCAACATTCTGAATTCTTGATTGGTCATTGAAATGATCAGTATTCTAAAGTTTTTCAAGTTATTTCTTCTTCTGTGTTTGGATAATTGTATGCAAGTATCCCATGGTTTCTCTGAAACATAATTTGTTACTTATATATGGACAACAATACTTCATTATATGCATATGTTATAATTTGTTCATCTATTGCAATATATATCATTTTCTATTCTTTTAAATATTGTTGACAGTAGGCCAAATAATGATATTAATGGCTTAAAAGAAATTCAGTTTTGTAACTTTTTTAATTTTAGTTTCTTCTTAAAAGATGACTTATAAGAAACCATTAATCCAATAGATTTTAAATTCACTGAAAAGGAAGACCTAAAAAGTAATTATTCAAAAACACTCAGCAACAAAATTTTTTTCTAAAAATAAGGTATCTTTAGAACAATTTCCCAGAATATGTAAATATTGCAATTCTGTCACCTAAATGACTTGATTGAATTCTCTATATCCTGATTATATTTAAAAAAATAACTAAGCAAAGTCAGCGCTTACGTATTATTTACATTCAGTGGTTCAGTTGCATTTCTGACTTCCAACATCTGGCTTCTTTCCCTTAATCAATACAGTCCCTTGAGAAACACAATGCATTGAAAGCTGAAACATTTGTACTCAATCAGGGGTTTAGCTTTGTGCTATAATTGTTATACATGTAGATCATGAAACAATTTGTTGTTATAGAAGTTCTTGTTTGAACACAATATGTCACTGTAATAACTCCCCAATAAACAAATGATGTTGAAATGTCACAAACCTTACAATTCAAAACTGAATTAGAATTAGCCTCTTAAATCTATACTGTCAAACCTGCCACAGAGACCTCTGGCTTACCCCCATAGTCACTGGATGTCACCCTTGTTCTGTTAGTAAATAACAAATTGTATCTTTGTCTTATAGCTACAAATTATTCTTTAGAAAGTCAATTAGGGTTAAGACTTTAAAGCAAGAAAACTATTTTAATACTACCATGAAACACTGGTCAAAGCTCCACATCTATTTAGTAAGCAAAATTTGACTGCATATGAAATATTTATGTTTTGACATAACAATATAAAATATTAAGTTAATTTACTATAGGTATCTTTCTAAAGTTTGTAAAAATGAAATATAAAATTAGACAATTATATATGTTTTCTAATCAAATAGCAAAACCAATTGAATGAAAGCAAGTCCTATTTGAGGCTCAGTTTTGTTATTGACCATAAGTAAGATATAAATTCAAAAAGAAATAAATTAATCCATAATTCAGATAGTTCTAGATCAGCAAGTATTCATGAACTATTCTCAATTATCAGAATTTTTTACAAAATATATGAAGTAGTATGAAATGCAGTTAACTTAGAAATGAAGTGATTCACTACTTCACTGTGTTTGTGGAATGGAAAATCAACCTCTCTAACCTCCTGTTGCCTGATATATATTTTTTCATCATATTTTTCATATTTTTTCATATATTTATTCATCAACAAAACATAATATTTATACTTACATTTATACTTAAGATATTATAAGCTACTGTTAGTATAATACAATGAATAAATAATTATTAAATTCATTGTGTGCAAAATAACTATTGAGGCACTCAGTGAGATGCAAACTTTAAAAGACATCATGTCCTCTGAAAGCTTATGATGTACTTGAAGATAAAATACCAACACAATGCCTATAGAAAGCAATATTGAATTATATTTGAAGTGTTTTTAGAGAACAACTCAGTGGGACTTTGTTTTCTACCCAAATCATTATTCTCTTATATTTAGTCAGGCTGTATAATCCATGTACATTTAAAGTTGTGAGATTTAGATTTAGATTTTTCTCAATTTGTCTCTAATTATTTTTTATTAATTTGTATTTTTTTGTTCTTCTTCCTTGTTCAAATCGATAGGTGGTCTCCTTGGTAGTTTTTGCCTATTTTACATTAAGGTAACTTTATTCTTATAGAGTCTCTTCACCTCACTCTTGTAAACATTTTCTCTCAACTCTCATATTAGTCCCTTTCCCCCAGTGCTGTAATTTTGCCTAACTTACTGATTGATTTTTCACTCTTCTGTTTATCTAGTTATCTAAATTTTCCTCAATTAAGCAATTAAGCAAAATCTTCTTTTCTCTTCTCTCTTTAAACTTATTTTGTTTGTTACTTTTGGTTTCTATGAAATTTACTAAAATGACTGCTTTCCCTCATTCATAGCTTTTAAACTCTTCCCTTTCTCTCTACGGTAATTTTAATTAATATTACTTACATTAATTGATTTCTTCTTTAATTTATATATTCCACATAGATTAAAGCTTCTAATGTACATACTTTGAGTTTCTGCTTCTAAATAAACTCTTTTATTGCCTTGCAGATCCTGCCTTCTCTCCCATTTTCCATTGTCTTTCATATTTAGAAGTATCAATTCATGTAGGAGATAGGATACAATTGTTGCCATAATGGTAGAAATTTTGCTGTATGTTTCATTGTTTTGTCCATTTCAACATATTACTTACCACGTAATCCTCTTCTATTCCATTTGCTCTGAAATTTCTTTTTGGTGTCCAAATCCTAAAGTCTAAATGTAATGTTATTGTTGATTGACTCAAGGAGTTCTGATTTTGCTTCCCCTAATGCAGCAGGTTTTGCATGGATTCATAAAGATCTCTGAGATTGGGTGTCTCATGGCACCTAATTTCTGCAGGTTCTACCCATTGTAAAGTCCCTATTCCCCACTATAGAAAATATTTCTCACCCTATCACAGTATTATTCATCAGTTTTCTATTCCATCACTAAAATGAGATATATCCTAAAAGAAAAATATATAATTGGAAAAAAACCCAATAAGAATTCCTAGAAGAGTGAAAAGAAAGAGATGAGAAAAGTAGAAGAAAAATTGGGAAAACAAATGAGTTATGCAAGAAAATTATGAAAAGAGAATTAATAGCTTGGTAAAAGAGGCATAAAAATTAAAGAAAATAACACCTTAAAAAGCAGAACTGGCCAAATTGTAAAATAAGAACAAAATCCACTAAAGATAGAAACTCCTTAAGAAAAGAAATACTTAGGAAGAATATTTTGAGAAGATGGCAGAGTAGGCCAGAAAATTCCAAGCACCTCGGGGTGAATGCAGAGCAGTAAAAATAAACTAGAGTTGGGACAGGAAAATTATCCTCCTGGACAGCAGAAGATTCAAAGAAAAATCCCAGGCCTGAGGTTTGGTTTCTATGAAATGTAAACACCTCCAGGTTAAGTTCCACTGAAACAGCAAGAGGAAATCCCTGTGGCTACCTGGGTTGGATGGTAGCCTAGGCCCCAGCCACAGGAATTTTTACCTCCTGGACAGTGTGTGGAATTGGGTCTGAGGGGGGAAGATTGCGGGAACCACTGCTGGTAGGAGGGGGAGGGTAAGGGAAGGATCTTTGGAAGGGAATAGGTTAAGTAATAGGAGTGCAAGGTAGCAGGTAGAAGTAAAGTAGAGGAGTCAGGAGGGATAGGAAATAAGAGATACACACAAACATAAAATAAAGATCAGAAGTAGAATTTATTAGGGAAAAAAGCAGGAGTGGTAATCATGATCTCAGTCAAAGTTAAAGCAAGATAGATTTAATCAAAAGAAAAAATAGGGAAATGCATCAGCCACATTAATCAATATTGTTTTAGACTATTTAAAATAACTATACAGTATAAGGTGGTAATATTGCTGTAGTGTAGGAAATAATGAGTTGGTGGACTTAGAAAAATGTGGAAATACTTGAATTTATAAAGAAAGAGGTTATCTACACTCAGAGAAACAGAGGACAAATAAGTATAGTACGGTCTTACATAGATACATATGAATGTATATATCTGTATATGAGTATGATTATAGATATATAAATATACTCATATATCTATATATATGCGTATAAAACCTTACATAAATTCATTTACATACATATGTGCATACACGTGTGTATGTGTGTTTGTGTGGATCCACACTTAATTGTAGCTTTCTTGATGGAGGGGGGAGTAAGGAGGAACAAAAGAACAAAGTAAAAAATGCAGAGCAGAGAACAAAATTTACAAAGAAGTAAAGAAAAGACGGACAGCTCTGAACACAGTGTGTAGTATTTGTTCTGTAGGCTTTCTTGAAATGGAAATTTATTGCTGTATATTTTGAGGACTCTCTTCCATTCTGCTGTGCACAAGGGAAGGTTTTTTTTTTCTTTTCTTATTTGGTATACAAGTTTTAGTGTTCTGGTTTATAATATGTTTCTTTTTTCTTTTCCTATGTATTTAAGTTCAAAATAAATTAATAAAAAAGAATTAATTAAAAATTAGAATTGGGTAAATGGAAGCAAATGATTCCAGAGACACTGTGAAATAATAAAAGCAACTCAAAAGAATGAAAAGAAAGAAGAGAGTGTGGAATATTTTATCAGAAATACAACAGACCTGGAAAATAAGTTGAGGAGAGATAACATAAGTATTTTAGGACTACCTAAATGTCATGGTACAAGAAAAAAGCCTAGACATCACCTTTCAAGAAATCTTCAAGGAAAGTTACGCTGATATTTTGGAACTAGGGGGTAAAATAGATTTTGAAAGCATCCACCTATCATCACCTCCTGAAAGAAATCCCAGAATTAAAACTACCAGAAATATTATAGCCAAGTTCCAGAGCTCCTAGGTCAAAGAGAAAATACTTCAAGCAACCAGAAAGTAACAATTCACATATAATGGATCCTGAGTCAGAATCACATAATATTTAGCATCTTCCAGATTAAAGAAGCAGAGTGTTTTAAATATTATAGTCAAGAAGGCAAATGAGCTAGAATTACAAGCAAAAATCACCTACCTGTTCTTGAGGTTCCTCCCATTAGTTCTTTATATCATGAGTAATGGGAAAATATAGTTATATGAATGTATAAGTAGAGCCTATATCAGATTGCATGTCACCTTGTGGGGTGAGAAATGTGGGAAGGGGAGAAAATTTAAAACAAAATCTTATGGAAGTGAATTTTGAAAACTAAAAATAAATTAATTAATTATCAAAAAAATCATCTACCCAGCAAAACTGAGTGTAATCTATAAGGGCAAAAGTAGATTTTAATGAAATATATGAGTTTACAGCATTTCTGATGAAAAGACCAGAGCTGAATAGAAAATCGGACATCCAAAAACAAAGCTCAAGGGAAGCATACTGAGGTAGACATGAAACAGTAATCATGAGAGAACATAATAAATTTAAACTGTTTACATTCCTTTATAAAAAGATGATACATGTAACTTCTAAAAGCTTTATCAGTATTAAGGTAATTAAAATGAGTTTCCAAAGAGTGCATAATTATGATTCAATTATACTGAAATGATCTCCAAAAAGTGAAGGGGTGAATAAAAGGGATGCCCTGGGAGAAGGGGGAAGGGAGAGGTCAAATGAGTAAAATTTTATCACATAGAAGGGGAACACAAGGAACAGTTTGTTTTTTTTTTACATTTGAGTGGAAAATGGGGGAGGGGTGTCAGGAAATGCTTGAATCTTACTCTCACTGAAATTAGTTAAAATAGCTAATAATACATTGTCAATTGGGTATAGAAATGAAACTTATCCAGTAGGGAAATAGGAGGAAAAAGGGATAAGGAAAGGTAGGAATTATTATAAAAAGAGATGCTGGATTAAGGCAGGCAATGATTAGAAACAAAATTGACTTTTGAGAGTGCAAGAGAATGAGAGTGTGAGGGAGCCACGGGGAGAGAGAGAGAGAGAAGAAGAAGAAGAAGAAGAAGAAGAAGAAGAAGAAGAAGAAGAAGAAAAAGAAGAAGAAGAAGAAGGAGGAGGAGGAGGAGGAGGAGGAGGAGGAAGAGGAGGAGAAGGAGGAGGAGGAGGGATGGAAGGAAGTACACAGTAACATAATTGTGAATTTGAATGGAATAAGTTCACCCATTAAAAAAATGTCGATTGCAAATAAGACTCCAAGAATATGTTGTTTACAAAAAAAAATTCTCTAAACAGAAAGGCATACAGAGAATTAAAATAAACGGCTGAAACAAAAGACATGGGTAGCAATCATGATCTCAGACAAAGCAAAAGCAAAACATACCTAATTAAAAGAGATAATCAGGGAAACTATGTTTTGCTAAAATGTATAATAGACAATGAAATAATATCAAAAAATTTTATAGCAAGTTTCTTTGACAAAGGGCTCATTTCTCAAATATATACTGATTATATAACTGAGCCAAATTTATAAAAATAAGAGCCATTCCACAACTGATAAGTAGTCAAAGGAAAAGCAGTCAGCTTTCAGAAGAAAAAAAATCAATGTTATTTGCATTAAAAATGCACTAAATCACTATTGTTATCCACCTATAGAGAAAGAACTGATGAACTCTGAGTGCAATTGGATATATAATATTCTTTCTTTTTCCTGTTTTTTTTCAAAATATAGCTAACATGAAAATATGTTATGCCAGTCATTTCAGCTATGTAATTGATATCATATTGCTTGCCTTCTCAGTGGATAACATAGGGTGTGGGAGGAAGGGAGCAAATTTATAACTCAAAATTTAGAAATAAAAGAATATTAAAAATAAATGATAAATTAAAATTTTAAAAAGGAGCACTTTGTATATATTTTATTTATTGAATGTTAATCTTTATTTTTCTTTTTTTATTCATAATGAAATAGTTAAGTGCAGAATTTCTTATTTGTCAGTCAGATTGCTAAATTCAACCATTAAGTCTTTTGAATTTTGCAGTATAGTTTTTGTTGTTGCTGTTTTGCTTTCTTTTGTTTTCTGTGGACATAATACATGTGTTCTTTCTGTCGTCCCTTTATTTCAGGAATCTGGGGCCATTTTCTTGTACTGCAGTTTTCAGGGTTTTTTTTTTTAATTTTTATCTTCTTATGTTCTTTTGTAAGATCTATGCTCCTTAAGTTGTCTCTACACATCCTATCTATTAGATCGTAAGGTTTTCTAGTATACAGATTATTTGTTTTTTTTAATATTGTTCCTTTTTAATTAGCTTTTTCCAGATAATTCTTGACTGCTAGATATTTATATTACCAATAAATTGTTCTGCCTTTAATTAATTTGGTGAGATTCACCCACATGAATCCAAGTTATTTTTTTCCCTGACAATTACTTCTCTTATATAGACTATAAATTCTGTTTTGTTTTGTTTTTCTTGATTTTTTTTCTTTGATATTTTTATCTTTTGAATCCTTTGGTAAAATCTTGAACTGAATCCATTTATATTGGGAGTCCACAAAGTTCTTTGCCTCATCCAATATTGATTTATTTTCCTTTGAGGCAGTTTTATATTGCAGTGGATATAGCACTGGAACTAGACTCCTGAGGAATCTAGGAAGACCTGAGTTCAAATCTACCCTCAGATACCTGTCACCTGTATGACCCTGCGCAAGTCACTTAACCTCTGTCTCTGTTTCCTCAACTATTAAAGTGGAACTTTACAGGGTTGTTTTGTAGATCAAATGCAACAATATTTGCAAAGCATTTAACATAGTATTTGGCACAGAGTAAGTAACCATGTAATTATTATTTGCTCTCTCTACATGTTTGTGTTACAAAATTCAATGATTTTTAGAGTTGATTAAGTTGGAATCACCTTTTCTTAAGTTTTAATATCATTCTTGTTTAATTATCTGTTTGTGCTTAAGGCTTTTAACTGAATTTTCTATGACAAGATTTTTATTTGTTCCCTAATCCCAGGGGTAGACAGAAAATAAATGTTTGTTGATTGAGACAAATTGAAACTTTTAAAACTATTAATTTTAGCAGGCATTATATGACTTTTACAATAAGTACTTTTGCACCACTATTATTTCCAATGATATATTTTATTGCAGTTTGTTTTAAATTTAGTGATTTTTTTATATAAAATTGATTTATAAATACACTCCTCCCTTTTTACCAATGACTGTTCCCTTTAGTTAGCATATATTATCGCCTACTATATGTCAGGAATTGTGTGCTAAAAGTACCAAAGCAAAATGAAAACAATCTCTGATATTCTTATATGGAGAAATCAGATATATGTGTATGCATGCACATACATTTATGTACATGCATATATTTACACCTGTATATATGTACACTCAAACATGCACATGTATCCATGTGTATACGTTCATGTACGTATGCATGCATGTGCATGTAACACATATACCTTTCTATAAGAGTACCATACATGTACACACAAAGTATCTGTATACATGTATGTATTTACATAGATATAGATATATCTTTCTATCCCCATAACAGAATGAAAAGGGGTTGTTTGTTTTGTTTCTCTGTGTTTTTACCTTCAGTGAACAATACCTGACATATAGTAGGCCTTAAATAAATGCTTATTAGAGGGGGAGGGAGTCACTGATAAGGAAGGGAAAGAAGGATATATTCATAAATCAATGTGATATAAAAACAAAATGAATCAATAAAAAATAAAATAAATTGCAATAAAATTTTAAAAAATCATTGTAAATGATAGTGCCATATACTTACTTAAAATAAAGGCATATTATGGCTGCTAAAATTAACACTTTAAAATGTTCTCTTTGGGTTTTTTTTCAGATAAGAATTTATTTTATGTCAACCCCTTTGGTGAGAGAACAATGATAACAAAGAAACAAAAGAACTTATTATACATACACATACCCAAGAAAACAAATTCCTACATTTAGCATTTCCAAAAATATGTCTCTATGAATTTTGAGTTCATTGCCTCTCTGCCAGGATATGGGTGACTAAATAACATTTTTTTGTTAAACTGTCAAAAATGTTAATTGAATGAATTGGTGACTGGGTTAATGAACCAGAATTATTCTTGTTGTCAAATGGAATGGTTTGTCTACGGTCTTCTGCCATATTTGTCATGTTTAAACCATATTTAGCTACTTTGTGCACAAAATATTATTTATATTTTGCCTACCTCATTAAACACCATTAAAATGTGATAATAAAACTATCAGGTGAGTGAAGCATTAAGTTGAAAATAGAATATTTAATATCATTATTTTCCACTTACAACTTCACTGGGTGATGACTGATTTAGATCCTGAAGGGCCCTCAAAAGTCGTATAATCCATCCATTTATTTTATAGATGAAGAAACTGAGGCACAGAGAACTTGATCAAGTTGTCCAAAATCACAGAAGTTGTGTGATTTGAATCTAAGTTCTCTTACTCAGAAGCCACAATGCCTCTCAAATAGCAGAATGAATTTCCATTGTCAATCAATGATTCAACAGGTAAAGTCTCACTTTATGAGTTTTTATTCCTAACATTAAAAAGGATGATATAAACAAACTGTATAGTCACAATTTCAGGTAATGGTGAAAGAATGAAATAATTATCAAATTTGAAATGCAAAATTAGAATAATTTGTAATTTTCAATTCACCTAGTCTTTGTAGGACTAACTGAAAAGAGAGACACATACAGAGAGAGGAAGAGTGAAACTCAGAGAGACAGAGACACAGGGACAGAGAAAGACAGGTAGAGACAGAGTAAGATAGTGAGATAGATAGACCAGGACACAGAGTCCACAAGAATTTAACAGTGTTGTATTTAATTTTCATTCTTTGAAAACCTTAAGATATTACCAAATAAAAATGTGTATTTTTCATAATTTTACAAAATGCAGAGAATTTGCATCTTTGATTAAAAAATAATCCCATGACCAAAGATCATGATAATATAGGATGAAAAAAAAAGTCATGAAGAAAAAAACAACTCAAAACATATTATATTTATTTAATCTTCCTCAGTTTCCATGGTTTAACAATAGCCTTAGGGGAAAATGTGATAACTTTGATTACAACTTTTCATTATTCATTTTTACTTCAGAACAATATTGGAATACTGGGTTTGTCCCAGGCAAAGCAAATTAAGTAAAGAAAGTTCAAATTATCTTTTAAATTTAGCTACTAAGAAAAAAAAAACTTGCTAGAGCAAATGGATTAGTATAAGCAGTTAGGGTAAAATTATGCAACTTACCAATTTTTAACATTTGTGTACTCTTAAGACTTTTTAATGAGGAATATTTTAAAGATAGCTGTAGTAAAGAACCTAAAGATCGAAAACAAAACTTAAAAATGAATTTAAGGAGATATTTGTCAAAGTATATTACAACTGGTATTTAGGAGATAACAAAGAGACCATTGTCCAAAATCTAAAGAAATATCTTAACAGATTCACTAAATTTGGGACTACAGTACAAAAAGCCTGATTCTCTGTCTTTGCTATCTTCTACAGGGGTACAGAGCTATGTTCTAAAGATTTTGGGCTGCTAACATATCCCCTTAAACTTTCAATTTTCAAGGTGTCCTAACTAGACCAGGTACTGACAATACGTAACTGCTAGAATTAAACTTTTGAAAGATATAAATGGGAAAAATCAGGATAATAGATTAAGTTTTTTAGAATACCACTCCCAAAGTACAAATAATTTTAGACAAATTTATTGATGATTTTGGCTGCCAGGGGGAAAAATTTTAGCAAACTTGCCAGAGATATAGATCTGGGGTACTAGTAGCCATTAACATATAAAAATCACTCAGCAAAATAAAATATTTTGACTTGGAGAAAATAACTGTAGAGATAGAAGAAAATATGGTTCTGAGTGATATACTGAATACCAAGCAGAAGCAATCTTTATCTACTGTTTCCATTTTTTTTCAAAAAAATAGATCACTGACATATAAAATATGTATTAAAAAGAAGTCCTTTTTCTGGCTTTTTTTTGGTCTCTGTAGGTTGAAAAGCATATCCTTTAGGGCTTCTTAAAGTTTTTCTACTTGTGACCCCTTCAGCATTTTGGGGTTGCAACCCACAGTTTCAGAAGCATTGCTCTACAGCAACAGAAGGAAACCTTTCTTGCCTCAATTCCACATCCCTTTGACCCTCACAAAGGAATAATAGTTATAAGGGGAAGACAACAGGAAAGGGGTATCCATTCTCTCATAGACTGAAGAGAACATTTAGTCCAGGATCTTCATATTTTAGGAAAAAAAAACATGGATCCTAGAGAGGTTGTTACTTGACCTGTGTGGACTGTCTGTGGACTTATGCAATTAGGAGAATAGATTAAGTTATTGTCAACACTAGCTCAGAAATTTTGCCACTACCACTTTTTTGTTTGATTTTGATCAACTGACAATAGACAGCAATTTCAGAGCAGGACAATATTTGATATAGTTCCTTTTGATTCCTAACCCTGGCTCCCTTGATATAGTACCTGTAGACTATTATCTTGGACTGACCTTCTATTTGTTTGTCAATTTCAAGCACTTTAGTTTCTTCTTTCTCATAAGTCTCACTCCCATTTCCCAAACAATCATGTATTAAATGTCTGCTATACAGTTAGCTTGGACAGCACGTCTTCTAGCCCTGAATATCCACCAGATATCCTGTTTGCCTCTCATATTGCTACTTGCTTCCCAACTGACCCTTTTCTGTCTTCTACTCATGTGGTTGTGCCATCTGCTGCTAGCTGCTTCCTCTATAGCACACACTGCTAGAGTTTTTTGCTGCTCTTTTTTTTTTTTCTCTCTGGGTCTTCCAACTGCTCAGGTTTCTTCTGCTTCCAGCGGCTAGTTACAAGCTGAATTGCAGATGCTATAACCTTTTCCCTATAGGCAGAAGTCTAAGTTGCTTTACTTACAGATCCAGGAGCTAGGTCAGTTATCTATGATTGAGACCTACACACAAAGGAACAGATAAGAAGTAAGCTTTTCTTTTTAATCATTTTTTCTTCTGCTTCAGCTGTCACTAATTACATTCAGTATAGTCTGAGCTAGGATGGGGACATGTATTTCAATTCATTTCAACTCTGATCCTATGCTAGTCCATTCAAATCACTTCAATAGCTTCATTTAATACTCAAAGTGGTCTGGTGGGACTGGTGATACAAAGCAAAAAAATGAAACAATCACTAATTTCAAATAGGGTATATTCCAAGCATTGTTTTACCTTATGAATTCTACAACTTCTGTTTGTATTAGCTGCAGTTTTCTGTTCCTTTCTTTCCTGAAGGGAAAATCCATTCAACTGAATGGACCTGAACCATTACTGAGGAATTGCATTTACAATCCTGTCTGAAGCCTACTATTAGTCTTTCCCACTCACTCCCTGTTGCCCCACTTAAACTTTTGAATACTAGGTTCTCTTGATATATGCCATATAAAACTCATACTTTTAATAAAAATGCTACTTTTTTAAAAACTAAAAGCATACTTGAAGAGTTAAAATTATTATGCAAAACATACTACTTCTAACCCTTTTAGAGGAAGTTTGGGTTTGAGAAAAGAGTTTTGAAATAAGGAAAACCTGCATTCAAATCCTGCCTCAGGCACTTACTAGCTATGTGCTTAAATGTTCTTGGCAAGTCACTTAACCTCTATCTTTCTCAGGCATTGTGCTAGGACTTGTCTAATAGGTTAGATCATTGACAGTACAGGGAGTTTCTGCCTCCCCAGCAAAATTACAGATGGCTCTAATTGTTTAGCATAGTCTTTTAGAGTAATATATTAAATGCAATTGAAATATTTAAGAAGAAACATTTGCCTGTGCCAACATTCTCATGCAACCACTTTATGGTTCATATCAACAAAGATTCTTTGATGAGCCCAAGTCAGTGGTAATAATGATCACGGCTTTAGGAACACTTCAGTTTGAAGTAACTCAGTGATTGCATTTTGCTTCTTTATGGGGCAGTGTATGGAAAAGTTATTGTTTAAATTTGGATATAAGTGGTTTGTTGTACCCTATTAGAAAAATTATTCCTCCTTGCTTTGGAATAGTGAGAGTTCCTGTCATTAAAATATTTATATTTAGAGTTAACAGTTGCACGCTGACTAAACAAGAACCATCAATAATTTTCACTTTGATGCTCTTTATGATAATACACAGTAATTGGATTCAGCAGTAAATCCAAATACATCACCCAGGCATTGATTTTCCAAACAGTTCTGTCAAAATTATGTAGTAAGAAATGAAGCCTCAACTTGATGGTCCATATCACAAAATGATTTTAAAATATGCTTATTGGACAGACAGAAGCTGTTTGAAAGTGGATAGTTTGTTTCTTCAGACAATCTTGGAAGGGGTAAACAGGTAATTTGACAAAATTGGGGTCATTTCTTCAGTGACCATGTTTCCCTCTTTTCTGCCAAACTAGAATGGAAAGGAGATATGATCCCTTCATTCTTCCCTAAAAATAAGAGTCTCACAACCTTCAAATAAAAATCCCTTTAATTGTTCTATTCTGTTCAGTATTTTTTTTTCCTTTTTTAGTTGTGTCATGTCCAACCTTTGGGATCTCATTTGGAGGTTTTATTATTATCATTATTATTTGTTTGTTTGTTTTTGAAAAGGTACTGGAGTGGTTTGTCATTTCCTTCTCCAGCTCATTTTACAGATGAGGAACTGAGCCAAACAGGATTAAGTGACTTATCCTATGTCACATAGCTAGTAAATGTCTGATGTCCAATTTGATTTCAGGAAAATGAGTCCTCCTGACTCCAGGCCCAGCATTACATCTACTGTGCCACCTACCTGTGCTAATTTTGTTATATCTCCAGGCTCTTGAAAACAAATGATTCTATCATGCTTTCCCAGTCATTAATGGAGTAAAACAAGGCTGTGTGTTTGCTCCCATGCTTTTTAGCATGATGCTTTCAGCTATGCTGTCAGACACCTTCAATGATGAAGAACATGATATCAAGGTCAGCTGCCTCACTGATAGTAAATTATTTAACTTAAAAAAAGCTATAAACCAAAACTAAAGTGGAGGGAGAGTTGGTGCACAACTTTTTGTTTACAGATGATTGTGCACTTAATACAGCATCTGAAGCTAAAATGCAACAAAGCATAGATCAGTTCTCTGCTACTTGAGCTAATTTAGACCTAACAGCACCAAGAATTCACAGGTGCTTCATCAGTCAGCACCATAACACCCATACATGGAACCATTGGTTACAGCAAATGGAGAAGTTTTGAATACTGTGGATAAGTTCACTTACTTTGGAGTATACTTTCTGAGAATATATACATTGACAATGAGGTTTACATATATATTGCCAGAGCTTGCTCAATGTTTGGGAGGCTCCAAAGGAAAATGTGGAGGAGGAAGAAGTGGTATTAGACTGCCTTAACAAACTGAAGGTCTATGAGGTTTACTGACCTCATTGATGTAGGCCTATGAAACTTGGACAATAGAACAGTGCCATGCTAGGAAAATGAATCACTTCCATTTGAAGATTCTGAAGATCATCTGGCAGCATAAGGTACCAGACACTAAGGTTCTTTCTTGAACTGAATTGCCAAACATTCAAACTCTACTGAAAAAAGTGCAACACTAATGGTCTGGCCATGTTGTTCAATTGTCACACATATGCATGCCTAAGAGACTGTTTTATAGAGAATTCACACAAGGAAAACACTCACATGGTGGTCAGAAGAAGTGATACAAGGAAACTCTTAAGGTCTCTCTGAAGAACTTTGGAATTGATTGTATGACATAGTAGACAGAGGTGGCACAGGATCACCCAGCATGTCATTGTGTCATCAAAGAATGTGCTGTGCTTCATGAACAAAGTGGAATTGAAGTAGCTCAAAAAAATTTATGAGACACACAAATTTAAAGAATCCACCCCAAATGTTTGCATGGACTACTTGTGCCTGACCTGTGGTAGAGCATTCCAAGCTCATATTGCTCTGATCAGCCACAGTCAGACAGAATGTAATTTGATGCTAACATCTTGATGTCATTTTGGTTCTCTTTGTGAATGGAAGACAGCAAACACCACAATATTCTCAAATAACTTTTACTTCACTTGTAGTAAAAGAAAAAAAAATAAATTGTTATATATTTTAGTGATTGGAGGGGATCAGAATTTTAGACTCTTCATTATCTTGCCCTTTTAATTTCTAGCTTTAATACCTGGACAAATTTACTTACTCTCCCAAAGTTTTTTTTTTCTTTTTATTTAAGGAATATTCAAGGTTTCATAAACTTCTAACAATTTTTAGATTATATGTTTAATTCAAATTATTATTTCCCCAACTTTTTATACTAGGCCCTCTTCTCTTTTTAGTGGGTCTGTAAACTTCATAATAATTTAAAAAACTATAAATGATAACATTTCAATACTGTTGGTTTCCTTTGTAATTTTAAGAATTTTACTGTATATATTTTATACCATTATTTTGAAAAGGCAGTCTATAGATTTTCTAAGACTGAAAGGACTCCATCACACCCCCCCCACACACACACACAGAAAGAGACAGAGAGAGACAGAGAAAGGTTTAAGAGCCCCTTTTCAAAACTTTCATTAGCCCCATTAGGGTTAATTCTTATATCTATGAAGATGACTCACATATCAATATATACAGAACCAAAGGTTCCTCTGAGCTTCAGTCCTACATCAACAAATGACTATTGGGCTTTTTAAATTGGATGTCCCTGAGATACCTTAAACTCAAAATATCCAAAATTAAACTCATAATAACTTTAGCCTTTTCTCAAACTTCCTTATTTCTATGAAAGGTAACACACTCCTTCCATTGTCCCAGATTTAAAACCCTGGTGTTATTCTTGACTCCCTTCCACTCCTCATATCTAAAAAAAGTTCCTTATTTTTTTCTGTCCCAACACTTAGAGCTTTTCTTGTATCTTTCCCATTCTTTCTACTTATACAAATATTATCTTAGTTTGGGCACTCATTATTTCACATCTAAGTTATTACAACAGCCTCTTAATTGGTTACACCATTCTATTTTATACATAATCACCAAAGTAATTTTCCATAAGTACATGTGTGACATTGTGACTCTACTATTCAATCATTCACAATGGTTTAATATTACTTTAATGGCCAAATATAAATTTCTGTTCATAGACCATAAACTAGACCCAACTTCTTTCATTGTCTATTAACACTAGCTTGAACTAGGTTATCTAGTTTAATTGTAATTCTTTCTTGTTCACACAGAGCACTCTATCTCCTATCTCTATGCCTTTGCATTAAACATCTGACATGCCTGGAATGCATTCTGTCTTCACCACTGACCCATGAAGTTACTCTCTGCCATTTAGACACAGCTCAATTACCATATTGTGGTACGAAGTGTTTCTTGATTGCCCCCAATTAACAGTGTCCTGTCTCTTGAACTAATTTACATTTATTTCATTTTGTATGTATGTATATATATATATATGTGTGTGTGTGTGTGTGTGTGTATATACATCTCCACTGTACATTGATGTTATATATATAGCAAGTATGGATACACTATCTATTTCTGTGTATGTACATAATTATATTTACATGCACACATGAATACACACATACATATACATATTTATATACAGTCTTTGAGAGTAGGGATTATTTTTTCATGTTTTCAGCCTCAACATCTAGCAGAGTGCCCACCACTTAATAAAAATTTGTCAATGACTAGATTGATTGTTTTGAGAAAAACATGAATGTGGGGTGGAGCCAAGATGGTGGAGTAAAAGCAGTGACTTGTTTGAGCTCTCCACCAAGCCCCTCCAAATACCTGTAAAAGATGGCTCTAAACAAATTCTAGAGGAGCAGAACCCAAGAAAAGACAGAGTGAACCAAATTCCCAGCCCAAGACAACCTGGATAGTTGATTAGAAAGATCTATTGCACCAGGCTAGGAAAGAAACACCATTCAGCATGGGCACACAGGCAAAAACCAGGCCTCAGCAAACCAGGAGCAGGCCTCAGAGGACTGAATCACAGAGCAGCTGTGACAATTTCCACTTCTCAACCTGCAAATGCCAAAGACATCTTAGAAGGTCAGTAAGAAATGTCTGTGACCTCAGTGAAAGAGAATCTCAGTTCCAGACCCAGCTGCAGCCCAGGGGCAGCAGCTGCTTCCAGAACTTCAGACCCACAGACTGAGGGGGAATACAGTGACTGATCAGAGAGGGATTGTGGGGATCTCTTTGCTGGTGCTGAGGAAGGTTTCTCTTGATTTGTCTGTTCTTGGATCTGGGTCACAGTTCTGAGTGGTGTTCCTGAGGTGAAGAGGAGTACTGGCATGATGGTGCTTGTTTTGGCTGTGGAGAGGGAATCCTCCTCATGGCTCCAAGGCAGAAAAGAGTACTTGTGGTCACTCAAAGACCAGAGCACAGGTCAGGAAAGGAGAAAACACATCACCCTTGAACATACCACCTTGGAAGAACTGAAAACTTACAGGTACCTAGAAGTATCTCTTGAGAACAGCTACATAAAACTCCTGAAACTTGGAACAGTATATTCTCCACACTGGAAGCAGACCTCTAACTTAACAAAGAGTTGAAAACTCAAGTAATTGGCTGGGATCATGAGCAAGCAGCACAAAAAGAGTCAGACCATATAATCTTACTTTGGTGACAAAGAAGATCAAAACATACAACCAGAAGAAGACAACAAAGTCAAACCTCCTACATCCAAAGCCTCCAAGAAAAAATATGAATCAGTCCTAAGCCATGGAAGAGCTCAAAAAAGGATTTTGAGAAGCAAGTGAGAGAAGTAGAGGAAAAACTGGGAAGAGAAATGAGAGTGATGCAAGAAAATCATGAAAAACAAGTCAACTGCTTGCTAAAGGAGACCCAAAAGAATACTGAAGAAAATAACACTTTAAAAAATAGACTAACCCAAATGACAAAAGAGGTCCAGAAAACCACTGAGGAGAAGAATGGCTTAAAAAGCAAAATAGTCCAAATGGAAAAGGAAGTACAAAAACTTACTGAAGAAAATACTTCCTTAAAAATTAAAATGGAGCAAATCAAAGCTAGTGACTTCATGAGAAATCAAGACATTGTAAAACAAAACCATATAATATAATATTTTGAAAGTCAATGGAGATAAGATTACAACCAAGAATCACCTACCAGCAAAACTGAGTATAATCCCTTAGGGGGAAAAATGTATATTCAGTGAAATAGAGGACTTTCAAGCATTCTTGATGAAAAGACCAGAGCCGAATAGAAAATTCAACTTTCAAATACAAGACTCAAGAGAAGCATGAGAGGTAAACAGGAAAGAGAAATCATAAGAGACTAATTAAGGTTGAATTGTTTACATTCCTACATGGAAAGATTATATTTGTAACTCATGAGACACTGGCCAGTATTAGGGTAGTTGGAGGGAAAAAAAATATCTGTATAGATAGATTGATAGATAGAGGGCACAGGATGAGCTGAAGATGAATGGGTGATATCTGGAGAATAAAATTAAGGGGTGAGAGAGGATTATACTGGGAGAAGAAGGAAGGGAGAGGTAGAATGAGGTAAATCATGTCACATAAAACAGACAAGAAAAGGTTTTTACCATGGAAGGGAAGTGGGAGAAGATGAGAGGGAATGAGTGAATCTTATTTTCATTGTATTTGGCTTAAGGTGGTTATACCATACACACTCAATTGGGTATGGGAAGCTACCTTACCCAGAAGAAAATAAGGAGGAAGGGGTTAAGAGAGTGGGGAGGATGATAGAGGGGAGGGCAAATTGTGGATGGAGGTAATCAGAAGCAAACACTTCTGAGTAGGGGCAGGGTCAAAAGAAAGAATAGAGTAAACAAGCGACAGGATAGGATGAAGAGAAATATAGTTAGTTTTCCACAGCGTGACTACTGTGGAAATGTTTTGCATGACTACACAAGTACAATCTCTATTGAGTTGCTTGCCTTCTCAATGAGGGTAGGTGGGGAGGGGGGAAGGGAGAAAATTTGGAACCCAAAGTTTTAAAAACAAATGTTAAAAAATTGTTTTCACATGCACCTGGGAAATAAGATAAATAGGCAATGGAGTATAGAAATCTATCCTGTCTTACTGGAAAATTGAAAAGGAAGGGGATAACAGGGCAGAGATAGAAGGGAGGGCAGATTAGGGAAAGGGTATTCAGAATGCATGTTGTCTTGGGGTTTTCAGAAGAACAAGATGGAGAGAAAATTTGGAACTCAAAATCTTGTGGAAGTGAATGTTGAAAACTAAAAAAGAAATTAATTAATGAATAAAAAAAGAAAACTATGAATGCAAATAAACAACTACATAATGAGCAGAAAGTACTCAATTTTGAATGAAAACTTATTAGTGACCAGTTGCTAAGTGATTATGTTTTTAATATTAAATATAAATCAATTAGATTTAGACTTCTTTCATCGAAGTAAAACAAAACAAAAAGCTATTATAACAAAGGTCCCTAAATGTAAATCTTATCATTATTAACAAAGGAACAAAATAAATTATAGGAGTACTCAGTTATAACAATCATGTCAGCATCCTAGATTTTATATGGGCCATTTTAAACTTTTATTCTCAGAACCGTTTTATACCCTTAAAAATTATTGAGGACTTTCAAAGAGCTTTGGATAGGTGGGTAATATCTATTATCATTTATTTCATTAGAAATAAAACATCCACCTTATTAAGATAATTGACTTTGACCTTATAGACAACCTAAAAGTATTTTAGGACACCCACATAGCCCCCAGGTCATACTCTAAGAACTACTTTCATAAGTCATACTGACTAATTTACAAAGATGGCATAGTAAGGATAATAATATCAAAACATTTCCCCATAACCTTGTGGTGAACAATTCCACAAATACACAAACCATTAATGGAAGATATAGATACACATTTAGACTACAATTTCTGTGATGGACACATATAGGGAGGTCATGTAGCTAAGGTAATTAGCACTTCTAGTACTGTAGGAAGCTGATGTCCTCATGCTGCACCCCATTGAGTGCAGCATATCTAATGTTTGGTTACTTAGCTGTGTTCCCTTTACCTGCTTCTCTACAGAAGCATGCTCTTTGAGGACTATTTTATTTTGAATCAATAGTTGAACCTTCTCTACTGCCAGAGATTACACTACTTGAAGCTGCTTTCTGCTCCTGACTCTATAGTTCTATTCTCTCTGTTCTCTGTTTAATCAGGCATCTCTTCCCTGGCTAGTATGGAAATGAAAGATACTATGCATGATTGGGATGGTCATGGGAAAAAAATCACTTCCTGCCTTTATTACTGTCCTTTAGTAGAGGCATGGGGATCATACTCCATAGACCTTCATCTTGCCTCAAATCCCTCAAATGTGTCTATGGACACAATTTAGACTTTTTTTTTTAGGTTTACCAAGTGCACAGTCAATATTCATTCAGTCAATGGCAAACAATTCTACTAATTCTATCAGGAAAACTGCTTCACTCTTTATAAAGTAATAACAGGGAATATATATTTTTTAAAATTAACTTATTAACACCTAATTATTTTTTTTTAAATCTGTGTTTTACATTTTCATCATATGCAGGTCAACATAAAAAAAGAAGATTAGTGTGATATTTAGTCCCAAACATTAAGATTCAAAATATTCACAAAGTCATCCAACTGAGCTAATGAAATTGTAAAATATACCTCTTCTCTAAGGTCAGACTTTTTGGGATACTTTGTTTCTTGATGTCTCATCTAACCTGAGTATATATTTACCTTATTTGTATTTGGAATATTGACACTGCTTCATTATTGAGCTATATTTATGTATCTGATATTTAGCCTTCACCTGATTTAAGACCTTTCTTTCCAGTAGTTAATCCCTCTAATTATTTTTAAGGTGAAACCAAACACCTGTATTCCTGGTTCTGATGTTAGTACTCTACTATCTATAACTGCAATGCTTGTTTCTCAAATATTTATTAAAGAAAATTTTATTATTATTATTAAATAGTTATTATTCAGTCATTTCAGTCATTCTTGACTCTTTGTGACCCATTTTCTGGTTTTCTTAGAAAAGATAATGGAGTGGTTTGCCAATCATTAAGTACTCCAGATCATTTTATAGAGGAAGAAAGTAAGGCAAACAAGGTTAAGTGACTTGTCCAGAGTGACACAGGTAGTAAGAATCTGATGCCAGATTTGAACTCAATCTTTCTGACTGCAAGCCTGGCACTCTTTCCATCAGTTCTCTAACCACCTAGCTGCATATTAAAGGATATAGATATTGTATTACTAACTCAGTCATGGTTGTACCTATTCTAATATGAGAGACGCCAGTGACTTCTCAACTTCAAGGGGAAACATAAAAAGGCTAGTCACCCTCTCTGTCTACCAGATGAGCTGCTTTCTTTCTTTTGCTTCCAAAAGAGACCATTTGAAGTCCAATGTTTCTTCTATTTCATTCCCCCCAAAAAAGAGGGGCAAAGAGAGAACAGAGGCCTTTACTTTCCTACCTGCCAGTTTAAGGGGAGAAAGAATGAGAAAGAGTGATTTCAGAATCCCTAAGTCCCACATAGTACTCCATCCAGTCAAATCAAGTTGCATGCTTGGCTCTATGGTTACTTAGTTCTGCCCTCTAGAGAAAAGATAATAATGACATGTCTTTTATGTTCCAAAATCTGAGAAAGTATTAAACAAAAAGAAAGAGTGTCCATTTCCTAAGGTGGAAGTAAATTTTCATGACAGAATTCACGACAAAAATCTATGTAGTCTCATCCACATAACTCATGGGGGACAATCTATTTGTCTTGCAAAGCCTGTACTTCAGGATGCGAAGGAAGTCATGATATTTCTTTACCTTGCTTTTCCAATTAGAAGGTAATTGGGTTTGATATATCATATTGCCAACAATGTCCAAACAGGCAGGCATTAATATTATGGGATAAGGTACATAATATGAGGTACTATGAGAATTCTGAAAAAGAAATAATCTGTGTCTAGGGAGTTCTGGCAGGATTTAGTAAGAGAGGTGGGATTTGAGTTTTGACTCATTGACAATACCACGATATGTTGGCCATTACAAATGCAAAAAGTGTTTTTTTAACTCTTTGCAGGTTAGTTTAAATAATTGACAATTTTACCAAATTTGTAAGATAAACCCATATCAATCATCAGCATTTCTATGTATTACCAACCAAAATCTTCAAGAAGAGATAGAAAGAGAAATTATTTTTAAAATAACTGTAGATAAATATGCAATATTTAGGTATTTACCCCCAAGACAAACCCAGAGACTATATGAACATAATTACAAAAAACTTTTCATACAAATAAACATGATTTTAAGCAATTAGAGAAATATTAATTGCTCATTGGTAGGCTGAGTCAGTATAATAAAAATTATAATTCTATTTGAATTAATTTCTTCATTTAGTCCCACACCAATCAAGTTACCAAATAAATTATTTTATATAACTAGAAAAAAGCAATAAGAAAATTCATCTGGAAGAAAAAGAAGTCAAGAATATAAAGGGAATCAATGACAAAAAGGTGAAATAAAGCAGCCTAGCTATACCAGATTTCAAATGAAATTAAAAAGTGGTAATCACAAAAATAATCTGAATTGGCTAAGAAATAGAGTAGTAGATCAGGGAATAGATTAGGTAGGCAATACACACTAGGAAATGACCATAGAAATCTAGTGTTTGAGAAACCAAAAGATTTGGGCTTTTAGGGCAAGGACTCACAATTTGACAAAAAATGCTAGTAATACTAGAAGACAGTTTGGCAGCAATTAGGCATACATCAACAAAAAAAACGTAAAAAAATCACCTGTCAAATATATGGATAAGGGAAGAATTTATGTGCAAATAAGAGAGAGGATCACAGGAAGTAAATTGGATACTTTTCATTACGTGACATTAAAAGGATTTTGTACAAACAAAACCAGTGAAACCCAAATCAGAAGGAAAACAGGAAATTGGGAAAAAAAATACAAGTTTCTCTGACAAAGATCTCTTTTTTAAAAATACATAGGGGACTGAGGTAAATTTGTAAAAATAAGAGCCATTCCCCAGTTGAAAAATGGTTAAAGGATATGAACAGGCAGTTTTCAGAAGAAGAAAGAAATAAGAGCTATTAATAGTAACATAAAAATGTTCTAAATCATTATTGATTAGAGTAATGCAAATTAAAACTATTCTGAGATACCACTTCATACCTATCAGACCAGCTAACATTACAGAAAAAGGAGAATATCAAATGCCCAAAGGGATATGGAAGGTTAGGAACACTAATTCATTGTTGGTGGAGTTGTGAAGAGGTCCAGTCAATCTAAAGAACAATTTGGAACTATGCCCAAAGGGCTATAAAATGTGCATACCCTTTGACTCAGAAATTCTGCTACTAAGGGAAAAGGAAAAAGTCCTCTATGTACAAAAATATTTATAGTAGCCCTTTCTGTAGTGTCAAAGAATTGGAAATTGAGGGGCTGCTAATAAGTTGATGAATGACTAAACAAGTAGTGGTACATAATTATGATGTAGAACTATTGTGCTGTAAGAAATGATAAGGGATAGATAGTAATGCAGAGGTAGTAATCCTAACTGTAAATTTGAATTGGATGAGTTCATCCATTAAATGGAAGCAGATAGCAGTGTGGATTAAAATCTAGAATTCAACAACATGATGTTTACAAGAGATGCACTTGAAACTGAAAGACACACAGAGTTAAAATAAAGGGCTGAAACAGAATCTAATATGATTCAGCTGAAATAAAAAAAAATGCATGGATAGAAATCAGGATCTCTAACAAAACAAAAATGAAAATAAGCCTATTAAAAAAAGATAATCAGGGAACCTACATTTTGCTAAAAGATACCATACACAACGAAGTAATATCAAAAAAATTAGAGCAAATTTCTCTGACAAAGGCCCTATTTCTCAAATATATACTGAATGTAGAATTGAGTCAAATTTATTTTAAACAATAATTGGGGCAGCTAGGTGGCACAGTGGATAGAGCACTGGTCTTGGATTCAGGAAAACCTGAATTCAAAAAAAAAAATAAGATCTATTCTACAGAAGACAAATGGTCAAATGATATGATTAAGTAGTGTTCAGAAAAAGAAATCAAAGATGCTCCTAATCACTACTGACATGCAAATTAAAATAAATCTGAGGTACTGCTTCACACTTATTAAAAATGACAAATGCTGGAGGGATTGAGGAAAAAAATAGATAAATTGAGGAATTGTTGGTGGAGTAGTGAACTAGTCCAACTGTTTTGAAGAACAATTTGGAGCTATACCTAAAAGGCTATAAAACTGTGCATACCCTTTGAACTAGCAACAACACTACTTGATGTGTATACCAAAGAGATCAAAGAAAAAGGAAAAGGATCTATATGTACAAAAATATAGTAGTTCTTGGTAGTGTCAAAAAATTGGAAATCAATGGGATGTTACTAAATTGAGGAATGGTTGAACAAGTTGTGACTTGTATTTATGATGGAGTACTATTGTACTATAAGAAATGAAGAGGGAAGTGGTTTCAGCAAAACATTGCAAGACATATATGAACTGATGCAAAGTGAAGTGAGAAGAATTGGGAGATTATTGTTCACAGTAACAGCAAAGTTGTAATGATGATCAACTGTGAAAGACTTGGGTATTCTGATCAATACAATGATTGATGATGAAAAAATTCTATCCAACTCCAGAGAGAGTACTGATGAGCTGTATGTGTAAATTAAAGTATAATTTTCTCACTTTTTTGTTTTATGTAGTTAGTATGGAAATATCTTTTGCATTATTTCATATATATAATGGATACCATATTGCTTGCCTTCTCAGTGGGTGGGTGATGGGAGTGGGAGGAAGAGAACTGTGAAATCAAAATTTGAAAAAGAATAGAATGTTTAAAATAAATAATTATTACATTTAAAAAAGAAAAAGATAAAATAACTGGCAAATATTAAATAAAAATAAAAATGTATTTTTTTTAAAATATGTACATGGTATTTTGAGCAATTTCAGTGAAATTTAAAAAACCAAAGACATCTTTTTGGAATGGTGAGTGGTCTACATTGTTTGGACTAAAGGATAGAGTCAGAGAAGGTGTGAAATTAGGCTAGAAAAAAATACTTTCAGCAACTTTGTGTACCAGAAGTTTTTTTTTTCTTTTTTCTTTTCTTTTTTTTTTTTTGCATGTGTTTCTTTTGTTGTTTTTTAGAAGACAGAAACTGGTAAAAAAAACTTGTATATAACACATGATCAAAATGACAAGTAGATATAAGGAAGAAAGGACACTAAAAACATTTTATTCTCTGGATTTATAGAGCCAAAGATAAGATGGAGTTCACAATAGGATCTTTCAAAGTGTATTACTAGTGATCTAAAAACAGATTGTATTAATCAGATGTCCAGTAATTTAGGAAAGGAAAAAAAGTCAGAGTCTGGAAATGGTTGTAAAAAAGATTTATCATCTGAATGATGAATCTTAAAAATAAGCTTAATAAGCTTTGCTCTAATTGGGAGAAATTTTAACTCTTCTATCTAGACTATCAGACTTTCTCATTAAGTTTTTCATTATTCAGACCAAGTAACATCATGAAAATGAATTCATCAGTATTACAGAGATAAATGAGGCAACATGCCACAGACAAAACTATCTTCCAGTTCTTAGGAGAGAAATTGTCTCATTGGGCTATGATATCAGCGACAAAGATGTCTGTACTTTATAAGCATCTCTTTCCATTTAGTCTTTCTTAAATATTAATGACACAATGATTTAACCTGTGAAAAGTAGGTTCAAGAAATTGCTTAGAAAGTAGTTCTATGGTTGAAAAGACTACTTGAGGCTAAAAATAATCAAATTATCTGAAAGATTTGTAAAAATCATGAAAGCTAAATGACATTATTAATGTTAACATTTTTTAAATGATACATTTGCTGTGGAATTGTAGTGAACTGTAAAATTCTGTCCTTGCACATAATGAAATTTTCCTAGAAAACTTCGATGTTTATAAAAATACGTATTCTTTCTTCCTTCTCTAAAATTTCTTTTAATGAAATAAGTGAATGCAAAGTATTTATTTAGTGTTTTTTAATGTCAGACGCTTGGATAAGAGCTGAAGATAAAATAGTCCATACCCTGCAAGTGCTGACATTCTATAAGGGAGCCTAACTTACATATGAGAAATTGTGGTGTGTTTTATTAAGAGAAGTCACAGGGATAATGAGTGGCATCATGGCTGAATCACTTGGTCATGGAGTAATATTCCCTTTGTGCTGGAAGTCTCTGCCAGATAAAATCTTTGATAGGCCTTGTGAAATTAGAAAGTCTTAATGAATGGAACTGTAAAATATGTGTGTTGGCTGAGGATCATCAGCTAGCTGTTTGGAGAGGCTTACAGGAAGATGTCTGGTTGCCAAATGATAAATTTATTTAACCACAGAAACTTAAGGAAATTATTAATGAAGGCAATGAAGTTTTGCTATCTATTTAAGTGGAAAATTCACCAACACCCAGGAAAGCACAGATTTTTTTAATGTATTTAATGTTTTTTTCTTGTATAGAAAAATAAAAATATCTAGAAAGTCATTATCGATATATCCAAACGTGTAAGTAACATTATTTCTTCCTCAGTTGATCTTTTCTTACTGGGATCACTCTGATTGGAATGGTTGAAGTGGGAGATGCAATCATTACAATGTACCCCATTTCCAACACCTTCATCATTGACTTACAGAAATCATTGTTTTTTTCCTTTATTTTGAATGTAACAATCTTCAGCAACCATGAACTTTTCAACATATTTCACAAAAATGCATATGAATCACTAAACTTCTGTTAATAACCAATTTGATTTTCTTAGATATTATTGAATTTAATGCAGTATTAACAAAATTGCCATTTTTGTGTTTTGGCTTTATTCTAGGTATTTTAAAAAGTATTTATACCCTGTTTCTTTCTTTTTCTGCATATTTACACATACACACACACACACACTCCTACATATTACCTTCATTAAATAAAAAAGAACAGTCAAGTAAAATAATCAACACTTTGGCTATGTCTGAAAACAAATTCCTCATCCTATACTTCTAGTCCATCACATCTTTGGAAAGAAACAAATGCCATACTTACACGAAGTTCTCCATTTGAAGTAAGTTGGGCAGAGATAAAAAGAGCAATTGAATATTTTAAATTAGCCTAAATTAAAATTTCTGATTTATACTTTAAATGGAACATAATAGCGTTGGAGCAGTAGAATGTGTTAAAATTGCGTTTCACATTTCTCTAAAGCTAAAAATGCTATTTATTCATATAGATATCTATGTCGATATATATACTTACATATCCATACATATATAAATCTATACATGTTAAATATACATATCTATGTATACACATGACTTAAGAAGATGTATTTTTATTTTTAATCTAGTAACTAAAACAAAAAATATCATCTCTCCCAAAGAATCTTCTCCCTTTTACTTTGTCTTATTCTATGACTACCTTGTCATTTATCATTTCCCCAAATAAGTTTACACTTCAGCTCAGAGAGAATGCTAATGTTTTCTTATTGTTCAATGTCCTTTGCTCTTCTCTCTAACCTTGTTATGTCTACCCTCACAAAAATTTTCTCTTGTAGACTATTAAGTTCCTATTTAAGACTACACATAGTGAGGCACATTAATTGTAGACTATTGTTTCTGGTGTAAATTTATCTTCACTTGTTTTACCTTGATTCCATTTAGGAAGTTGTTGAGTGTATTCAATGATTCCTAAATTGCTGATTGGTACAAAAGCCATCTATAACACCTATATTCTTCCAGTGATATTTACAAAATTATAAGTCATGGAACATAACACACCAGAAGTATCAAACTTATTAGCGAATGAAAGATTGGAGGACAAATGAAAAATGGGTTGAAGGAGCCTGCAGCTGGTTAACAATGAAAATGTTAGCATAGAGAGATGCCACCTTGGTAACATGGAGTTTTGGAGAACTGGTATTCCCAATCATAATTAAAATATAATTGTTGATACTTATCTTGTCCACACAATTTGTAAGAATCCATTAAAAATGTTTTATTGGTATATAAACCCCTGGTATTGCTCCAATCTCAAACCTAAACCACTGAACCAGCATGAACAGATGCTGCTCTTTCTCACTTGATGCCTTTAAGCACAGTATGAGTGCTTAGTTTTAGAGTTATCAGGTTAGAATAATTAAGGTTTGAGATTCTTTCCAGCTCTGAAATTCTATTCTGTTTTATAAGGGAACCATGAGGCAAACATAAAAGAAGCATTTCTTTTTTTTACCAGTAACAGTAAAATAATCTTAACTCATGCCTACATAGCATTTTTAGCCTTACAAAATAATTTAATTCAAACAACCTTACAAAGGAGATAGTACAAATTTTAGCATCCCCATTTTACAGATGAGGAAACTGAGGTAAAAGTAATGAAATGACCTACCTAATGTCACATAGCATATGGTAGAGCCATAATTCAAAAACAAACCTCCTCATTTTATGTTCTATGCCCTTTCCATTATACCATCTCTAAAATAAATTAGAATAGATATAGGAATGACCAGATTTCTCATAACTATTATGAATATCTATATTTGCAAATCCTTTACCCTTGGCTTTATTCATAAATAGAAGAGTTGAAAATAAATTTAGAAACATTAACTGGAAGGTATCATTAAGTCAGGCAGCTAGGTGGTGCAGTGGATAGAGTGCTGGGCTTGGAATCAGGAAGACTCATCTTCCTGAGTTCAGACCTGGCTTCAGACACTTACTAGCAGTGTGATCCTGGGCAAGTCATTTAACCCTGTTTGATTCAGTTTCCTCATCTTTAAAATAAACTGGGGAAGGAAATGGCAAACCATTCAAATATCTTTACCAAGAAAACCCCAAATGGGGTGACAAAGAATTGGATGTGACTGAAATGACTCAAAAACTATAGTTCCCAAAGTCAAAAGTCCCTATGTTAAAGTTGTCAAAGTGACAGTAGTTTTATAGAAACAAAAGAGACCCAAATATACCCCAGTAGTAAGGGGAAAACAATAGTTTAGAATTATTCTTCCTTCTTTTTCAAAGATTATCAGTGGCATTATGGGTAACATCATGAACTGAATTTAAGTGAGGCAGAGTTGTGAGAAGTCATAAACCTCACACTGTCTTCTAGATTGTTCAGTGTCCACTGGTGAGACAAAAGTCAGGATGACTATCAATGGCCCAGGATTCAGTGAATGACCTTGACGTCTTTGTTGTCCAACCAAGCTCTAAGTCAGAGACTGCCAAACTTATTTGGTCTACCACTCCCTTTTCAAAAAAAAAAACATGACTCAAGACCCCCCTGGAAATCTACTTTCTTTAACCCTTTAACAGTTTTTTAAATTTGCTTCATTTCAAAAAATATATAAAATTTCTATATTTTTAAAAATACACATCTTACATTTAATAATTTATTACAAAATTGTGTTTTTTCTTGCATTAATTTTTGATGATGAAATATTACATCATGAAACCATATAGTATTGTATTGTAAGGAAGTCATTACATGCACATATTCCCACCAATACATGCTGGACTTCCCAACAATGCACAATATGCTCTCCTGCCAACACTTGCTTGTTAAGACTGGTTGGCAGACTTGACCACTGATCAGTTATAACTTGCAATCTGTGTGTTTATTTGAAAAATAACATAATCACTATGACTTTAACTCAGTTACACAACAGATGAAACACATACGAATAGTTTTTCAAAATTTTCTTCCTTTTTTCTTATGCTTCCACCACCCCCTTATTTTTATTCAATGCTCCCCAATTTCACCAGAGGCTACTACCTCCCCATTGATTATTCCAGTGCCCCCAGGGGGCAGTATCACCCACTTTGGAGACCTTTGGGAGTGCTCTACAGTGTGTGCTTCAGCTAGGTTCATGGTCATTTGAATAAATTATTTTTATCCATCCATTCTGTTGTGGGAAGTCTTTATATACTTGGGGTAGACATCCCCCTAATTCACTCATGAGTTTGAGGACAGTTTCCCCTATTCAGAATAGAAAATTGCAAAGAATATAGTAGAAGGAAAAATAGGTAAATACCTAGTGGTTGTATAGAAATTACTCAGAAAGATTTTCACTGATTTGTCTTTATTCTTGTTAGCTTTTAATAGGATATTACAAAGCATTTTTGATCAATTATAAATTATTAGTGTACCTATTAGAACAAGTATAAAAAATATAGCAGTTAAGTGGAGGCAGCATGGTGTAGTGAACAGAATAGTGGATTTGGAGTCAGGTAGATTTGGGTTCAAATTTGTCCTCTAACATTTTCTAGTTTTGTGACCCTATGCAACAAAAGTGTCAACTAAAGTATACCTTTTTTGGATTCATCCACAAAGTCAGATTGTTTAAGGCAACTATCTTCATGGTACCTTTTGGCTCTAAATCTATAATCTTAAGGTAAATTTTCTGTTGCTCTGATAATTTTTTTAAACATCAAAACTTTTAAAATATTCCTTTAAAAAGTTCCCCAAAGGCATCTAATGCTCTATGGCTCAGTAAAGAATGAAGTAATTTCAAAGTATGACTTTTTCAAAGAAACATTGACATTGCGTGTGTGTGTGTGTGTGTGTGAGAGAGAGAGAGAGAGAGAGAGAGAGAGTGAGAGAGAGAGAGAGAGATGAGAGAGATGAGAGAAAGAGAAGGAGGGAGAGAGGGAGGGAGGGAGAGAGGCTCCAGAGCTTTCCTGAACAACCATAGTGAGGGGATATGTTTTGGATACTGATGATCCACACCAAGAAGGAGTGATAAGACAAAAGGAAGATTAAAAGAGATCAGTGTTAAAGAAATTAGAAAAGAGAATGCGGTCAAATCAAATCAACACACAAAAAAGTACCTACTAAGTGCCAGACACTGTCAAGTGATGCAGAGAGACCAAGCAGACAAGGACTGAGAAAAACCTAACATATATGGCAATTTAGAAAACATTTGGTAGCTTTGGGGAGAGGAGTTTCATTTGAGCATAAAGACTGGAAGCCAGGTACCAAGGGTCAAAAACTGAGTGAGAAGATAGGGGATGGAGGCAACAAATGTGCATAGCAATTTATAAGACTTTAGCTGAGTAATAGAGGAACAATAAAATGATAGCTTGAGATGGTAGGAAGTAGAGAGGCCTTTTTTTTAAGAATGGGAGAGATTAGACATGTTTATAGGTTTTTTTCTGCTATCCTTCTACATGAAGACCAGTAAATAGTACAAAATTAAAAATATGTTGGATAAGAAACAGATGACATCAGAATCAAGATGATCTGGGTGTATATACTGCTTCTGGTTGTGTGATCTTGGACAAATCACTTAAACTCTCAGGGATCCTTTAAGGATAAAGGTGTGACTTGCATTTGGAGAGTATGTTTCTTCATTGGGAGTTTCCTATAAGAATAGAATCTGTTCCCAAAAAAACAGAAGGACAGAGATGAAACTATTTCTCCCCATTGTAAACTTTAAGGCCTCAACTAAGAAAGAACATTTCAGTTATTCAGTTATTCATGGATCTTAGGTTCAGTACTAGCAGGAATCCAAATTGTAATTACACTATTTAAAAAGTTTAATATGCATGAGAAAGTTATCCAAGACCAAGGGATCCTCCATAAATTATCAAGTGAATTGAAAAAAGAAAAAGAAATTAATTCAACAAATTAGAGGAAGGTGACTTTCCAACACTCCTCTGCAGAAGAACAGCATGAGAGGAAGGAAGAGCTTTGGTTTCACCCTTAGCCAAGTCTCCTTCACACTCCTTCTTTTGATTGGGGATGGACCTCTCAGTTTCAAAGGGTCTAGAGAGTGTTGATCCTCCCATACTCTACTTCCATAGTTTTGCTGACTATATCCCTGGATCAATTTATGTCAGATTCTGCATTAATGACCAAGGGAAGATGTTGGCAGATTCATCATACTCAATAGAAATTTCGTGAGAACTTCCAAAAGTAGGAGAAAAAAATGTTCACTACAAGGAACTGTGAATTAACCCTTCACCACATGGACTCTTTAAGCTTAAGCCCACTTTCCCACATCTTGGTATTTGTGGGAGAGTGTGTCACAAACTTAGGGGAATGTTTATACCAACTGTTATAACTGTATTGCATGTGTAAATATACCTTTACACAAGCTACTTAAGGTTGGCTGATTAAATGATTTCCAACAGATAATCTTTGGATTTTGTGGGAGATAAAGTTGATGGCTTTAGAGAATCATCCCTGTCTCCTCAGAGGTACTGTTTCCCTACATCTCTGAGGGATTAATGCAGCTAAACATCAAGGACCTGATTAGTGGGTAGGAGCAGAAATTGGAATAAAGATGCTCAAAGTTTACATGTACTCTAAAAGCAAAAACAAAAAAAAATTCTTCTTGGCATTTTGCTAGTCTGCTTTAAAAATGGGGGAAGGGTAGGAATGCACAAGACAGTGTTATATATTCTACAAGCTATGTACTTTATTGCTATGGTAGAGTCACTGCAGACATCCATTTGTTTGGGGCTATGTAAATGTATTCTATTGTTTTTAGAGTAAGCTGAAAAAGGGAATGGAGGAACATGCTTCAAGCTTCACATTTTGTTATTTGGATATAACAAAAGTATTTTAAACACATTTTGAGGATAACAGAACATCCTCTTCTATAGTACTATTGCCAAGAGCATGGCAGAGATTATCTTAGGAGCAACCACAGATCATGGTGCTGTTACCATATAGGTTTGTTGTATGTTTTGCTTTTTGACTCTTGAGGATAACTATGTGTGTGCGTATGTGTGTGAGTGTTTATGTGAAATGCTGATATTTTTAATTCTTCTTGTAAGAGAAAAAAAGGGAAAAGAAATACTATTTTTGGAACTTTGAGAAATAGAGAATATTCACTTCTCTGATCTCATTCTGGTTGGTTTTTTCCTCACCATAAAACCAAATAAAACAACTGGCAGAAATTTCACTTCCATTTCAAAAGTATATTAGTTATAAGTTTATATTTCCTATATGTTAAGATAACAAACAAACAAAAAGTGAATCTTCTTTTCTCTCAATTTAATTCTTTCCAGCTATTACATAAATGGTAAAAAGAAAAAAAAACTTAGTATTTAAAGTACATTTTGACATTGTGTAAAAGAGTTTGTCAACCAGTTTGTTGATATTTAATAGCATATATGCATACATACACAGACACAGACACTTTCAGTTTACACATCTATAAAATAAAAAGTTTGGAGTTTAGTACTTGCTAACTCTCTGTGTATGTGTGTGTGTACTTTAAGAAATGGGACAAGACTTCATACCTGTATCTAAGAAACAAGTTAAGTACATAGGCTAAGTAAGGCCATAATATCACAGATTTAAAGTTAGAAAGAACTTCAGAAGTACTGCACTTCAAATCTTTTATTTTTTAGATATGAACATTGAAAGTCAAAGTCATTAAGAGACTCCCCCAAGGTCAAACAGGATTTAGTGTCCTAGTTAATATATAGTCAATATATGTGTGTGTGTATATATATACATATATATACACATATACATGCATATATAGATATATAAATATATCTATATATGAAGTTCATCACAACATTTTAACAAGGGACTGGTAAATTTTTCTTCCACAGCAACTTATAGGCTCCTAATTCAGTGATTAAAAAGTAAACATTTAAGTCTGTGGTGATGGAGAGAATACCCATGCTGGTGAAATCAAGATATATGGGAACCCATTTTAGATGACAGATAGATAAACAGAGAAACAAATAAGCATATACCAATATGGAAATATGTGCGCATTGGATATGTGTGTGTGTATATATATATATATATATATATATATATATATATATATGTATACATATCTGTACATGCATGTATTTCTACATATATTTACAAACACATGTCAAATACATATTTACATCATATATGTACATATGCAGTGTATATGTATCATTAATCACTATTGTATTTTTGTGTGGAATATAGAGCTGGTTGGCCTACCTTAAAGGTTTTCTGGTTCTTCTTCCCTGCTAGATGGGGAAGATGTTGCCCTGAATCCTAGAAAAGGCAAGTGGAGGTGATGTAGATTGTGCTCTTTTTCTTATGACACATCCTCCTTCTTACCCATTTCTTCTCTTAACATTTAACCAGCTCCTCTGTGTGTTACTCTTAATATAGCAGGAATATTATGTTCTTCATGTACATGTTGCCTCCTGCTATAATACGTAGTAGAGTTTCTATAATAAAAAAGTTGTTGGTATAATAATCCTACTTCAGACATCCAAGTTTGGAAAATCCCTAACGTTCAGACTGGGGACTTTCTGTCTGCCTTAATTTAAATCTCTGTATTTCCAGCTAATGTCTGACCTCCATACATTAGATACAAGAACAAGATTCAGGATCAGGCTAGGCAAAAGAATCAATAAGAGTTCAGCAAATTATCTGACACTTGACAGACACAGTAAAGAAGTTTGGGAAAAAAAAACTTTTTTGGGAGAGGAAACTTTGTTTTGTACTTGAAGAACTGAGTACAAGTAGTGACCTCAATACTTTCTTCCAAGATGCCTGTAGAGACCATTGACCCATCTTGATCTCTTATTTCTGCAGCTCTGCTGTTTTTTAAGCTTCTTCTTTTACTTTTCCCTGTCACTTGTAACTCCTATGTCATGGATGCATTCTTGTTCAGATCTTTAAGTCCCAAGAAAATCTTGGTGTGCCATCACCTTATTCCCTCCTTTCGGTCTACTCTTAAGCAAGTTGTGTTTGTCTCTTTTAAAATCTCGGGCATGATTCAAGTCCCTGAGCTGGCTCAAAGATTCCAATGCTGAATGCTTTACTTGCTGAACTTCTAAATTCCCAACTGTCAGTTAATTCTCAGAACTCTATTGCATATACACACATAAAACTCATATATATATATATATATATATATAATTTATATACATAAATGTAGGTACAATTATTCATGCATAATTGTGATGGATTGCTATTGTGCCATAAGAAATGATGAGCAAAATTATTTCATAAACAACTAGGAAGGCTTATATGAACTCATAAAAAGTAAAATGAACAAAACAGGGAGAGCATTTTATACAATAGCAGTAATATTATAAGGATGATCAACTATGAAAGACTTAACTACTCTGATCAAGATAATGATCCAAGACAATTCCAAAAGAGGCATGAAGAAAAATAACATGCATCTCAAAAAAGAAAACTGATGAACTCTTAATGCAGATTGAAGCATACTATTTTTACTTTCTTTTTTTTTTTTTTGGTCTGTGTTTTCTTTCGTCCCATGGCTAAAATGGAAATAAGTTTTGCATGACTTCACATATATAATCAATATAAAATTGCTTGACTTATAAAGCAGAGTGTACAGAATGGAGAGAAAGAATATGGAACTCAATATTTTGCAAAATGCATGTTAAAATTTTTATATGTAAGTGAGAAATATTTAATGAAATTAATAAAAACATATTTAAAAGAGGAAAAAAAAAGAAAAGTTTTACTTATTCTTATGCTTTCTAGTGTCACAGAACTTTCCTTCTGACCTCCTAAATTATCTTGAACTGGAAAAACCCTCTAACCCTGATCTTTTGTTTTCTCTGTCAATCTAAAATTTGATTTGTGACATTTTTAAATCATCTAGAAGTAATGTTGGAATTGCTTGGCTATAGTACCTAACTGAGTGTTCTGCCATTTTAATTCCTCCCAATTAGTGATATTAAACAGGGGTTCCTGAATAGAACATGTATATTGTGTTCTTAGTGGCTGGATGGTGAGCACTTGCCCAAATTTGTCATTTCTATTTTAAATACAGATATGCACAAAAGCATATAATATTACATAAATGTTCAATTGTATATAAATATTTATAAACCTACCTATATGCTATATATTCATAAAGTAAACAAATACACATGCATATATAACCCAGGTGTGTTTGTACAAATATCATACATCCATGTTTAATTTTAATCTTCAACTCCATACCAATCAAACTACTAAAAATAATTTTATAAAGCTAGAAAATATAACAAAATTCATCTGAAAGACCAAAAGGTAAAGGATATCAAGAAAGTCAATGTAAAAAAAAGATGACGGAAAGCAGCCTAGCAGTACCAAATTCCTAACTATACTACAAAGTGGTAATGATCAAAATAATCTGGTACTGAATAAAAATTAGAGTGGTGGATCAATGGATCATATTAGGTACACAATACATATTAGTAAATGACCATAATAATCTAGTGTTTGACAAACCCCAAGATATAAACTTTGGGGGCAAGAACTCATCACTTAACAAAAAATGCTGTGAAAACTATGAACAGGCAGTTTTCAGAAGAAGAAATTAAAGTTATTAATAATTACAAAAAAGCTCTAAATCACTAATGGTTTCAGAAATTAAAATTAAATAACCCAGTGGCACTACATCACAATGATCAGATTGACTAACTTGTCAGAAATGTAGCACAACAGCAAAAGCAGGACAAATGGGCCAAAATAGAGATACTAATGTAGTGTTAATGAGATCCAGTTCAACCTTTCTGGTAAACAATTTGGAACTACACTCAAAGGGCTATAAAACTGTGAATACCCTTTGACCAAATGATATTACTATTAGGTTTGTATCTCAAAGAAAAGTGAAAAGTAACTATATTATAAGAATATTTATAACAGATCTTTTTGTAGTGGCAAAAAATTAGAAATTGAGGGGATGCCCATGAGTTAGGGAATGGCTGAACAAGTTGTGGCATATGATTGTGATGGAATAATATTCTGCTTTAAGAAATGATGGAGTATTTTATTTTATTTTATTTTTGATAATTTCTTTTTAGTTTTCAAAATTCACTTCCATAAGATTTTGAGTTTTAAATTTTCTCCTCTTCCCACTTTCCCCACCCAAGATGTTGTACAATCTGATACAGGCTCTACATATACATTCATATTAAGCATATTTTTCCATTAGTCACAAAGTAAATAACAATTAGAATTAATGGGAGGAACCACAAGAATAAAGCAATAAAACAAAACAGCAAAGGTAAAGGAGAACAAATAGTATGCTTCCATCTGCATTCAAACTCCAAATTTCTTTCTCTGGGTGTGGGTAGCTATTTCCATCATGGACCTTTTGGAGTTGTCTTACATTCTTGCATTGCTGTGAAGAGGGAAGTCTATCAAAGTCAGTCATGCCACAATGGGGATGTTACTATGTTCAAAGTTCTCCTGGTTCTGCTCATTTCATTCTGCATCAGTTCATGTGACTCTTTCCAGGTTTTTTGAGGTCTGCGTGCTCATCATTTCTAGATATATTCTGTAACATTCATGTAGCACAACTTGTTCAGCTATTCCCCAATTGATGGGTATCCTATCAATTTCCAATTCTTGGCCACCACATAAAGAGCTGCTATAAATATTTTTGTACATGTGGGTCCTTTTCCCATTTTTATGATCTCTTTGGAATATAGACCTAGAAGTGGTATTGCTGGGTCAAATGGTATACACATTTCTATAGCCCTTTGGGCACGGTTCCAAAATTGTTGAATCATTTCACAACTCCACCAACGATGCATTAGTGTTCTTTCCCACCTCTTCACCAACATTTATCATTGTCCTCTTTTGTTATGTTAGCCAATCTGATAGGTGTATTAGGTGCGATGTGGTAGCTCAGAGTTGTTTTGCTTTGCATCTCTTTAATCAATAGTGGTTTAGAACTTTTTTTATATGACTATAAATAGCTTTAGTTTTTTCCTCTGAAAACTGCCTGTTCGTATCCATTGACCATTTATCAATTGGGAAATGACTTTTATTTTTATAAATTTGACTCAGTTCTCTATATATTTTAGAAAAGAGGACTTTGTCAGAGTTGTAAAACTCCATTCCCATTTTTCTACTTCTCTCCTAATCTTGGATGCATTGACTTTGTTTCTGCAAAAATGTTTTCAATTTAATGTAGTCAAAATTATCCATTTTGCATTTCATGATGTCCTCTATCTCTTGTTTGGTCATAAATTCTTCCCTTCTCCATAGATATGAAACTACTCCTTGCTTTTCTAGTTTGCCTATAGTATCAGTCTTTATATCTAAATTGTGTACCAATTTTGACTTTATCTTGGTATAGGGTATAAGATGTTGGTCTATGCCCAGTTTCTGGCATATGTTTTTCCAATTTTCTCAGTAGTTTTTGCTAAATAGTGATTTCTTATCCCAGAAGCTGGTGTCTTTGGATTTATCAAAGTGAAGATTAGTACAGTTTTATACTATATATCAATAAAGTATGCAAGACTGTTGTGTCTTGCATACCTAACCTATTCCACTGATCCACCACTCTAGGTCTTAGCCAGTACCAAGTAGTTTTGATGATTGGTGTTTTATAATATAATTTAAGATCTGGTACAGCTAGGTCACCTTCCCTTGCATTTCTTTTCTTAGTTCCATTGATATTCTTGACTTTTTGTTTTTCCAGATGAATTTTATTTCTTTTTTTTCTAGCTCTATAAAATAATTTTGGTAGTTTAATTAGTATGACACTGAATAAGTAAATTAATTTACCAATGAGCAACTAATGTTTTTCCAATTATTTAGACCTGACTTTATTTGTGTGAAAAGTGTTTTGTAATTGTGTTCATATAGTTTCTGGTATTGTTTTGGCAAGTAGACTCCCAAATATTTTATAATGCCTACAGTAATTTTAAATGGAATTTCTCTTTTTATTTCTTACTGCTGGGCTTTGTTAGTAGTGTATAGAAATGCTGATGATTTATGTGGGTTTATTTTTTATCCTGTAACTTTGCTAAATTTGTTTATTATTTCCAGTATTTTTTTTACTTGATTCTCTAGGATTCTCAAAATATACCATGATATCATCTGCAAAGAGTGATGGTTTACTTTCTTCTTTGCCTTTTCTAACATTTCTAGCATAATAATGAATAACAGTGGTGATAATGGACATCCCTGTTTCACCCCTGATCTTATTGGAAATACTTCTAGCTTCTCCCCATCACATATAATGTTTGCTGATGGTTTTTGATAGATGAACAGGAAGTATTAAAAAAAAAAACTGGAAACACCTAGGAACTGTTGCAATGTGAAGTGAGAAAACCCAGAACATTGTACATAGTAGCATCAATGTTTTAATGATAATCAACTGAAAAAGATTTAACTATTGCAATCAATAGAATGATTGAAGACATTTCCAAAAGACATGTGATGAAAAAACAAATATATCTACCTCTAGAGATAGAACTAATGGACTCTAGTGTAAATTCTAGCATAATTTTTCATTTTGTTTTTTCTTTCCTTTTTCTATCACAGGGCTAATATGGAAATATGTTTATATGACTTTAAATATATCATCAATATCATATTGTTTGCTTTCTTAATGAATGGGGGACTAAAAGTAGAGAGAGAATTTTATTTCAAAATAATATTAAAATAATATCTCTTATGATTAGATAAATAACACCAACTCAGAAATTCACAAGCTCACCACGGCAACTAAGGATAAGAATGGAACACTAATTCTCTAAGTCCTAGCTACAAGTCCAAGGAAGATAGATGTCCCAAATCAGGCAGAGACCAAAAGAGAATAAAAGCTATTATTCTTTGTTATTCTTTCAGGCAACAAAAGAGCAGTTCATAGGGCCATATGGCTACAACTCTTGACCTAGAATTGAACTTGAAGACCACTAATTCCAACTGCCTCAATTTCAAGTGAGGTTAGATACTGAGAAAGATTGTTTTGCCAAAGGTAGGTTATATAGATGGAAAGTATCTGAAGCAGGATTTGAACTCAACTATTCCAGACTTCAGGCCAATACTGTGGCACTTTTTGTATTAGTGGCTCATTTGTGAATCTCCCCTGAAAGATTGCTGCAGCAAAATGTACATGCTTTAACAAAAGTCCTGTTTTCACACCTAATTCCATCAGTTTTGCTACATATGTGTTATATGTGAACATCTAGGTATGATATGTAAACATGAAGACATATAATAATCAGGAATATATGACATGTATACACATCACACACATATATATTTATGCATACATTCATATATGCATGCATGCATACGTACATACACACATATATACATACAGAGAGAAACAGAGAATCAGAATAAATCCTACCTCATATTTGTCCCAAGTATGTGGCCTACATTTAGCAAACATAGATGGATAGATAGGTAGTATAGATTGATAGATATAAAAATAAAGATAGAGACATAACTATCTCTATACATAGATATATGCATATTTTTTTTTCTCTGAACTTATGCTGCCATTTTTTTAGCCTTCCCCTTTTTGGTTACCTATCTCCCCTTCATATTTTTTTTTAAAAAAGTGAATGTATTATGTTAAATGTTCCCCAATTTCATATAAACTTTTTAAGTCATTTTTAAAAAATTTTTAGTTACAAATTCTTTCCTTCCACTCTTCCATTCCACAACTATTAAGAAGGCTCCAAATTTTGTATCAAATATGAATGTGAAGTCATGACAAACATTTCCATATTAGCCATGTTTAAAAAGTAAATATAGACAAAAAACAATAAAAAATAAATGAAGTATTTTTCAATCTACATTCAGATTTCAGTTCTTTCTCTGGAGATAGATAGTATTTTTCATCATGGATTCATTGGAATTTTCTTGGATCAATGTCTTGAACAGTGTAGTGAAGTCTTTTTGAGTTTATCTTCACTACAGAATGACTTTTATTGTGTTCAATATTCTCCTAATTTTGCTTGCTTCACTTTATGCATAATGTTCATAATGTATTCTCCCAGGTTTTTCTGAAACCACCTGCTTATTATTAATAGTATTCCATCATGATCACATGATGATCACAACTTGTTCAGCCATTCCCCAATCAATAAACTTCTCTTCAATTTCCAGTTCTTTGCCACCACATAAAGAAGTGGCATAAAAATTTTATACAAATATATCCTTTTCTTTTTTTCTTAATAACATTTATTTTTTCAAATACATGTAAATATAGCTTTCAACATTCATTTTCATAAAATTTTGAGTTCCAAATTTGTCACCCTCTATCCCTTCCCTCCCCTCTCCCCAAGACACCAAGCAATCTGTTATAATTTATATATAGGTATATTATGTGTATATATATATATATATATATATATATGTTTCCACATTAGTCATGTTGTGAAAGAAGAATCAGAATAAAAGGGAAAAAACACAGGAAAGGAAACAAAACAAAAAAAGTGGAAATAGTATGCTTTCATCTGAATTGAGACTGCATCATTCTTCTTCTGGGTGTCATTAGCATTTTCTATCATGAGTCTTTTGGAGTTATCTTGGATCATTGTATTGCTGAAAAGAGCTAAATCTATCATAGCTAATCATGGCACAATGTTGCTGTCACTATGTACAATGTTCTCCTGGTTATGCTTACTTCACTTAACATCAGTTCATGTAAATTTTTCTAGGTTTTTCTGAAAGCCTCCTCTTCATCAGTTCCTATAGAACAATAGTATTCCATTACATTTACACACAACAACTTGATCAGCTATTCCCCAGTTGATGGGCACATCCCTTTAATTCTCAATTCTTTGCCACCACAAAAAGAGCTGCTATAAATACTTTTGTACATGTGGGTCCTTTTCCCACTTTTATGAGCTCTTTGGTATCCAGACGTAGTAGTGGTATTGCTGGATCAAAGGGTATCCACGGTTTTATAACCCTTGGGAAATAGTTATAAATAGCTCTCCAGAATAGTTGAATCAGTTCACTGCTCCATCAACAATGCATTAGTGTTTCAATTTTCCCACATCTTCTCCAACATTTATAATTTTCCTTTTATGTCATATTAGACAATCTGATAGGTGTGAAGTGGTACCTTAGAGTTGTTATAATTTGCATTTCTCTAATCAATAGTGATTTAGAGCATTTTTATATGTTTATTAGATAGCTTTGATTTCTTCATCTGAAAACTACCTGTTCATATCCTTTGACCATTTATCAATTGGGGAATGACTTTTATTCTGATAAATTTAACTTAGTTTTCTATATATTTTAGAAATAAAGCCTTTATCAGAAACACTGGCTGTAAAAGTTGTTTTCTAGCTTTTCTAGCCTTCCTTCTTATCTTGGTTGCATTGGCTTTATTTGTGTAAAAACTTTCTAATTTAATGTAATCAAAATTATCCATTCAGCATTTCATAATTTCTCTATATCTTATTTGTTCATTATCTCTCCCCTTCTCCATAGATCTGACAGATACACTATTCTTTGCTTTCCTAATTTTCTTATGATGTCATCCCTTATGTCTAAATCATGTACCCATTTTGACTTTATCTTTGTATAGGGTGTGAGATATTGGTCTATGCCTAGTTTCTGCCATACTATTTTTCAGTTTTTCCAGCAGTTTTTTTCAAATAGTGAGTTCTTATCCCAGAATCTGTAGTTTTTGTGCTTATCAAACAGTAGATTATTATAGTCACTTACTACTATGTGTCCTTTTCACTTTTATTTGTAATCTTTGGGATAAAGACCTAGTAATGTTATTGCTGGGTCAAAGGGCACATACATTTTTTGGTTTTTGGTCTTAGTTACAAATTGTTTCAGAATGGTTGGACTACTTCATAACTCCAACAGCAGTGCATTATTATCTCATTTTTTCAACATCCACCCCAGCATTTTCCATTTTCCTTTTCTGTCATGTTAGCTAATCTAATAGATGTTAGGTGATACCTCAGAGTCATTTCAATTCAAATTTCTCTCATATAGTGATTTAGAGAATCTTTTTCAAGTGACTCTTGAAGGTTTTGATTTCTTCTCCTGCAAATATTCAATTTATATCCTTTGACCATTTATCAATATGGGAATGGCTTTAATTTTTTATACATTTTGCTTAGTTCCCAATATATTTGAAAATGTTGTTTTTTTATCAAAGAAATTTGTTGCAGTTTTTCCTCTAGTTTTTGATTTTCCTCCTAATTTTCATTATATTAGTTTTGTTTGTGCATAATATTTTTAATCTCTTTTAATCAGAAGTTGTCCATTTTACTTCCTGTTACCCTCTAACCCTCTTTTCTTTTTGCTTTAAATAGTATTTTATTTTTCCCCACAATTCATATCAAGAAAAATTTCAGCATTCATTTTTATAAGATTTTGAGTTCCAAATTTTTCTCCTTCCCTCCATATTCTCCCGTCTTCTGAAAGTGGTAGGCAGTTTGGTAGTTTATACATATTCTATCATGTAAAATATATTTCCATATTCATCACAGTTGTGGAAGAAGAAACAGATCAAAAGGAAATAAAACATGAGAAAGTATAATTTACATAAAAAAATATGCTTCCATTTTCATTCAGAGTCCATCAGTTCTTTCTCTGGATATGGATAGCATTTTCCTAACACAAGTCCTTTTTACTTGTCTTGGATCATTGAGTTGCTGAGAAAAGTTAATATTTTCATAGTTCATCATCACATGATACAGATGATACTGTGTACAGTGTTTTCCTGATTTGGCTCATTTCACTTTGCATGAATTTGTACAAATCTTTCCAGGTTTTTCTGAAATGTGCCTATTCATCATTTCTTATTACACAATAGTATTCCATTACATTCATATAACAACTTGTTCAGTTATTCTCCAACTGATGGGTATCCCCTCCATTTCCAATTCTTTGCACCATGAATAAGGCTGTTATATATATTTTTGCACATGTAGGTCTTTTCCCCTTTTTTTTTGATCTCTTGGGATACAGACCTAGTAGTGTTATTACAGAATAAAATGATATGCAGTTTTATAGCCCTTTGGGCATAGTTCTAAATTGCTCTCCAGAATAGTTGGATCAGTTCACAACTCCACCAAAAATGCATTAATATCTGAATTTTCCCATATCCCCTCTAACATTTATCATTTTCCTTTTTTGTCATATTAGCCAACCTGATTGGTTTAAGGTGGAATTTCAACATTGTTTAAATTTGCACATATTTAATTAAAAGTGATTTACAGTACTTCTTCATATGCCTATAGATGTTGTTCATTTCTTCAACTGAAGACTGCCTGTTCATAACATTTGACCATTTATCAGTTGAGGAATGGTTTGTATTTTCATCAATTTTACTCTGTCCTCTATATATTTAAGACATAAGGCTTTTATCAGAAACACTTGCTGGAAAGATTGTTTCCCATATTTCTGCTCTTTCTAATTTTGTTTGTACAAAAGCTTTTCAATTTAATCTGATCAAAATTATTGTTTCTGCATTTTGTAATGCTCTCTATCTCTTCTTTAGTCATCCTCCTCTCCATAGATCTGACAGGGAGACAATTCCTTGTTCTTCTAATTTGATTACTTCTTTGTCTATTGTTCCTATTAACAAGATGTAGTTTCCTTCCTTTTCTCTTTTAATTAGGTCTTTTTGTTTCATTTTCATTTTTAATTTATCTGAGATCAGGATTACTACCCCTGCTTTTTTTTAATTTCAGTTGAAGCACAATAGATTCTGCTCCAGCCCCTTACCTTTACTTTGTGTGTGTCTCTCTGCTTCAAGTGTGTTTCTTATAAGCAACATACTGTAGGATTCTGGGTTTTGATCCATTCTGATATCTGCTTCCATTTTATGGGAGCATTCATTCCATTCACATTCACAGTTGTGATTACTACCTGTGCATTTTCCTCCATCCTATTCTTCCTCTTGCTTGTCCTCTCTCCTTTCATACTTTCCCACTTCAACAGTGTTTTGCTTCTGTCTATCACTCCTGTGATCTACCCTCCCTTCTGTCAGTTCCCACCCCACCCCATCTGTTTTCTTACTCTCCTCTTCTCCTATTTCCCTGTAGGGTAAGATAGATTTCTACATTTGACTAATTGCATCTGTTATTCCCTCTTTGATCCAATACTGATGAGAGTAAGGTTCAAGCAATGCCCATTGCCCCCCCCATTTTCTCCTCCACTGTAATTGGTCTTTCTTCTCTCTTCATGTGAGACAATTAATGCCATTCTACTTGTCCCTTCCTTATGCATACATTATACTCCCTTCTCATCCCTTAGTTTTTGTGTCATTGCCTCAAATTCACTTTATACTCATACCCTCTGTCTATGTATATTTCTTCTATCTGTACTGTTAGTTATACAATTTTTAAGAACTACAAGTATATTCCCATGTAGGGGTGTAAACAGTTTAGCAGTATTGAATCCCTTATGTTTTCTTTTTTTTTTCTTTGTACTTATTTATGCTTCTCTTGGTTCTTAATATTGGAGATCAAATTTTTGGTTTAGTTCAAGTCTTTTCCTTATGAAGGCTTGAAATAATTTTATTTCATTGAATGACCTGGTTTTGTTTGTTTGTTTTTACCTTGATGTATTATGCTTAATTTTGCTGGGTAAGTGATTCTTGGTTGTAGTCCTAATTCTTTTGTCTTCCAGAATGTAATGCTCCATGACCTCTGATCTTTTAATGTTATAGTTGCAATTCCTCTGTGATCCTGATTGTGACTCCCTGATATTTGAATTGTTTCTTTCTTGCCACTTGTAGGATTTTTTCCTTGACCTGATAATTCTGAAATTTGGCTATAATGTTCATTGGGGTTTTTATTTGGTATCTCTTTCTTGAGGTGATCAGTAGGTTCTTTCAATGCCTATTTAGCCCTCTGGTTCCAGGACATCAGGGCAGTTTTCCTTAATAATTTCTTGAAAGATGCTGTATGGTTCCTCCTTTTGATTATGTCTTTCAGGTAGTCCAATGATTGTGATATTGTCTCTCCTAGAGCTATTTCCCAGTTCAGCTGATTTATCCCATGCGGTGTTTTACATTTTTTCCCCATTTTTTCATTCTTTTGAATTTGTTTCTTGATTCATTATGTCTCAAAGTCATTAGCTTCCATTTGCCCAATTCTAACTTTTCAGGTGTTGTTTTCTTCAATTAGCTTTTGTACTTTCTTTTCCATTTGGCCAATACTCTTTAAAGAGATGTTTTCTTCAGTTGATTTTTATATATCCTTTTGCATTTGACCAATTCTATCTTTCATGCAATTTCCAAATCTGTTGACTATTTTTTCCCCCAATTCTTTAGATATGTCTTTATCTGTGTGTAAATGTTTTATAATTCTGTTGATATAACCCTTGAGTTTGTCTGGTCAGGTAGACCCCAAGTATTTTGTATTGTCCGCAGAGATTTTACATGGAATTTCTCCATCTCTTCTTATTGGGTCATTGGTAGTATAGAGAAATGTTGATGATTGTTGTAGGTTTATTTTATATCCTGTAATTTTGCTAAAGTTTTTAATTGTTTCAATTATTATTTATTTGATTACCTAGGGTTTTCTAGGTGTATCATATCATCTGCAGAGAATGATATTTTTTCATCATTGCCTACTTTTACTTCTTTAATTTTTTTTATAGTTTTATTATTATATCTAGAGTTTCTAATACAACATGTACCTCTCTATTTTAAGCCTGATCTTGCTAGGAAGGCTTCAAGTTTATGCCTGTTACAGATAATACTTGCTCTTGGAATTAGATAGATATAACTCGTCATTTAAGAAATACTCCACTTTCCTTATGGTTTCTAAAGGCTGTAGTAGGAAAGAATATTGTATTTTGTCAAAGGTCTTTTTTTGCATCTATTAAGATAATCATGTGATTTTGTTGTTTTTGTTATTGCTATTGTCAATAATGATTATAATTTCCTGAATATTGAATCACCCTTACATTCCTGTTATAAATACCCCTTAGTCATTAGTTTTCACCTAAGTACTCTGTTGGCTGTATCACACAACTTTTATTATGTTGTCTTATTGTTTTCATTCTCTATAATCCAATTGTTGATTGTTTTTATGGTTTATTCTTTGACCCATTAATTCTTCAGAATTAGATTAATTTTAAGCTATGATTCCAAGACTTTTAATGCAAAAATTTTATTGCTTTGTGGTCAGAGAATGATGAATGTAATATTTTTGCTTTTCTACATTTGGTTATGAGAGTTGCCCCATCCCAGTACACAGTAATTTTTGGTGCAGGTACCATGAACATCTAAGAAAAAAAGGTATAATCCTTTCTACTCTCATTCAGTTTTTCCAGAGATCTATCATATCTAATTTTTTAAAAATTGTATTCATCTCCTTAAATTCTTTCATTTTTTTTTTATCATTTTTCCAGCTGTGAGAGGGAAAAATTGAGGTTCTCCCTCGTATGATTTTACTGTTTATTTCCTTCTGAAATTCTTTTAACACTTCTTTTAAAATCTGCATGCTACAGCATTTGGTGTGTGTATATTTAATATTGATATTATTTCATTGTCTATTGTGCTTTTTAGGAAGATTTAGTTTCTTTGCCTATCCCATTTAATTAAGCCTATTTTTATTATTGTCTTGTCTGAGATAAGGATTGCTACTCCTTTTTGTTTTTAATCAGTTTAACTAAAATAGATCATGCTCCAGACTCTTATTCTAACTTTCTACATCTCTTTGTTTTGATTGTTTTTCCTGCAAACAACACATTGTTGTATTCTGGTTTCTTATCAATTCTTCTGTTTTTGTTATATGAGTGAGTTCATCCCATTCACATTCATAGTGATATTACTAACTCTGTATTTTCTTCCATTCTATTTTCTTGTTTATCCTTCTCTCTGTCATTTTATCTTATCCTTCACCTGAAGTTTGTTTGTTTCTATCAATTGCCTTCTATTATTTTTCTCCATTTTATTACCCCACCCTTTCTCTCATCCCATTCTCCATATATTTCTTTGTTTTGTAAAAGATATTTTAATTGTCAATTGTATGAATATTCTGATGTATGTATATTTATCCCTCCTTGAACCAATTTAAATGTGAGTGAGGTTTATGCATTGTATACCCTGACCCCCCCCCAAAAAAATTCCCTTCTGCTCTAAAAGCTCTTCCTTATATGTCCTTTTCACTTTAGAGAATTTTCCCCATTCTTCTTCTTCCTTCTCCTTATCCCAGGCATCCCTCTTTTCTTACTCCAATTTTCTTTTACGTCATTTCAACATAGCTGACACACTTTCTATACCCTCTTTCTATGTAGAATTTTTCTAACTGGCCTAATAATGATAAATTTCTTCAAAATTCCATACATCATCTTACCAATAAAAAATAATAACAGTTTAATCTTATTGATTCCCATATGTTTTGTTTTTCTGAGAATTGCCTATTTATGCTTCATTTGAGTCTTATATTTCAAATTCAAATTTTCTGTTCCTCTCTGATCTTATAGTGAGGAATGCTTGAAACTCCTCTATTTCATTATTTTTTTTTCTTGTGAAGGATTATACTCAGTTTTGACTGGTAGGTTATTCTTGATTGTAATCCTAGCTATTTTGACTTCTGGAACATCATATTCAATGTCTTCTGCTCCTTTAATGTAGAAACTACTATATCTTGTATGACTGTGACTCCATCATACTTGAATGGTTTCTTTCTGCCAGAGTAAAGTAGTTTCTCTTTGACCTAGGAACTCTGGAATTTGGCTATAATATTCCTGGGAGTTTTCATTTTGGGGTTTCTTTAATTTGTTTATAAGCAGATTTTTTTTTCAATTTCTATTTTACCCTCTGATTCCAGGATATCAGGACAGTTTTCCTTAATATTCTTTTGAAATATAATGGCTAAGCCTTTTCTTTAATCATGGTTTTTAAAAGTCCAATAATTCAAAAATTATCTCTCTTTGATCTATTTTTTTTTCAGGCCAGTTGCTTTTCCAATGAGAAAATTCATGTTTTCTTCTATTTTTTCATTCTTTAGATTTTGACTTGTTATTATTATCATTATTTATTTATTTCTCAAGGAATCATTAGTTTTCACTTGTCCAATTCTTTTTTTTAAGGATGATTTTTCTTCTATGATATTTTTGTACCTGTTTTTCCATTTGGTCAATTCAGCTTATTAAAGAGTTTTATCTTTAGTGCATTTTTGTAACTCTTTTTTCAATTTGACTAATTGTACTTTAAAATAAATTATTTTCTTCATTAGTTTTTTTTTTGCTTCTTTTACATTTGGGTTAGTTCTGTTTTTAAAACAGAATTTGACCCAAGCCTTCTTTCAGTCAAAGACAAGGCTTATTAGAACATCTGTAATATCAGGCAACTCTTAAGGAGGCTGAACTATTAGTAAGCTATTGGCTAGATTATAAGAATCTGAGCCCTTTAATGGAGACGAGATGGACCTTATGTACAGAAAGACTAGGAGATGCCAAGTAGTCTATGAGGTAATGGAATTCCAGGGACTTGGACCACAGAGCCAAGGAAGAATGGAGCCTAGCTAGAATTAAGGGTGGGAAATGGCCAGGGAGCATAGGAAGGTAAGACAATGGAGGGCTATGCTAGGTTAAGGGTAACAGAATTGGTAGATTGGGTGTAGTCACAATAAAAGGCCAGTTGATGGAATTATAGCCTCAGGCAATGTGGGAAAGCCCAGGGTTTTTCCTTTTTAGGGTCCAGATCCCAATCCTATCATGTCCAACTCCCATTTTTGTTCCTTAGAAGCTTTATTTGTAGCTGTTTTGACATTGATGTTTTCTTTTGAGTTTGTGTCTTGATCTTCTCTATCACCATAGTAGCTTTCTAAAATGGTCAAGTTCTTTTTGTTATTGTTTTTGTTTGCACATTTTCGCACCATATTTCTTGATTTTTAACTTTATTTTAGTTAGGCTTTGTTCCCAGTTGGGGGGGATGTAACTAAGGGCACTATATCAAACTTTGGGCTTTTACGCCACTACTCTTTTCAGAGCTAATTCTGGAGATTTGGGATTTTTCAATGCTTCCAAAGTGTCGTGATGTGGGGAGAGGAGTAGTTACTGTTCTCCTGGTCTATGATCTGGTCCTTACCCAGGAAGGACCTTTGATCCCTTGGTATTGGAAATCATACTGCTTCTCAGGGTTCTTCTTTCTCTACCAAAAAAAATGCTCTTCTTCCTCTTTGACCTATGACCCAGAGGTAGGTATAGATAATAAAAATCTCAAAAAGTTCCTCTTCTTGCTTCTATATGCTAGTACAGGAGACCCTTGCAATCTCTTTTTGACCAGTGGCTTAATCTCCTTAACCACGTCCTGCTTAAGACCCCTGAAGCTGCTGCTGCTTCTGTCCTACTGTCTAGTCACATCACTTGTGTTTCATATCCATGGGCTCTAAGCCAGCCTCTATCTTCATGTCACAAATATCTCTTTCCAACCTCCTAAGTTATCCTAGGCTGAAAGAATATCTTGCCCTGGCCCTTTGCTGGCTCTATGCTAATTATTTTAAATTAATTTTCCGAAAAATCTATTAATTTTATAATTTCAGTATAAATTAGCAATGAAATTACTAATGATTTAAAAAGTAACATTTTTAAATTTAATGAAAAAGTCATGGATAGTTTTACTTTCACAGAATATTAATTTCTAATTTGTGTACTCGATTGTTATAGATAATTACATTTGGAATTTTGGGAAAAAAAACCTCCCATTCAAAACAAAACTGACTTATCTTATTTATCTGACTGGAAGTTTTTGGGTTTTTTTGTATTTTAATTTCATTTTTCCTTATTGAACAACTTAAATATTGGATTTTCCCAATTCAAGAACAGAGGGAGGCAATTTTGTACAGTGGAAAAAGCATTAGTCAAACTGTGCTTCTGCAGATTACTAGTAGTGCATCATTCGTAAGTCACATAGCTTCTGTCAGACTCATTTTCCTCATTTGTAAAATGAGCATGTTTGACAAAATGGTTTCCAGCATATCACCAAATTCCTGACTTTATAAAACACCTATCTTAATTGGCTAGGCTATTTAGGTAGCTAGAAAGGGTGATATTTTTATATATGCACACACATATATGTATATATATGTAATATAGATGTATATGTGCATATGTATAAATATCCATTATTTTCTATGACTCAATAAATCACACCTTCTATGTGAAACATTTTTAAATAATAATATTTAACTTGTATTGAATGTTTTGCTTCTCCTATCCCAAATAATTATGACTTTTGCTTCTAAACTACTTTTGATTAGTTTTTTAAATTTTGTATATACTTATATATGTACATGCTGTTTCTCTAAGTAGAATGTCAGCTTCTTAAGAAAAGAGAGTATTCCATTTTTTTGTCATTTTGGTCTCATTGTTTAGCACAAAGGGGAAGAACAAGAATTTTTAATTACCTACCATGTACCAGGTACAGTGCTAAACACATTACAAATATTATCTTATTTGATCCTTAAAATAACCCTGGGAGTTAAGTTCTATGATCTGTTGGCACATAGCAGATATTTGATAAATAAATAAGTGTTGATTAATTGATAGAAGCATAAAACCTGTTTTTGCTATGCAAGTGCCATAAAAATCTCAGAAAACAGACATCTTTTTTTTCCTACTGTAGAAGCCCAAACAGTGTATGCAAAAGTTGTTATTTCGAAGATATAAATCTTGCAGAGTAATGAAGTATGATGAAATATACTTTTATCTTATGTACACATTCATTTATTTAAATGTTCTATAAAAATAGAATCATAACACTTGCACTGTCTCTCACACAGGGCTGTTGTCAGGATTAAATGAGAAAGCAAATGACATGTGAAAGAGTTTTTGAAGTACTAATTCCTTTGTATGCTCTTTTTCCATCCCTAGTCTATAAGATTTTTTTTCTCACCTATCTTCTTTTCTCTCTAAGGTGTTTATCACACCCTCCTCCCTTGCAACCAGATCTCAACTAATGCCTGAATGCTAATGACAATAACATCTATACATTCAAGATTAGATTCTATTCTGATCATCAGAGCCAGACCATTAATTACCTAGATGCATGTCCTAATAGGAACCTAAACTAAGCTCCTGTAAATCACAGTTTATTCTTGTTGCTCTAGATCTCTCTTCTTAATTTATTTTTCAGTGAGTGGGATTGACATATCAGGTATCTCATGAGTGAAACCTCTATGTTACCCGTGAGCTTTAAGCCACTCCTATTGTTATGATTCTGGAGAAATAGGAATACCTAAACCTTCTTGGGGGAAAAATTTTCTGCATTTACATTATTTCACCTTAATGTGCTTTCATTGAGATGGTGATCCAGAGTGAATTTTCAGTCCAACTTTCATGCCATACATCTGAATGGTATTGTACAGTTCATTACAAGTTAAAAGCAGATGCAGGTTCCATTTAATTATTTCCTTTGCTCAATGCCTTCCCCTTTCCATTTATATCCCTTTTTATATGCTCATAGGATCATATATTTAGAGGTTGAAAGGACTATAATGGTCATTTAGGGTAATCTTTTCATGTCTCTCCTCATTTATGCATGAGAAAACTGGGATTTGAGAAGTCATGTGATTTATCCAATGTCAACTATCTAGGAAGGGATAAAGCCAGGTTTTGAACACACCACTTAGGATTCCAAATATGGATTTCTTTTCCCTGCAATGGAATGCCTACATATTTATACAGAGGTAGAGTATTTAAATGTTAAACAATAATAATGACTTTAATTTTTGCCTGATATGTGATTATATTAATATAAGTACTTCATTGATAAATAAGTTCTGTATTAAACATTTTCTACCTTACAGTCTGCTGAATGTACACATAAAAACATTTGCTTACCTTTGGACATGTGACCTCTTTTGGGATCTTTGGTCAGTAACTGAACTTATTGAATTATCTTCCCTTTCTTTGGCTTTTCTTTTCTGTCATATTTGGCCCCAAATCAGATACAATTTTATTCTATTAGTTAATGGTTGGATTATTTTACCAAGCAATAGGTATAAGAAAAGAGTTCTGACTTTAGAGTCAGACGACCTAGCTTCAAATCATGTTTCTGATCAACCATGTTATCTTGGACAAATCACAACATTTTTGGCCTCATTTCCATGATCTGTAAAATGAGGTTGCTATACTATGTGCCCTCAGAGGTCCATTCCACATCTAGTCCTAAAGAATTAATTATATGTCAGTTTCTAAACAATTAGTGCATTCAATTCATCTATTTGATGCAACTCAAGTTCTTAGCTATATAAATTTTTTTATTAATTTATTTTGATTTATCAACAATCACTTCCATAAACTTCTGAGTTTTAAAATTTTTCCCCCTCCCTCCTGCCTCCCTCCCCAAGACAGCACACAATCTGATATAGGCCATAAACATACATTCTTATTAAACATTTTCACATTAGTGATATTGTAAGAAAGAATTAGAACCAATAGGAGGAACCACAAGAAAGAGAAAAAAAAAACAGAAGAAAAAAATAACAACTAGTATGCCTCAATCTGCATTTAAAATTCATAGTTCTTTCTTTGGATGTGGATAGCATTTTCCATCATAAGACCTTTGGAGATGTCTTAGATCCTTGCATTGCTGAGAAGAGGTAAATCTATCAATTTTAGTCATCACACAAACATGACTTTTACTGTGTACAGTGTTCTCCTGGTTCTACTCACTTCATTCAGCATCAGTCCATACAAGTCTTTCCAGATTTTTCTCAAGTCCACCTGCTCATCATTTTTAACAGCACAATAGGATTCCATTATGTTCATATACCAAAACTCATGCAGTCATTCCCCAATTGATGGGTATCCTCTCATTTTCCATTTCTTTGCCACCACAGAAAGAACTCCTATAAATATTTTGTACATATGGGCCCTTTTCCCATTTGTATGATCTCTTAGGGATAGTGCCCTAGAAGTGCTATTGCTGGGTCAAAGGGTATGCACATTTTTATAGCCCTTTGGGCACAGTTCCAAATTGCTCTCCAAAATGGTTGGATCATTTCACAACTCCCCCAACAATGCATTAGTGTTCAAATTTTCCCACATCTTCTGCAACATTTATTATTTTGCCATTTTGTCATGTTGGTCAATTTGATAGATGTGATGTGATATCTCAAAGTTGTTTTGATTTGCATTTCTCTAATCAATAGTGATTTAGATTATTTTTTCATATGACTATAAAAAGCTTTAATTTCTTCATCTGAAAACAGCCCGCTCATATCCTTTGACCATTTATCATTTGGAGAATAATTTGTATTCTTATAAATTTGGCTTAATTCTCTGTACATTTTAGAAATGAGGCCCTTATCAGAGGCACTGGTTGTAAAAATTCTATCCTAGTTTTCTACTTTCCTTCTAATCTTGGTTGCATTGGCTTTGTTTGTGCAAAAACTTTTCAATTTAATGTGATCAAAATTATCCATTTTGCATTTCATAATATTCTCTATCTCCTATTTGGTCATGAATTCTTCTGTTCTCCATAGATCTGATAGGTGAACTATTTCTTCCTCTCCCAGTCTGATTATAGTATCAGCCTTCATATCTAAATCATGAATCCATTTTGACTTTATTTTGGTATATGACGTGAGATTTTGGTCTATGCCTACTTTTTGCCATACTTTTTTCTATTTTTCCCAGTTGTTTTTGTCAAATAGTGAGTTGTTGTCCAGAACTTTACAAATTTTAAACTTTATTCAGCACATGAAGTTCTCAGAGAGTTTATATACAGCATTTCTATAAAGCTTTGAATATGCTTTCCATTAAAAAGCCCCAAAGTAAACATATAGAAGCAAATGAACATAGAAACATAATGTTCAATAAACACCATAATAACAACTACTGGCATAAGGACTTAATATTCAAGAAAAACTGAAGGGAAAACTAGAAAGTAGACTGGTAGAAATAAGACTTCAGCAAAGATTTTCTCATATGTAATAAAAAGTTCTAAATGTCTATGTCAAGATACAAAAAAGGTTTCAATAAATAAATGTGAGAGCAAAGAAGAAAATTGTTTTCACAACAGTGGAGAGGGGAAGAGTCCATTAACTGATAAAATACCAGCTGTCATAGAGAAAAATCAACAATTTTGATTAGATAAAATTGAAAACTTTTGCACAAAGTCAATGCAGTTAAAATTTAAAAAAAGAAATAATTAATAGGAAGATATTTGTAGTAAGTTGTCAAGATAAAGATTTTATGTTTGAAATATATAAGGAACTGATTCACAGGTAAAAAAGCCATTCCTCAATTAATAAATGTTCAGATTATTTGAAAAAAGAGGTTTTTAAAGGAAGAAATCCAAGTAATCAATAGGCATATGGAAAAATGCTCCAAAACACTGTAATTTAGAGGAATGCAAAAGACACCAACTATAGGATCTTCCCCACACCTATCAGAATGGCAAAAATGACATTTGTTGAAGGGGCAGGTGGAAAAATAGGTGCCTGGAGTACTATTAATGAAATTGTGAATTGGTGCAGGCATGCTAGCAAAGAAATGTGCAATTATTCCACAAAAGTGATTAAACTGCAAATTCTTTGTCCCAGTAATACCAATATTATCACTATGCACAAAAACATAGCAGAGAGAGAAAAGACTCATACATATAATACATCTTTATAGTACTTCTTTTTTGGTGTAGTAAAGAAGTGACAAAGAAGGAATTTAACATTGAGAAATAATAGCTGAACAAATTACATAATATGAAAGTACTAAAGATGTGGTATCAGAGAAAGCTGGGAAGGCTTTATAAACTAAAGTCTTGTGAAGAAAGCAGAATCTGGGAAATAATTTGTACAGTAATGCTATAAAAAACTTTTGGAAAAAGATTTAAGAAGTCTTCAATGCAATGATCTATGACAACACTAGAGGAATGGAGGATGAAGAATATTACAACAATGGAGATGTGATGGACCCACAGTGCCAAATGCCACTTAGATTTTTGTGTATAACACATTTGTAAATTTATTTTGCTTCACTATCTTTATTTTTTTCTCATTTTGGGGGTGGGTTGGATTGGAGGGCTAATAATATTTCAAAAAAGAAATTAAAAAGTAGTTGACACTTCTAAAGTAAACAAAATAGAATACAAAGAAATTCAGAGTGAGATACAGACAAGCACATGTTAAAAAAAGTAAGCTGTATGTAATACAAAATTTACAGTTCACATGTAATTCTTTTTCTCTTCTACTTTGCATGAGAAAAATAACTTTAATTTTGATCTTGAATTTAATTTTAAAACTAAAAAAATAATTATTTGTGTGCCTGGTAGGTACTATGGCTTCCATTTTATCCTAATATTTTATTTGAGTCTTCCTTCCTGCTCACCTCTAATTTTCTGTCATTTAGCAAGTCTCAATTTTGTATCCACAATAACTTTTTTCTCCTCTTTTTCCCTCTGTCATTAATATAATGCAGTCTCTAATTATAACTTGCCTAAAATGTTACATTTTCTCAATATAAGAACTTTTTTTTATTCTGCTCACTCTGTCCCCTCTAGTCCATCTGTTAGATTGATCTACCTGACAGATAGATAAGGTCATATCACTCTGTGTGTGTGTGTGTGTGTGTGTGTGTGTGTGTGTGTGTGTGTGTGTTTGATTCCTTGCTTGTTTTCTATGACATGTGATTGCTAAATGACTACTTCTTTCATATCAACTTAGTGCCAAAATCTTTGTCTCAGCATTCAAGGCACTCCACAATCTTGAAGGATCCTATCTTTGCAGTCATTTTTTTTTTCAGATTATTATCCTCTGTGAGATTTATGTTTCATGAGAAATAAACTAAGAACCCCACTCTTTTTACTTGCTTCTTGTATAGGAAATACTTGTAAGCTTATCTATCCTGGATTATGCATCATTTTTTTAAGTTTAATTCAAATAACCTTTTCTACATGAAGTTTTTCTAGTCATTGACCTTTCTACACTTTGAAATTCACATAGCATTTTATATTTTTGTGTACTTATTAGCTATTTTTTTTCTTTTTTTTTCCAATTTGGCATAATATATGCAAGACCAACATTAGAGAATGAATGCCTAAACTGAAGTCCTAACTCTGAGATATTCTGGTTTTAATCATGGACAAATAACTTTACCTTAGTGGCCTCAAAATACTGCCTAAGATTCAATTGCAATTGAGCTGAGGATTTGCATTTTGGGAGAATTTCCACAATGAGTACATTTCACTGTATAAAACAGGCTTCAAACAAACAAAAAAAAAGCTAAACAAAAAACAATTATGTGTGTTTTATATAACTTAAGTAAGTCATGAACTACATAAAGTCAGGGATATTTTTTTATCTAAACTCTACTTTATTTTTCATCGTCTAACAGAGTGTTCTATAGAAAAAGGATGTCATGCATTTCTTGAATTGACTTGAATTTATTTATTTTTTCAATCAATAATTCTTTTTTTCATTATTTTGATTTTGTTTAATTATTTATTGATGTCTCATGGAGCCATGAGCTTCCAATTGCCTGATTCTAATTTTGAAAGAATTATTTTCTTCAATGAGCTTTTGTAACTTTTACATTGGGTTAATTCTGCTTTTTAAGGAGTTCTTCTCTTTAGTGGATTTTTGTACCTCTTTGTCCATTTGGCCAATTCTGCCTTTTAAGGAGTTCTCCTCATCCATGGCTTGCTATTATTTTTCTTCAGTAATTTTTTGGGCTTTCTTTACCAACACATTGAGTATTTTTCATGATTTTCTTGTATCATTGTCATTTCTTCTCCCAATTTTTCCTCAAACTCTCTTATTTGATTTTTAAAATCCTTTTGAGTTTTTCCAGAATTTTTTTTTGCCCTGAGACCAATTCACATTTGTCTTTGAGCCTTTGAATGTGTTTTGACTTTGTGTCTTCTGATTTTCTATTTTGATCTTCCCTGTTACCGTATTATCTTTGTATGGTCAGATCCATTTTGTCATTATTTTTTGACCATTTTTAAGACTATTTCTTGACCTTTAGTTTTATGTTAAAGTTAAGCTCTTCTCCCAGAGTAGGGGTGTACTTTCCTAAGCTTCAGGATTTTCATGCTACTGATTTCAGAGCTAGTTCTTTGGGGTATATAAACTTTCATTTTTTTCAATGTTATAATATCTAAAGATAGGTGTGTTCATTGATCCCCTGGCCTATAAAATGGTCTGTGAGTTAACACAATCACCCTTTTTCACACTGGAACTGTTACCAGGGTCTCTGCTCTTGCTGGTGTTCCTCCTATCCCTGGGACTGTGATCCAGAACCACATATGGGCAATACAACAGAATCCTGCACCCATTGCCAGCAAAAGGTACATTGAAATCTCCTTCTGATCAGTTGTCTGACCCCCTCACCATCTGTGGATTGAGAGCTCTGGAAATCATCATTGCCTATTAAGTTGCCCCCAAGGCCTGTGCTAGCTTGCTGGGGTAGGGCCTAGTGCTGACTTGCCTAAGTGAGTCCTGTGCTGGACTGTACTCCATTTTCATCCCTGTGAGACAGATTTTTCCTGCCAACTTTCTGAATTATCTTGGAATGGAAAATTCTTTCACTCTGTTCTTTTGTTGCTTCTGCTGTTCTAGAATTTGTGTTGAGACATTATTTTAAAGTTATTTGGAGAAGATGACAGAGGGAAAGCAGTGACTGTCTTGAGCACTCTCTCAAAGCCTTCCAAATACCTAAAAAAATGGCTCTAAACAAATTCTAAAGCATCAGAACCCACAAAAAGACAGAATGAAACAAATTTCCAGCAAAAGACAGCCTGGATGGTTGATTGGAAAGGTATATCGCACCCGGCGGGGAGAGGAGCACAGCTCACTATGGGCGTGCAGGCTGCAGTGATGCTGGAGCAGGCCTCAGAGGACTGAATTGAGGGCAACTGTAGTGGTTTTCAGACTTCATAACTCCTGAATGCCAAAGACAACTTAGAAGGTCAGTGGGAAAAGTCTGTGACTGTGGTGAGAGAGGAGCTAGGTCTAAGCCGCAAGTCTTGAGCTTGGCCCGAGGCTGTGGCTTTTCCCTGAGCTTCTGGCCCACAGACTGAGGGGTAATCGAGTGGCTGATCAGAAGGGGATTGCAGGAATCTCTTTGCCAGTGCTGAGGCAGGAATCTCTTGCTTTACCGGTGCTTGGATCTGGGTCACAGTTCTGAGGGGTGGTCCTGGGTCTGCCTCCGATGTGGAGAATTTACTGTCCCAATCTTTGGGGTTTTGTATAGCTGTTTTCAGAGATACTTCTAGGGAACTATAAATTTTCAGTTCTTCCAAGGTGCTATGATAAGGGGTGAGGTGTTTACTCCCTTCCTGGCCTATGCTTTGGTCTATGAGTGACCACAAGCACTGTTTTCTGTCTTGAAACTGTGAGAAGGATTTCCTCTCCACTGCCACTACAAGCTCCACCATGCCCAGCACTCCTCCTCACCCCAGGACGGCCCCTCAGAACTGTGATCCAGATCCAAGCATGGGCAAAGCAAGAGATTCCTGCCTCAGCACTGGCAAAAAGATCCCTGCAATCCCCCTCTGATCAGTCACTCAATTTCCCCTTAGTCTGTGGGCTCAAAGTTCAGGAACCAACTGCCATCCTGGGGCAGTGCGCGGGAACTAGGGTTGAGACCTAGCTTCTCTCTCTCACCACAGACACAGACTTTTCCCACTGACCTTCCAAGTTGTCTTTGGTGTTCATGGGTTAAGAAGTCTGGAAACTGCCATAGCTGCCTGTGATTCAGTCCTCTGAGGCCTGCTCCAAGTTCACTGGGACCTGTGTGCCCATGCTGAACTGAGCTCCTCTCCCAGCCTGGTGTGATATAACTTTCTGATCAACCATCCAAGTTGTCTTGGGCTGGAAATTTGTTTCACTCTGTTTTTTTGTTGATTCTCCTGCTTTAGAATTTGCTTAGAGCCAAGTTTTGTAGGTATTTGGAGGGGTTTTGGGGATAGCTCAAGCAAATCTTTGCTTTCATTCCGCCATCTTGGCTCCACCCCCCTTCAAAATCTTAAATAAGACAATTCGAATATAAGTGATGCCATCTCCTGGCATGACACTAGTGTACTGTTCAGGTTTCACAGGCATATAACAATGAGTTCAGCACAATGGCTCTGTAAACCTCCACTTTGGTAGTCAGTCTAATACTTCTTCTCTCCCACACTTTCCTTCAGAGTCACCCAAACCCTGAGCTAGCTCTGGCAATGCATGCATCAATTTCAACATCTATGTGTACATCACTGGAAAGTATACTGCCAAGGTAAATAAACTTATCCACTGCACTCAAATTTTCTCCATTTACTATTACCCATGCTTCCACATATAGATGATGTGGTACTGGCTGATGGACTGTCTGTATTTTCTTGACATTAATTGTTAGATCAATATTAGCACAAGCAGCATACAATCAATCTTTTTGGAATCTCAGTCTCAGATGCTGCACTGAGTGCACAATCATCTGTGAACAAAATGTTTCTTTATTCACATTGATTTTCATGTGTAAATTATAAGTTCCAATTATTTAGGTAATTATGCATCTTATTTAGAAGACTTTGCAAAGTTCAATTACTGGATTCAACCAACACAATATCATGTCCAAAGATGGATGCCTAAAGGGCATTAACATTTAGAAAGAAATCCTATTCAATTTTTGTGCTATACTGGATCATTTCTATCTTTGGTTAGCGTATATCTCCATATTTTATGATTCAAATTAGTATTACAGAAAAGGAGAGAGAGAGAAACAACAACTTAGAGTCAAAGATTTTATTTCCTATTTGAGGAATATAATATTTAGATATATAAGTAAATACAAAGTATTTTGAAAAGAGTTTTAACAATAACAAAGAAAGAAGGGATCAGGAAAGGGTTCCTATAGGAAGTGGCACCTAAACTCAATGCTAAAGTAAGTAAAGAATTTTAAAAACTTATGAGAGAGAAGTAAATTCTGGACATAAGAAGTAGAATGCGCAAAACCATTCAGGTGGGCTATAGAATTACAAATTCATGTAACAAGAAGTAAGCCATTTGCCTAGAATGTAGAGTGCATGGAGGGAGTAATGTGGAGTAATTTTGGAAAAATGATCTTGAGGTAACCAAAAAAGGGCTCAAAATACCATGTTGTGCTGAAGTTTTGATGATATAACAAGTTATGAGGAAGGAATGCCATCCAGAAAATCTCTATGTTTCTGTATATTCTCCAATTAAAGACTATTTTCATGGATTCATGATATCATCAGTGTGGATATTCTCTCCAGTGGTACAGATTACAACCCATGCTTATACTCTTGAGTATATGGCATAATATATAAGAAAATAGGACTAGTTTGTGGTCCCTCATATTTGAGATAATTGAGCATATGAGAGAAATTCCAAATTATTTTAAGGCAGTCAAAATCACCTCTGCTCACATGCTGAAAAGTTAGCTTGCCTCAAATCTCTTGCTCACTGGTCAAGTATAATTCCTGAGAATTTATTAATGAATTACTCATGGAAATATTATTTAGAGCTATATGGATTTTAGAGGTAACCTACACCTAATATTTCATTTTATAGATGAGGAGACTGAGGCTTAAAGAAGTGAAATTACTTGCTCAAAGTCCCACAGCTAATATGGCAGAGAGAAGAAAAAAGGGAAAAAAAGAGGAGGGGAGAAGGAAGAGGAGCAAGAGAAGGAGGAGAGAGAGCGAGAGAAGGAGAAGATGGAGGAGGAGAAGGAGGAGAAGGAGAAGGAAGAGAAGGAGAAGGAAAGAAAAAAAGAAAGAGAAATAAATATCAGAAAGAGAAAGAAAGAAAGAAGGAAATAGAGATTGAGAGGAGGAAAGAAGGAAGGAAAAAAGAAACAAAAAATACAGGAAGGAAAGATGGAAATAAAAAAGAAGGAAATTAGCTTTAGTAAACAGTGCACATTGCACATTAATTCCTTTTTTTGTGTAGTGTCACAGGAAGTAGAATATATAAATACCTATGATTTGTTTTTGTAGAAGACTCCAGTAAATAAATCAAACAACTTTTTATTGATTATCTAATACAATACAAACACTGTAAGATGATGTAGTAGAAATGCAATGAATGAAATAATCATAATTCTCAAGAAATTTATTTTCTAATTCTACCAATGAATTTCACAATCTACCCATATCTAAGTAGGTAGGTTAGGTGACTTGCCTGAGGTTACAATATTTATCAGAGGCATGATTTTACCCTATGTCTTTCTGGCACCATGTCTAACAACATGGTATCTTTATTGTATTATAATGATGACTTATTCAATGCCTACTAGGTATATTACTTTTAAATTGTCATGGTTCAAACAAATGTAAAATAAAGTTACTGACATTGAAGGCCTAATGAATTAGGGGTCCCTTTACCTAATTTTTTTCACAGTAATTAATTATTTGTATGTTTTGGGCAGTGAAAAGTCTGGAAGTGACCTAATTCTATAAAGTACTGTCCTTTAAACCTATTTATCTGCACAGTTTTCTCTCATCCTACTCAAGAAACCCTAGCTGGTTAATATGTTTAAGAAAATTATTTGAAACACAGATCCATTCTGCAGGATATTCTACTAGGAGCTACATGGAGGTAGAATTACAGTTTACATACTCCTTAGCCACCTGAAGAATGGATTCTTATTATTTTAAAACCAAGCTTTTCTATCCCTCCCAGAAAATACTATCCTTTACCTCTATATCAGTTCTTCTTGGGCACATCAGTCCTACTCCCATCCCTGCTTTCAACAATCCTCATGTAAACATGCTGCTTACCATATGTTTGTTTGTTTGTTTTTTTATTCCATCTTGGTTTCCTCCTAATTTCTTCCATGCAATTAATTCTTAATAATTTTTCCCTATGAAATGTGTGTTCAATCTTTTACTCAATGATGGAAACAGCCTTAGATAGCACTCTTAGTGCTAATATTCTTCAAAAAAAGGAAAATTGTTCAAACTTTTTTTTGAAAGCTGGTAATTATAGATTCTTTACCCCGAATTAGAAAGCTATTTGTGCAGTTGTGATTTGTTCTTTGCTGTAAAGGGGTTCCTGTAAAGCTGCATGTAAGTCCAAGTTTTGCAAATCAGACCATATTTCGAAGGAATGGAGGTAGCTCATGATATTTTTTCCTTTTCATAATATAAACAAGCAAGCCCTTGTTTATCTGCTTAATAAACTGGAATCTGTCTACATACTATTGAGTATATATAAAGTAGAATAAACCTGTATTTGACTCCACAGTACTTTACAGATGCTAGTGTATTTTATAGTTTGCATAACATTAAACACAATCATTTATTTATCTTTTTCTATAGGCTTACTTGCCTTCTGTTGCCTCAGTGATGTCATTGTGTATTCTTCTAAGACCATACAGTAAATGGATAAACTTATTTTAAAGATTATAGATCTTTGTATCTTTCTTATGGAGTGCTGTTAAATTCTTTAAGCTAGCCTTTCAGAAGACCTAGATTCATTCATTCATCTGTTTATTTTATTTTATACGTGGATCTATCAATTCATCCATCCTTTTATTTGTTTGTTTCTTCATTCATTCACTTATTCATCTACTTATTTATTTATCTATTTGATTGCTTATTTACCTAGATAAGAGTCACTGTCGTTAAAAGGCTGTACTACTTAAGCTGGGGCATCTTCATGACTAAACAATATTTACTAATTCGTCAATAAGCAACTGATTTTTTTTAACTTGAGTTACTTTTTTCATCCTTTTTTATCATACTCAATTCCACTGAGTGTGTGCAAGTATTATAATTCCATAAAACAGAAGCAGATAGTGGGATGGTTTAGAAACTACAATCCAGCCATAGGTGGTTACAAGAAACATACTTTAAACAAATAAACACACACACAGAGTCAAAATAAGAGGTTGGAGTCAAATACATGATGCTTCAGCTCAGGTAAAAAGAAAAGGTGATTGTAGCGATCATGAGCTCAGAAAAAGCAACTGTAGACCTAATTAAAAGGGATAAACAGGGGAACTACATTTTTGCTAAAAGATACCATAGATAATAAAATAATGTCTATACTAAACATATATGCACCAAATGGCATAGTATCAAAAATCTAAAGGAAAAATTGAAGCATTTACAGGAAGAAATAAGCAAGAGATGAATAGAACTTTAGAAAAGTTGGATGTGATAGATCTCTGGAGAAAAGTAAATAAAATGAAAAGGAATATATCTTTTTTCTCAACTGTATATGGCTCCTTTACAAAAATTGTCCATGTATTAAAGAATATAAACCATACCAAATACAATAGAGCATATATATTACATGTACCCTTTTCAATTAAAAGCTAATTGGGAAACTGAATAATCTAGCACTAAGTAATGAGGGGGTGAAAGAGCAAATCATATAACAATAATTTCATTTAAAAGAATGACAAAATACAATACCCATTCCTATTAAAACCACAAGAGAGGATAGAAATCTATAGAACCTTTTTCAAAATGGTAAGTAGTGCCTATCTAAAACAAAGAGTAAGCAACATATGCAATGGGGATAAACCTGAAGCCTTCCCAATAAGATCAGGAGTGAATTGAGGATGTTCTTAATCACCACTATTATTCAATATTGTATTAGAAATGCAAGGTAAAACAATAAGACTAGAAAAGAAATTAAAGGAATAAAATGGCAATGAAAAAACAAAACTATCTTTTTTTTGCAAATAATATGATGGTATATTTTGAGAACATTAAAGGATCAACTAAAAAACTAGTTAAAATTAACAACTTCAGCAAAGTTGCAGGATATAAAATAAACTCACATAAATCATTAGCATTTATATATACTACCAGGAAAATCCATCAGCAAGAAATAGAAAGAGAAATTAAATTTCAAATAACTGCAGACAGTATGAAATACTCTACAGTCTACCTACCAAGACAAAGTCAAAGATTATATAAATACAATTAAAAACACTTGACCCAAAGAAAAATAGACCTAAACAACTTGAGAAATAATAATTAATAATGGGTAAGCTGAGACAACATAATAAAAATGACAATTCCACCTATGATAATTTGCTTTTTCAGTGACATACTAATCAAACTACCAAATAATTATTTTATAGATCTAGGGAAAATAGTAACAAGATTCATTTGGAAGATCAAAAAGTCAAGAATATCAAGGGAGTCCATGAAAAAAAATGTGAAGGAAGATTACTTAGAAGTACCAGATATCAATCTATATTACAAAGTGGTTATTATCAAAACCTTCTTCTTCTGGCTAAGAAATTGAGTAATGGATCAGTGAAATAGATTAAATACACAATACATGGTAGTAAGTGACCATAATAATTTAGTGGTTGATAAACCCAAAGATCCAAGCTTTTGGGATAAGAACTGAATATATGACAAAAATTTCTGGCAAAACTGGAAAAGCAGTTTTGAAGAAACCATACATACACCAACATCTTGTACTGTATTCCAAGATAAAGGAAAAAATGGATGATTTAGTCATAAAAGATGATATCATAAGTAAATTAGGGGAATATTGAAAATATACAATTCATACCTATGAGTATCTCCTCAACAAAGGATGAGTTTATGAGATAGGTACCACATACCTATCAAATTGGCTAACATGACAGAAAAGGAGAATTACAAATTCTGGGAGTGAAGTGGAAAAATCAGGAGACTAAAGGACAGTGGTTGGAGCTTTGAAGTGGTCAAATCATTCTGGAATTCAGAACAAGCCCAAAACGGCTACAAAACTGTGCAAACCCTTAGACCTAGAAATACCACTATTAGGTCTGTATCTCAAAGAAATTAAAGGAAAAGGATGCATATGTACAAAAATAGGTATAGCAGCTGTTTCTGCTCACAAATAATTTGAAATTAAGGGATGCCCATCAATTGGGAAGTGACTGAACCGTACGTGATTGTGATGTAATACTATTGTGCTATAAGACATGATGAGCACAATACTTTCATAAAAACTTGGGAAGACCTATATGAACTGATACAAAGTAAAGTGAGAGAAGCAAGAGAACACTGTACATGTAACAGAAATGTTTTAAGGATTATCAACCACGAAAGACTTAGCTACTCCGATTGTGACAAAATCCAAGACAATTCAAAAAGTCCCATGATGAAAAATGCCATCTACCTACAGAAAGAGAACTCATGAACTTTGAATGCATGGTGAAACTTACTTTTAAAAATTTCTTTCTTTTCTATTTTTGTGTGTTTTTTCTCGGGCAACATAGTTAATATGTAAATACACTTGGCATTACCTTACATGTATAATTGAAAGCAAAGTGCTTTATTTCAGAAGGATGGGAAAAGGAAATGAAGGAAGGAGAGAGTCTAGAATTCAAAATTTTAAAAATGACTAAAATGAAAAAAGAATTTAACAAAATATTTACAAAATAACAATAATTTTAGAAAGAGAATGACAGCAAGAACATAACATACCAAAATTTTTAGGATGAAGCCAAAACTGTAGTTAGAGGAAAATTTGTATCTCTAAATGCTTACATCAATAAAATACAGAAAGAACAGATCAATGAATTGGGTATGCAATTAAAAAGTTAGAAAAAATTAAAATCATGAATTAAATAACAGATTTGAAATTCTGAAAATCAAAAGTGATTAATAAAATTGAAAATATGGATATCTTTGAAGTAATAAATAAAATTAGTAATTGGTTTTACAAAAAAAAAACCAATAAAATAAATAAACTATTGGTCAATTATATTTTTTTAAAAAAAAGGAAAACAAAGCAAATTACCAGTTTCAGAAAAGGGTGAATGCATGACAATAAAGATGAAACTAAAAAAATTATTAGGAGCAATTTTACCTGAAAGTATGCAAATAAATCTGAAAATCTAACTGAAATGGACCAATGATATCACAGATTATGTCTCAACTTGTCTGTGAATTGAATTTAAGTGAGGCAGGGTGGCACAAAATCATCAGCCTCATTCTCTCTTCCAAGGTCACTGGAGTCTAGTAGCAGGACAAAAGTCAAAGATGACTGGCAACAGCACGTGATATAGTGGATGATCTTGGTTTTAGACACCTTCATGGTTGTTGGAACAAATTATTCTCATCTAGGAAGGAAGTCTTCACATGATTGGGGTAAACATCCTCTTAACTCACTGATGGGTCTGAGATCTGTTAGTTATCTTCAATCTGGTTTAGCCCATCTGCTGAGATGGTTTTATCTGGGTGTGGTTGCTACAGATGCTTCTTGGAGCTACAGGTGAGGGTTAATATAATTACAGATTATATCATACTGTCAAATCAATGAAAAAATAGTGTTTTGCCTGATATAACCAGTTAGCATTCAAGTTTCCAATTTTGGTTGTTGCCTAATTTTATTAACCCCTATCTCATTTTGCTAGTCATTGGGCACACCTTTATTATCATGATAACTTTAATTAATGCATTTATTTACTAGATGCATTTATGAACTATTCAATCATATTTTGATAATAATTTCACTACATTTCTTTGATTACATCAGAGGTATCACAGAAATGTATATCTAGAATGAAGATGTGTTGGTCAATGTGAGAAAAAAGAGGATAAGTAATGGGCAGTCAATGCTTGTGGCACATCCAATTTGAAATGTCCAAAAGACAATAGGTGATGAGGGACTGGAGCTCATGAAAGAGATTAGGGCTGTATATAAGGGTCTGATAATCATCTGCATGGAAATGATAATTGAACCCAAATTAGATCACCAAACAAAATACTATAGAGGAAAAAGAGATCAGGATACAGGACAGAGACATGGGGGATAGTCATAACTATGGGGTACAAACCAGATGAAGATCCAGGAAAGGAGGCCAGGAAAGAGTGGTTAGGTATATGGAAAGGAGCCAGGAAAAACAGTGACAAGAAAACCTAGAGAGAAGAATACAGGAGGAGAGAGTTCAGAGGCTTCAGAGAGTTTAAGAAGGATGAGAATTGAGAAAAAGACATTAAAGTTGGCAGTTACCAGTAACTTTGGAGAGAGCAGATTCAAATGACTGATAAGGTTTCAAGCTAGGTGGAAGAGTGCTTTGAAGTGAGTAAAAGAAGAAACAAACACAGACACTTGTGTAGATGATTTTTACAAGAATTTAACTGATAAGGGGAATAGAGATATAGGATGATAGGTTGGAGAAATGACTGAATCAAGTGAGAATTTTTTTCAAGGTTGGGGAATTACAAGGTCATGTTTGTTTAAAGTCAAGGAAGAAGTCAGTTGATGGGATTGATTAAAGATAAGAGAGACAGAAAATTGTGGTGGAAACTATATGCAGGTAGTGATGGTATTTTCTCATTTTACCCTTATCAGCTTGAATATGCTGAGAAACACAGGCCATTTTGATGCCATGCCATGCCTTCATCTTCTTAAGCAGCAAAACTGCTTCCTTGGTCCTTATACCCTTCAACTTCATCTTCAAATACTAGAGGAAGTTTGGAGATTTCTTCAATTCAATGACCTTTTGAAATGACCAGTGCCGTCAGGGCAGAAGCTGCCAATGCAGAGCAGATGGCTTAATGTTTTTGTTCTGTGTTCACTCTGAGATGTTTATGGCACCAACTCTTGGTTGCAAACATGCAACCTCCTCACCACATATTTCCAAAAGAACTGTGGGCAGAGCAGTGAGTACCTCCACCTGGAACACAAAGAATTAGAGCAACAGCTCTCTTGTAGGTAATAAGAAGCTTTCAGGAACAAAGAAGGTTCCAGAGCAGAAGAAACCAGTAGAAAAGAAGCCTGAAGGGAAAAAAATGCCTCCAGGGGTAAAGAAACCTGTTGAAAAGGTGCCCACAGCTGAAAAGAAACACTCTGGGGTAAGAAAAGAAACTTGAGAAGGCTGCAGCATAAATTCAGCATATCAGTTTGTTTATCAGGCCACAATCCATTTTGTCAATATTGTGAATTTCTAAAGAACAAGTATTCAAAGTGGCTTTGGCAAAAAAAAAAATGCTGAAGAGGACAGGATGGAATGGAAAGGAATCAAGGGTGATAGCATAGGGGTTTGCCTAGGAAAGGAAAAAAGGCCACATCTTCACTTGAGACGGGGGTAATGGAAGAGATAGTGGGGAAAGAGTTATGTGAAAGAGTAGAGAAGTGAAAGATTCAAGAAGAAGAAAAAAACTTAAAATGAATGGCCTCAGTGTTTTCAGTGAAGTTTGAATCAATGCCCTAAGCAGAGAGAGTAAAGGGAAAGGGCGCCTGTGAGGCTTGAGGAAAAATAAGTAGGTTGAATATAATCACTGTGGTAAATGAGACAGCAAATTCATAAGGAAGAAGTAAAAATGTTGGCTTATTTCAGTGAGGGGCCAGCTGAGATTATGTAACAAATTTCTAATGTACCCAATCATGGTTTCAGGGTTTTCTCCAGCACTGTTTGGCGGCATGTGAATAGAAGCAAAAGAGGTGGCTGGTGAGAGTAAATACAAAACTGGGGCATTAATAGGCATGATCACTAATAGTACAAAGGATTAAGTAAGGCCTAAAGAATATTATTAATTTCATCAGTTACCAGAATTTGATTATAGATAAGCCATTTAATGAATCCATTTAAGTATGTGGGAAATAAGGATAGAATTTGAGGACATATCAGCATATCACAATCTCCCTATGGTTTAGTAGATGATCTCCATGAATTGTGGCTGAAAAAATTCAGCACCTAATTTTCAACCTTATGTTGTTGAGAAGATCCAAACTAACTGGGCAAGATCTCAGATGGCAGGCAAAGTCTATAGTTATCAATTCTAAAAACTTTAGCCACTGATATAGCCTTCAAGAATCCACAGTCATTTCCATGCCATGAACTGTTAGAGTAGGATTTCAGTAAAGGACATTTGAGGATAATTTATCTTTCCAAAGACTTGGACAAAAAAAAAATTAAAAAGAGGCACATATTATACACCACAATCACATTATAGGAAATCATTAGGTGTTTTTGTCAAGTGATTTGAGGATGTTCAAACAAAAGCATAATAGTTATTGGGTGTTTTATTCATCTGTAAAGAGGAATTGTGATACTTGTATTACCTACTTCATAGGGTCATTATCATCAGGAAAATGTGGGGTTTTGGGGGGGTTGGCTTTTTATTTTATTTTTTTACTTAATAGTATTTTATTTTTTTTCCAAATTACATGAAAAGATAGTTTTCAACATTCACTTTTGTAAGACTTTGAGTTCCAAAGTTTTTCTCCCTCCCTCCCTCCTTTCTTCCTTCCCCATGATAGCAAGCAATCTGATATAGATAATACATGTATAATCATATTAAACAGATTTACAAATTAGTCATGTTGTGAAAGAAGAATCAGAACAAAAGGGAAAAACCATGAGAAAGAAAAAAAAATGAAACAAAAAGTGAAAATAGTATTCTTCAATTTGCATTCAAACTCCATAGTTCTTTTTCTGGATGTGGACAGTATTTTCCATCATGAATCCTGGAATTGGTTAGATCATACCTAAGAAGTTCTAAGTCTATCAAAGTCAGTCATCACACAATATTGCTGTTATTGTGTACAAAGGTCACCTGGTTCACTTCACTCAGCATCAGTTCATGAAAATCTTTCCAGGTTTTTCTGAAATATGGATGCTCATCATTTCTTATAGAAAAATAGTATTCCATTACATTCATACTTCACAAGTTGTTCAGTGGACTTTTGATGCATATTAAAGCATGATTTTTCTCTTTTTTTGCAACATGGCTAATATGGAAAGATATTTTGCATGATTTCACATTTATAATTGATATCCCATTTCTTGCCTTCACAATGGTTTTCAGGCAGGATTTGAAAGAAGGGAGAGAATTTGGAACTCAATTTTTAAATGAATGTTAAATAATAAATGATGATTTTAAAATTTAAAAAATATCTCTCTCAAAGTACACAAGGAGTTGAGTGAAATTAGAAATTAAATAGAAGTGATGGTAGAGGAACAGAATAGAAACACCATGGACTAAACCTCCCAAAATCTCTTCTGAATATGATCAATATTTTGTTTTGGTTTGGTGTAGAAGGACTATATTATAGAATGAAGGGACACCTAAAAGAGATAAGGAGATGAAAAAATGATTGAGGGGAATGTATGATGTGGCCTAATCAAGTCAATAGTAAAAAAAAAATGAAGGTAAAGTAACTCCTATTGTTTCTGAGGAGGAAGAGGAACTATGGGATAACAGGGAAAGTAACAAAGGAAGTAGTTGAAAAGAGGGTGACAAAATGGGAAATATAAATTCATTGGTAGTTGGGGAGAGGATTCTCACTGAAGAACACATCCATGCTAGGAGAGATGAGGAGGGGAAATATTCTAAACTGGAGTTAGAGATTTTACAATGGGTACCATCTGTGGGCTCTTAGAGAGACCACTACATCTGAGAGAGGGATGTGCTTCCATGGACATCATTCTGACTCAAGATAAAGGGAATCAAAACAATCAGAACTCCTAGTGGCAATGAATATCCAGAAGTATGGAAGAAAATGGATCTACAGAGGAGATTTCATGGCAAATAGAAGCTAAATGGTTATGGATAGGGCAAGGATCAATAATGGATTACACAATCTGGAACACAGAAAAAATTCTACTACTGAGCAACGGTTCTCTCTTCTTTATCTTCTTATAGTGAGGTGAAAAAAGAAAAGAATGGTGAGAGCAAGATTCTGAAGCAATACACAGACAATTTTAAAAGAAGATCAAAAGAGTTTAAAAGCTTTAATTCCACAAGCAAAGCAGATAAGAAGGAGTATGACAAATAAGTATAAGCAACACAATTCACAGAATAAAAGTCAGGAATAAATAGAAAGGAAAGCAAACAAGCAGAGGAAATCCCCTATATTCATTGTTGGCCAGTCTTGGGATTTGTAACTTCATAACATATCTGTTATGCTATACATTCCCTTCTCTACCCTCATGCAGTCATGACTCTGGTGCATGCCCTCAAGCTTTGGTTCATCTCACTTTCTCAATTTTCACACTTCTCCAATCCATCCTCCACTCAGCTTTTAAAATGATCTTCCAAAAGCGAAAGAGTGAACATGTAACTCCTCTTGTCAAGAAAGTCCAGTGGTTCCCTATTGCCTCTAGGATCAAATATAAAAATCCTCTGACTTTTAAATACCTTAACAATCTTACCCCTTCCTCCCCTTACAGTCTTCTTAGTTTTACTCTCCTTTACAAGTTGTGTGATTTAGGGACACTTGAGTTCCTGTTATTCCTAACATATGATACTAGATCTTCTCACTCCTCATTCAAGATCCAGATCAAATACTACCATCTGCAGAAATAGAAGCTTGTTTAATCAAATAGGATTTTTTTTCAGTAAAAGAAAAAAGAAAACAAATACAATTGAATTACTGTAACAAGTATTCTAAGCTCACTTTATAATAAAGGACTCATGTTTTATGGCACTGATTACTGTGGCCAAGGTTACAAAGGAATATTTCTTTCTTACAATCTTTCTTTTTAGGTTTAGTAATAATTTCTTCTAAAAAAAGAGAGGTGTGTATTTTTTTTCCCTTTATGTGGCAGTGACCTAACTGTTGTAAGGAACTCAGCAATAAAGAAATGAATTCTTCCAATGTAGATTAGCATCCCCTCTGTAACTTGTATTTTTAGACTATAACCTGAGGACCTAAGAAATTAAGTGACTTGTTCAAGATTAAAGAGCTAAAATGTGTCATATATAAAGATATCTTCCAGAATCCAAGGCCAGGTGTCTATCTATTACTTCACAATACAATTTGAAAATATTTTTTTCTATGTGAGCTAAATGTATACTGTGATTTTCCTCTCACCCTCTCTTTTTTTTCCTACTTGCTCTGTCTTACTTACTATCCAGAACCAGAAGTATAGTACATTTAGAGAGAGACTAATGTAATTACAGAAGCCAAATGAATAATCTTTATCAGTTGTTTACTTCTATTACTATTCTGGTGATACAGAAGTATAAGTAGGCATTAAGGTAATTCATTACAATTAAACTAAGTCATGGATAGTCTATTGGCATAAGTAAACGAGTTTATCTTTTAACAACATTCCCATTTTAAGCAGAAAAATTACTCTACAAATATTTGTATCCTCCTAAATATGAATAGAGGAAGTCAAAGTTATTGATTTTCCATATCATTTGACAATTAAATAGAGAAACATGCAAACTGTTTAGGTGGTTTTTTTTAATTTAAGGGAAGGATAGGTATAGAACAAATAATTTATTGAATATCATATAAATTATATGCATTACTTACAGTATCAGACATGATCTAGAAAATATGTAGTGTAAGTGGTTGAGTCTATATAATTACTTTGTGTTATATTTATCCGATTCCAAGAAAATTAGTTTAAAATAAGAAATATCAATGAGCCAATTTTGTTGGCTTATATTTGTTGTTCTAGTGTTCGGCAGAATGTCTTCATAGGTTCTGATGACACTGCCCTGACACCACTTTTCTGTTGTTATATCATGTCACTTCCTTGGTAACTCACTATGAAAAAAACCCACACTACTTTTCACAGTAGGGAGGAGAGGTACTTACTGAGAAAAGTATACTTACCCCAGTTATGCATATTTTCCAAGGGAATGAAGTTAATATTTTCCCCTATTTTACAAGGAAGAATTCAATTTGAAAAGGGCTAGGTACTTGAGGAGGTTTTCAGATATAACTATTACACAAAAGTAATAAAACTCATTTAAAAATTATTTTCAGGAGTAAATGAACAGCAGTCTCAGGATGAGAAGGCAAGTTAGAACTCCAAACAGTAAGATCACAGACACAATGAAGTATGAAAGATGTAACTGATAGGATAGAATATGAGGGAGTTAATAACAGATGACTTTCAAATCAGCTAATCAAGAGAAGAGTCCATCTGCTGAAACAGAAGTACAGTGGAGTTGGAGTCATGCCATTGAAAATAGGAGAATATTTGAGAAATCTATGGAAAATAGATGAAAAGAGTTAATCAGAAAAATATATAAAATACAATTTTAAAGTATTAGAATCATGAGATTTAGAGTTGAAAAGGAATATAGTACAAACCTATCATTTTATAGATGAGGAAAATGGTCCAAGGAGGCTCAGTGGCTTTCCAGAAGTCAAAAATATGTAACAGGATAGTTGAGAATGGAGACTGAGATGTATGAGATTTTTATTCATTCACATTCCAAAATTTATTTAATTTTTATTGATTATATATGTACACATGTGGGATATATCATATGTGATAAGCGTATACCTGTAAACAATATTTGTGTTTTGTGTACATACATCTATCATCTGTCTATCTTGCTATCATATGTCATTTATCTATTTATCTCTATATATCACAGTCATGGTTTGGTAACTATATCCCAAACCTGTCCATTCCAAATTGAATCTTAAATTATTACAAAGGATACTGAATTTAATGACAAGAATTTTTGGGTTCAAATTCTGCATCTGACACTTATCAATCTTGTTATCATGGGCAAATAATCTACCTTTTACGAGCTGAAGTTTCCACATTAGTAAAATGATGGAAGTAGTTTTCACGATCTCACAAATTCTCTCAAGTTCAATATCTATGATCTTATGATCCCCTGGTACTCTGCTCTTTCCATTTCCTACCACTGCCTGGTGGGTATCTAGTTACTTTTAGCTTCTTTTGCCACCATTTTTAGATTTGTGTATTCCCCTAAAAATTATTACTACTAATTCTCCCTAAATCTTTTCATTTACTAAAAGCCTTCCTGTAACAATTGCCTGCCCCACAGATTCAGAAGCTACATCAGGGCTCAAAGTTCAGTAGGCAATCTTGTCCAGCAGGCAAACATACAGGCCCTTAACTATCTTTGTGAAGTATTTTTGTGCATTCTTCTAACTCATCTGAAGAAAGGTCTTTAGGTTCTTCCTTTGCTAGAAAGTCACAGAGCTGAGGCTAAAACACCAGGTTTTTTGAATCTAGATCTAATGTTCATTATAAATCAGTGCTTCATATAATGTACTTAAATAGTAGCCAAATTCGAGATTTAACATGAAATAGACACAAGAACTGAAAACATCTCATTTGCAGGTATGCATCATTTCTCAATAAATGAAAACTTGGAAAATAATTTGAGTATAGGATTATGAAATATAAATTAGAATTCATTAAGTCTTTTCCCTAAGAAGAAACACATCATAGTGGATAGATAAATAGCTTCAAAGCAAGGAAGACCTGAATGTAAGTGAAAATTCTAATACATATTTGCTGTGTGATCCTCAGCAAGACAAATAACTTCTGTGTTTTAGGTTCTAAGACTCTAAGTAGCATAGAAGGAGCTAACTGATTTAAGCAGAGGTTTTTCACAACACCAATGAAGCCACAGGTCTTGTCCCTAATCCTATATTTTCCATGTTGTTTTCTCTTCTAAAAAAATATATTAAACCTTTGATCCTGGGTATCTTTGCTTGGTAGCAATAGTTCTTATTCTTGTTCCATATAATTTAGTTTTCACTGAAATTGGTATATAATCAGTGACTATAACATACACATACACACATTGATAAAATTGGATTATTTTGGCACCTTATATTAAATATTGAATATAACAAACATCTGGTCTTTTAATAGTTTAGTTTCCATTCAAATTTTAGACATTTCTAAATAACAGATGCTGCATGATTTTAAATGCTTTTTAAAATTTGGTCAAAGAGTACAGGATTTCTCTATGCTTCATAGAAAAGCTAGATAAAGTAATATATATTTATTTGAAAAGTCCAATTAGAATGTATTTAAACCTGAACTAGGAAAAGAAGTAAAATGAAAATGAATTAATTCATGCTATAATAAAAGTCATACTATTCTATTTTTATAATTTTAATTTTTGATTTTCTTCATTTCAATAAAATAATTCATTTTTGTTCAATAATAGATTTCATTGTAAAACTATATATACTTATATTCATTCTTTATATCTTTTAACAACTGTATCTTTGTTGCGTATTACAAGCTATTAGTGGGGTAGAGAGCAAAATATATGAGGCAAGATGTCTAACCTCAAGATGCTTAAATTCTAGCAAGTAAAAATGTCTGTGTATTAGTGTGTGCGAATACATGTGTAAATCTATACAACACAATGAGGTTCAATATAAGCATAGAAAAATATAAGAAGTATACAGGGGGAGGGATCCCTTCTATCTGCTATGATCGTGGAGGAAATAAAATGACAACTAGGCCTTAAAATGGGTGTGCCTTTGATAAGTAAAAAATAAGTGGAAGAAAATACAGGGAAGAGAATATTTCATGTCAAAAAGATGGATGTAAGAAAATTCAATGTTTATAGAATCAATGAGTAGTCCTAAACTGCCAAGAATAGAGCTTATTAGGGGAGTAACGAAGAATGGTTGAAAAATAGTTTGAGATCAAATAGCCAACAATGACATTGATTGCCCAAATAATGACCTTAAATTTCATTCAGTAGGCGGTGAAGCACTGTTGAAAGTTTTTGGTTAGGTAAATAGCATGGTGATATGTTTATTAATAAACAAATATTTATTAAGCACTTACTAGGTACCAGATCCTATGCCAAAACTAGGATCACAAATACAAACAGAAAGACAGTCCTTGTGCTCAAAGAGCTTACATTCTATTAGTGGGAAACAATATATAAAAAGAAGATGAAAGGGGAGGTGGAGTGCAACCTGCAGTAGAATAAAGACATGAATCGCCTAGACACCCTCTAAAATGGGCATTCAGAGGGTAATTACAGTGTTTCCATTCCAGGAGTGGAGTTTTCTGAGGCATGATAGAAGAAATCTGCAGAGTTGCTTGAGAGGAACTAAGAAGAATACGTTACAAAGATTACTATGTTAGGAGTGTAGAAAATTAGATACCAGAGTACCTAAAGTAGTCAATGTGACCTTTGGAAGGCTATAGAAATAATCTAGCTTTAATGTGGTAAAGCATCTCCTAATGTATGACAACAATTGGAATTGAAAAGAAGTTACAAATACAAGAGATAAGTTTGGGAAAAGTTAAGGCTTATTGATGGGATGTAAGGCATAAAGGAAAGAGATTTTGGATCTGGGAAAATTATAGTAGCAATCACCTATGGAAATAGGAAAAGCAGGGGAAAGTACTATTTTGTGGGTTGGGTCAGGAAAGAGAATATTTTCTTTTAGATATGTTGATTTTGAAATTCTCAGGATATATATCACTATTAATGTCCAGCAAATGGAATTTTATAACTCAGATTTGGCTCAATAAAGAGATTGGGGTTCCAGAAATATGTGAGTCTTCTGAATCGTGGTGATGATGAGAGCTACAGGAGGGCCAAATGTCGAATTAGAGAATATAGAAAGAAAAGGTGTAACAAATGGTAAAACTTTGGAGGAACACTCACTTAATTGGAGACAAAGTAGGAAAAAGCTAGGAAAGTATAGAAATGTGTGGAGAAGTAGAAAAATCAGCATTCTGTGAGTACAATTAAGGTCAAAAAGGTAGAGATTTCAAGAAGGAGGAAGTTGTTGGCAAATACATCCTTCCAAATAGAGGCTAACGAGAATCAAATGATAAAACAACATTGGATCTGTAAAATGAAGCTGGTTTTCATCAAGAAAACCACTTTTAATAGAAGGGTTAGGTTGAGATAAGGGAATAAGGAACACCTAGATGATGGGAATTATAGGTTGTGAATTAAAATTAAATTATAGGAATAGTTGAAATGGGAGAAATATTGAACATATTTAGATAATAGCCCCAGGGTGAGATGATTATTCCTACTTCCAGCACTTTTTGTTAGTTAATTTGTTTTCTGGATACAAGTTACTTGCTAGGAGAAGAAAACAAAGGAGAAGGAATAAATTGAACATTTCTGATGCTTGAGAAAGGAGACAGGATGATTGTCAGCAAAGCAAATCCCAGAGGCAGCATGGATAGGAGCATGGATAGAAAGGGGAAGGAAAGAAGTTTTGAGTTGGTGGCATAGACAAAATGATATTTGCATAGAAGGGAATATTAAGGACTTCATTCTTCATGTTCTCAATCTTGCTTATAAAGTAGGAAGTGAGGGAATCATCTGAGTGGCTGGAGGTAGGGTTGGGATAAGGGAATTGAGAAAATTTATGGATGTAAGAAGAGAGAAATACAAATTCTGAGAAGCAATGAAGACCCAGTTACGTTTTGACAGCATGAACTTTGGAACCAGTCAGTACTTTTTGTGACTTTTTCCTTATAATACTCCAAGGGAACTAAAAAATCAATTGATATGAAGTAGGCTGGAGATGCATGACCAAAAAGATAGAAATCCTGTTAGTGGAGAATTCTTGTGGGAGTTTACTATCAAGTTTCATTGAGAATTCTAGTTTTAAAGAATTTTTGGAAATATCTCTTGAGGTGGAGAAAGTCTTTAGGGACTGTGTGACCTTTTGGGAAATATAATCAAGAATTATTTTTTCTCCTAGGTTGTTAGGAGACAAAGAAAGAAGAAACATAATGTGCCTGATTTAAATGGAATTGTCTTAGCAAGAGTAGAGAGGAGGGAGGGATGCTTGAGAAAAAGAGCAATACACAAATGGATATCATGGCTGAAGCTGAGTATGTTGGAGCATGTTAGAACTAACACCTTAATCCAGGATGTAAGAAACATTGTTTCCACTGTCAGAGTACCCATGCACCTGCTGAAGTGGTTGACTCCTAACTTATCTCATTCATCTGAACAAAGTTTTCCAATTCAATTTTAATATTCTTTAAACTCGTTTACTTGCTTTTTAAATCAGCACCAACACTTGCCTATTTGAGATTGCATTACTTCACCTTTGATAAAAGAAGTCAGAGAGAAAAAAATATCCGTAGAAAATTTTGGCACTCAAAGATGGAGAGGTAAAATCTTCTCTAATAAAGGCAGGTTGACCTCTATAAAGTCACCTCAGTTCCCCATTGTTTTTATGTTCTTGAATGTTAGATGACATCTCTCCTTAAGGTAGATGAAGGACAGTGTTTAGGTAGTTTCCCTGGCACAGTGGGAGAAGAATATAGAATGTAAGAGGGATAGCATTCTGTAAAATGTATCTCCTACCTGTCTGTAGAATTGTTTTTTTTTCTTTCTTATTACCTTATGCATCCAACCCTGACCACACAAGGGAAAATGGTAATGAAATGTTAGTATGTCAGATGTGCTGGAAGTGATGTAGGCTATTGAACTTAACTATGATGTGGACTACTGAAATTTGTTTTATTCCCTACTGAGTTGTTCTCTTTGCAGTCTATTTTGAAATCTTTAAGAATTAGTGAATAATTCATATAGCAGGTGATTTTTCTTTCTTTTCAGCTAATATGTTTGAGCAATTGTGTAATTCATGATATTTCTCATTAATTTCAAGACTTTAAATAAAATGGAATAAATATGCCAAACAATGTTTTAATTACTACTATTCATTTATTGATTTCAAACACATTTTTCAGATGCTGGAATTGAGGTGTCAGTAATGAGTAGGATGGGACATTGTTATTATATAGCATAAAGCAACAATGATTCCTTTTGATTAACATCTTATTCTCTCATCATTTTTTATTTTACTAATAAGTTCAAGAATTCAGCACCTAAAGTTCACTATTAGTCAAAATTTTCCTCATCTAACATTTATTAATATGAAATTTTTAAGTATTAATCATGTGCACAAGGCAGTATATATTGTATGCCAAATTTATGAATCTAGGTGAAACAGTGGATAGAGTACTGGGTCTGAAGTCAGAAAGGCTCATCTTCCTGAGTTCAAATCTGGTCTTAGACACTTACTAGCTGCATGACCCTGGGTGAATAATTTAATACCATTTTGCCTCAGTTTCCTCATCTGTAAAATGAACTGAAGAAGGAAATGCCAAACCACTCCTGTATCTTTGCTAAGAAAATCCCATATTGTATGATGAAGAAGTGGACATGACTGAAACAACTGAACAACAACAACAAATGCCAGATCTAAACAGGTCATTTGGTACCTCAGGTTCAAGATTCAAATGAAATATTTGTCAATTTTACAGTTAACAAAAGAGAGTTTTGTATACTTAGCTATAGCAGGAGAAAAATATTGATTTAACTGAGTGCAGTTTTGAGTGCCATAATATTTCTTCCTGCTTATGAAAAGCCTGAGGAAGGTGGCTCAAAGTCCTCATGTCCTAACTCTTTTGAGTTCAGGAATCCAAAAAGGCATGCCAAAGGTCTGAATATTTAGCCACTTGAGTCACTCAATTCTCTAAGACAATTAAATGTTTTTTATTCTCTTTAATTTAATTGTCTTTAATTGGAAATTTAAAACAAATAAACAAACAAAAGCTAGCTTAGACAGCCAGCAGCAGAAGTATAAGGATAACATTCCAAGTATTCCTTAGTGACATGATCTTAAAGGACTTCCAGAGTAGCAGTTTTTAACCTTTTTTGTATCATGGAAACCTTTAATAGTAAATATTCAGAATAATATTTTACTATGAGATATATTATTAAAAGAAATTTAAATTTTCAGTTAAAGGATAGTGACAATAAAAATATCATTTTGTTTCTCCCATCCAAGTTTATAAATTTGACTCAGTTCTATTTATATTTTAGAAATGAGGCCTTTATTAACGACACCTGCAGTAAAGATTATTTACCAGCTTTCTGCTTTCCTTCTAATCTTGGTTGAATTGGCTTTGTTTGTACAAAAGCTTTTTTTATTTTAATAAAAATCAAAATAATCTATTTTACATTTTAAAATACTATCTCTTGTTTGGTCATAAATTCTTCCTTTCCTTGTAGATCTGACAGGTAGACTACTCCTTGATATTCTGATTTGCTTATGGTGTTACTCTTTATGTCTAAATCATGCACCCATTTTAACCTTATCTTGGTAGATGGTGTGAGATTTTGTTCTATACCTAGTTGGTGTACTATTGTTTGTTTTTTTTTTTCAGTTTTCCAAGCAGTTTTAGCCAAATGGTGAGTTTTTATCCCAAAAGCTGAAGTCTTTGGGTTTCTGAAACACTAGGTTACTATGGTCATTGACTACTGTGTTTTGTATAGCTAATCTATTCCACTGATGCAGCACTCCATTTCTTAGCCAGTACCAGATAGTTTTGATGATTACTGCTTTATAATGTGTATGGAGAGCTTATTGTTAGGTTATTTTTGTACTTCCATTAATTCCTTTGATAGTCTTGACCTTTTGTTCTAGATGATTTTTGTTGTTATTTTTTCTAGTCCTATCAAGTAATTTTTTGGTAGTTTGATTGGAATGGTACTGAATAAGTAAATTAGTTTAGGCAGAATTGTTATTTTTATTATATTGCCTCAGTCTCCCTATAAGCAACTGATATTTTTCCAGTTTGTTTAGATCTGACTTTATTTATGTGAAAAGTGTTTTGTAACTATGTTCGTATAGTTTCTGCATTTGTCTTGGCAGGTAGACCCCTTAGTATTTCAAATTGTTTACAGTTATTTTAAATGGAATTTCCCTTTCTATCTCTTGCTACTGGACTTTGTTGGTAATATATAGAAACGCTGATGATTTATGTGAGTTTATCTTGAGTTCTGCAACTTTGCTGAAGTTGTTACTAATATTAAATAGTTTTTTTAGTTGATTTGCTAGAGTTCTGTAAGTATACCATCATATCATCTGCAGAGAGTGATAATTCTGTTTCCTCATTGCCTATTCTAATTCCTTTGATTTCTTTTTCTTCTTTTATTTCTATATCTAACATTTTTAGTGCTATATTCAATAATAGTTATGGTAATGGGCACCTTTGCTTCAGCTCTGATCTTATTGGCAAGGCTTCTAGCTTATCATCATTATAGATAATGCTTGCTGATGGTTTTCAATAGATACTACTTATAATTTTGAGAAAAACTCACTTTATTCCTATGCTCTCTAGTGCTTTAATAGGAATCTGTGCTGTATTTTCTCAAGAACTTTTTCTGCATGAGAATAAATATATGATTTCTGATGGTTTTGTTATTGTTATGGTCAATTATGTTGATCATTTTCCCAATATTAAACTAACCCTGAATTCCTGTAATAAACCCCACCTGATCTTAGTGTATAATCCTTGTGATATCTTGCTGTAATTGCCCTGCTAATATTTTGTTCAAAATTCTTGCACAAATATTCATTAGGGAAATTGTCCTATAATTTTCTTTCTCTGTTTTAACTCTTCTTGTTTTAGGTATCAACACCATATTTGTGTCATAAAAGGAGTTTGGTAGAACCCCTTCTTTTCCTGTTTTTCAAAATAGTTTGAATATTATTGGAATTCATTTTTCTTCAAATGTTTGGCAGAATTCACTCATGAACCCATCTGTCCCTGGGCATTTTTTCCTAGGGAGTTCATTAATAACTTATTTAATTTCTTTTTCTAAGATGCAGTTATTTAGGCATTCTATTTGCTGATCTGTTACTCTAGGGAATTAATATTTTTAAACTATCAATTAAACTGCTCCAATTGTCAGATTTATTGGCATATGATTGGGCAAAATACTTTCTGATTGCTTTAATTTCTTCTTCCTTGGTGGTGATTTCGCCCTTTTCATTTCTGATACTGCATATTTGGGTTTTTTCTTTCTTTTTTTTAAAATCAATTCAACCAATGGTTTATTTATCTTACTGGTTTTTTTTTTTATAAAACCAGCTTCTAGATTTATTTATTAGCTTAATCTTTTTTTACTTTAAATGTTATTAATTTCACCTTTTATTTTCAGGATTTCCAATTTGGTGCTCAATTGGAAATTTTTAACTTGTAATTTTTCTATTTTTTTTTTTAAAGTTGCATGCCCAATTCATTGATCTGTTCTCTTTCCATTTTGTTCATGTAAGAATTTGGAGGAATAAATTTTCCCCTAAGTACTGCTTTGGCTGCATCCCATAAGTTTTGGTATGTTGTCTCATTTTTTGTAATTCTCCTTAATGAATTTTTTATTGTTTCTATGATGTGTTCTTTGACCCATTTATTCTTTCTTTCTTTCTTTCTTTCTTTCTTTCTTTCTTTCTTTCTTTCTTTCTTTCTTTCTTTCTTTCTTTCTTT